>NW_020954709.1:359396-363596 GCF_900497805.2 Vombatus ursinus
AGCCCGAGAGAGAGAGAGCCTTGTTTGGTCTCCAGTGGGCAGCTCATTCTCTACTCACAGAGGTTTAAGGTCAAACATGGGTCAGACATGGGTCAGACATGGAAGATGCCAAGGTCATCCACTGCATCCTGGGCCATCCGTCCTGACTTTTGTCTTGCTGCTGGTGTTATAAAGATGACATTTCTCACCCTGGACTTTGATGACTCTGGAAGAGTGAGGCTGATAACTTTGTGCCTCTCTGTCTCACATAAATCCATTGGTCCTCTTTGAAAACCAAGGCCAAATAATAATAGTCACCATCTAGTCCAACCCTGAACTACATTGGAGAATGGGAGAAACTTAGAGATAAAAAACTGCCCCCAGAGGTATTTATAAACATTGTTTGGTTCATGGCCTGGCAGTCAGAAGTGAAAATTTGGGAAGTCTATTAAATAATCACCACTAGTTCCACTGAAATCAATGGCCTACTGGCCTAAGTCACACAGAGGAAAAAGAGTCCAAAGAAAAGACTGAGCCTAAGGCTATTTATTCACTAGCTGAGGTAACCTGTTGTTTTAATTCTCAAGTGTCTATGGACTGACCATCTCCTGATAGGGAGATAGGTGCCATTAGAGTCAGACAGAGCAGAAGAGAGATGTTTCCACTTGCCCTGTTCTTCTAACTTTTATAAAAGAGATAAAAGTGTCTATGAATAATATTTAAACTTATTTAAAAAATGAAAGCACCTAACCAAGGACCTGAAGTCAGAAACTAGAAGTGGCAGAGAGTGTGAAAACAGCACAATAGCATTTGGCAGTGGTCCAGCAGAGAAGTTTCCTGTAGAACATTATCCCATGGAGAACAACAGAGCAGCATCTCTCAGTACTATAGGGGTATGGAGTAGAGAGGATAGGCCTGACCAGTAGACCCTATGAGACCAGTGTCAGTATATTTATATCTCTAGAAGGCATTAATGACTTTACCTTTTGGAGGCATGAGTTTCTACTACACATACACAATTAGCTACATGTATTCCCCATGCCCATACCCCTTCTCTGGTCAGCCCTGGTCAATTGTGTTTCCTCTTTGCATGCCTTTCTACATATATTCTCTGGGCATTCACTCATCTGACTGATGGCATGTGTATTTGTGGGAGAATGCACTCCAGGCTTATGGGGGAAATGTTTTGTCTCTATTTTCCATGTCATCTTCTGATTCAAAAAACCCCAATAGTTCTTTATTACCTCCAGAATCAAATATAAAATATTCTGGCATTTAAAACTCTTCTTATCCTGGCCCCTTTGTACCTTTCCAATCTTCTGACACCTTATTGCCCTGCACTTTGTCATCCAATGTCACTGGCCTCCTTGCAGATCCTCAAACATGGACCCCACCTTCACTGGCTGTCCTCTATGCCTGAAACACTCCCTCCTCATCTTCATCTCCTGGCATTTTGTCTTCCTTCAAATCCCAGTTAAAATCCTAACTTCTACAAGAACCCTTTCCTAATCCTCTTTAATGCTCATAACTTTCATCTGTTGACTATCTCCTACATACATACATATATGTACATATATACATACATATATGTGTGTATGAGTGTGTGTACATATATATATGTACATATATATACATATATATACATGTGTATATGAGAGTCATTTAAGCATGATGTCTCACCCATATAACTATGAGTCCCTTGCAAGCAGGGACTTTTTAAAAATCTTTCTTTGTGTCTCCAGCTCTTAGCACTGTGCCTAGCACATGGTAAATAAATGCTTAATAAATGCTTGTTTGCTTATTGTCTTGACTATACAATTTCATTAAATGCCTTTACTTTGAAGTTATTGTGTCTTCTAACTGCTTATCAAATGTAAACATATCAATTGAGTAAGCTAAAATTTACTTTGGATTAGGATCTGGGATAGCTGCCCACTTAATCCAGCCTATGGATTAGAGAGCGCCCCCTACCCCTTGAAACTACAGAGATTTAGAGAGTTTGATATATAGAAAGATGAGATAGTAAAAATAACTCAATTTGCTCTTGCTTGTATTGCTTTCAGCTCTGGCTGGACCATAGAAATCTAATAATTTTTCAGTGTCAAAGAGTGCCAGGCCAAGCACATTTTTAGGGAGTCTGGGTTTTTCTGACCTTTTCCTAAATTTTTCTCTTTGGAGATGGTGGAATTATTGCCTTCTGAGCAAAGGTATGTCCTTGGAACAACTGTCTATAGTTAAAAATAGCCAGAATTAATACTAAAAATGCCTGGAGGTAAGGGGCCCAACCCATAGAATATACTCTGCTTACCATACTAAGACACTGAAAATTGCCTCAGATGGAAGTAGAAAAGAAAAGAAAAAAAATAAAAATACTGCTGAAGATACAAATGTAAATAATGGAAAAGCAGATGTGTTTATGCTATAAGATATAAAAATTGTAAAAAAAAAAAAAAGAAGCAGAAGAAGAAAAAGAGAAAAGAAAAACAAGAAGCCATCTTCATTCTAATGAGAAGGTGGTTTCAGTTGTTTTGTTTGGCTCAGGGTACCTGACCTTTTGGAGAGGACCTATGGATTTCACCAATGATGCAGGGATCTCTTGGTAAGAAATTCCCCCTGCCAATGCAGATATGCATCTTCAATGCTATTTGAAGTTTTATAGAGTTGCCTAGGGGTACATAGAGGTTAAGTGACTAGTTCAGAGTAACATAGTCAGCAGTTTCAAAGGCAGAACTTCACTTCTTTCTTACCTAGATTTCTGACTCTGCCTCACTTACTCTTATTATTGGTTGAATTAACTAAGCAGATTTTTTTCATAACCATATAATAAAATCAAAACTTGAGATTGCAGAGTAAGAATTTAGATATCAGTCCATCCTCTAACTATCTAGAAACCCATTAATTATGGGAATATTATTTGATCTGTCTTTTACCCTTTTTTTTCCAGCAAAGAAATATTGGGAAGACATGCATTTAGATATTTCCAAATGTAGACTCTGAAATGAGCATTGCTTCTGATAAGCTAGATGAATTTAACAAAGAGGAAATTGATTGGTTTCATGATAAAATGTATAATTTTCATACTCAGAAGGAATGTATGGATTTCATACAGTCACACTGATTTCCCTATTCAGTTTTTGAAAGAAATTCAGCTCCCATTTCATCATTCAGCATTCAAGATAGCATATGAGGAAATGCAAATTGCCATCTGGAAATGACTAATGGTCCAATTAATCCAGTGTCTTGTCTCTGTTGGACTCTAATATGTGGTTATTAAGAAAAAAATATAAAACTTTTGCCTATCTGCTATTAAACTCTATCTGTATAAAAAAATATGCCCTAATTAGAAGCTGGGGATGGGGAAGTTTTGAAGGTAGGCTCATTTTTTTTTTTAGCCTTCAATCCTAACTTTTTACTCCTAATCCCAACATAAGTGAAAATCCTGATAGAAATCTAATTTTAAATGCCAAAATCTGATTCCCAAACTTGACTACTAGATGCCAAGTCTCCTTTCCAGAGTTGTTTCCCTAGGAAATTCACCTACTTTGCTTGTTTTTAATGGTAATTTTTATTTATTTTTTGTTTTCAACATTTAATTCCACAAGATTTTGAGTTCCAAATTTTCACCCCATCTCGCCCCTCCCCCCACCCCAAGATGGCATGCATTCTAAATACCCCTTCCCCTAGTCTGCCTTCCCTTCTATCTCTCCCCCCTTCTCTTATCTCCTTCCCCTTCAGTTTTCCTGTAGGGCAAGATGGATTTCTGTACCCTATTTCCTGTATTTCTTATTTCCCAGTTGCATGTGGAAACATTTTTTTTAAACACGTGTTTTTAAAACTTTGGGTTCCAAATTTTCTCCCTTCCTCCTTCCCCACCCACCCTCATTGATAAGGCAAGCAACTAAATATAGGTTATATATGTGCAGTTATGCAAAACACTTCCATAGTAGACATGCTGTGAAAAACTAACTTTATTTCCCTTAATCCTATCCCGCCCACCCGTTTATTTTATTCTTTCTTTTGACCTTGTCCTTCCTCAGAAGCAAATACTTCTGATTACTCCCTTTCCCAATCTGCCCTCATCTCTCTCCTTCCCCTACTCTCTTATCCCCTTCCCCCCCATTTTCCTATAGAGTAAGACAGATTTCCACACCCAATTGAGTGTGTATGTTGTTACCTCCTTAAGTCAAATCCTATGAAAATAAGATTCACTCATTCCCTCTC
>NW_020954709.1:363740-363808 GCF_900497805.2 Vombatus ursinus
GTATAATTTTTTCCCCTCCAACTACCCTAATACTGACAAGGGTCTCATGAGTTATAAATATCATCTTT
>NW_020954709.1:363818-364283 GCF_900497805.2 Vombatus ursinus
GCTTTTTGGACCTCTTTTGCCATTTGGATTACGCTATTTTTTAAGGTGTTATTTTCTTCAGCATTTTTTGGGGGTTTCCATTAGCAAGCTGTTGACTTGTTTTTCATGATTTTCTTGCATCACTCTCAGTTTTTCCTCTACTTCTCTTACTTGCTTCTCAAAATCCCTTTTGAGCTCTTCCAAGGCCTGGGACTGATTCATATTTTTCTTGGAGGGTTTGGATGTAGGAGCTTTGGCTTTGTTGTCTTCTTCTGGTTGTATGTTTTGATCTTCTTTGTCACCAAAGTAAGATAATATAGTCTGACGCTTTTCGCGCTGGTTACTCATGATCCCGGCCAATTACCTGAGTTTTAAACTCTTTGTTAAGGTAAAAGTCTGCTTCCAATGTGAAGAGTGTACTGTCCCAAGCTCTGGGGATTTGTACAGCTGTTTTCAGAGGTACTTCTAGGGACCTGTAAATTTTCT
>NW_020954709.1:364347-372944 GCF_900497805.2 Vombatus ursinus
TTCCAAAGTGGTATGATAAGGGGCGAGGTGTTTTCTCTCCACCACCACAACAAGCTCCACCGCCCCAGGACCGCCTGTCAGAACTGTGACCCAGATCCAAGCACCAGTAAAGCAAGAGATTCCTACCTCAGCACTAGCAAAGAGATCTCTGCAATCCCCTTCTGATCAGCCACTCAATTCCCCCTCATTCTGTGGTCCAGAAGCTCAGGAAAAAGCCACAGCCCTGGGCTGCGCTCCAGACTGATGGCTGAGACCTAGCTCCTCTCTCACCATGGTCACAGACTTTTCCCACTGACCTTCTAAGTTGTCTTTGGCATTCAGGGGTTGAGAAGTCTGGAAACCACCACAGCTGCCTGCGATTCAGTCCTCTGAGGCCTGCTCCAGGGTCACTGCGGCCTGCGTGCCCACGCTGAACTGTGCTCCTCTCCCCGCTGGGCGTGATATATCTTTCCAATCAACCATCCAGGTTGTCTTTGGCTGGAAATCTGTTTCACTTTGTCTTTTTGTGGGTTCTGCTGCTTTAGAATTTGTTTAGAGCCATTTTATAGGTATTTGGGGGGCTTTGGGAGAGAGCTCAAGACAGTCACTGCTTTCCCTCTGCCATCTTGGCTCCCCTTCTCACCTACTTTTCTTGGCTGATATTTCTTGGCTTTAAAAGAATCCTCTTTCTTATGTTTTTTGTTTGTTTGTTTGTTTTTTTAGGGCAATTGGGGTTAAGTGACTTGCCCAGGGTCACACAGCTAGTAAGTGTCAAGTGTTTGGTCTGAGGTCCAATTTGAACTCAGGTCCTCCTGACTTCAGGGCCAGTGCTCTATCCACAGTGTCACCTAGCTGCCCCAATCCTCTTTCTTATGGGATAAGTAGGGACAAAGAAGAATTGATGGACAGAGGAGGTGAAATGTGTCTCCCTAGCTCAGAAGCCTCAGAACTATCAGTTGAAGAGGGCTAATTTCCTTCCAGTTGTTTAAAAAAAATTGTCATTTGGAAGAGGGATTAGATTAATTCTGCTTGACACTGGAGGACAAAACTAGAAGAAATGGGTAGGAGTTGCAAAGAAATAAATTTAGGATTGATGCAAGGAAAAAATTTCTAACAATGAGAGCAATGTAAAGGTGGAATGGGCTGTCTCTGGAGGTAGGGGATTTTCCTTCCCTGAATATCTTCAAACAAAGACTGGACAACCACTTGTCAGTTGAGTCATATCATAGAAGTTTCTTGTTCAGGTTCAAGTTGGGCAAGATGGCCTCTGGTATCCCTTGCAACTCTAAGAGTCACTGAACATTCTTTTTTAGATGGGAGTCTCATTCTTATTCATTGACTTTCTTTCAACCACGTGATGAAAGGGATCTATCAGATCAATATCTCTTTATCAGGGAAGGTCAGGCACATTCAATTTGATGAGCTTACATTGAGGCAAGTCTGTCCTTAAAAGGAAGAAGAAAACTTCATCATTAGTCTCTAGCTGAAAAGAAAGCCTAAGTGACTTTCCTACTTTGGGTCAATCTATTTTTAAAAAAAATAAACTCCAAACTAATATTAGAACAATACACTAAAGGAAAGATTTCTCACTGAGAGGTGTGTGGTAAGGGTAAGATTAAGAAAAAAAAGAAAGGCTACTACAAGATCAGTGAGACTATCTAATGCTTTTGAGAGGGAACTACCTACATTCAAGGCTTGCTATTATGTATGCCCAAAGCTGCCATGGTCAAGCATCTTTTTTTCTGTAGATAAGGAAGTGAGAGTAAGATAAGCTGGTGTGATTCATACAGGTACCACTGGGCTGGATTTGACCAAAGCTCTCATCATCATTTTTGCCATTTGTTGTGTGTAGCTTGTCCTGAGCCTTGATTCCAAACCAGGAGACTATTACATGGATGACATTTTCATCCATAAATCCCCTCTTGTGTTGTGGCAAGGAGGAAATTCTCCTCCAGTGGCTGGGAGAGAGGTAAGTATACTTTTGCTTGTGTAAAACAGACAACTGTGGCCCCCAATACCTTTAAATTTAGATGTGCTAGGTTTTACTTCTCCTCAGTTGTTGTTGTTTAGTTGTTTTTCCAGTCTTGTCTAACTCTTCGTGACCCCTTTTGGGGTTTTCTTGGAAGAGATACTGGAGTAGTTTGCCATTTCCTTCTCCAGCTCATTTTACAGATGAGGAAACTGAGGCAAACAGGGTTAAATGACTTGCCCAGGGTCACATAGCTACTAAGTGTCCAAGGCCAGATGCAAACTCATGAAGATGAATCTTTCTGACCATGGGCCTGGCACTCTATCACTGTGCACCTAGCTGTCCTCCTCCATAGTTCTCTGGAACCCATAAGGGAGTTAGGAATTTCTAGGCTCTCTGCAAATTACTCCAGCCTCCACTGATGTTATTCCCTCAATTGTAAAGGGCAGTCCCCTGCTCCCCAGTTCTGCTAGCAGTTAACAGCCAGATTAGTTTTTACATAGAAATGTTTACTTTAGAAGGTATAATCACAAATATCCAATCCCCCGAAGAATGGAAGACATCATCATTATCCTCCTCCTCATGCCTCAGTCCCTGAGGAGGGGAAGGAGACTAGGGTCATAGCTTAGCTTAGTTCCTACAGAATACAGTCCTAGTTTCAAGTCCAAACCCTATCTGGGTTCAAGTCCTAAATACCCTGGCTTCTCTAGGCAAGCCACATCATCCAGCCTGCAATCTTGGCTCCAGGGTCTCTAAGATCCATAGAGATTGGCCTTGGCACTTGAAACTGATAAGTGACACAGGGCAGAAATAAACACTCCCAGGACCATTTCTCAGAGAAGGGCAAAAGAAAAGAAGCAGGAGTAGAATTGAATTCATGACATCTTCACTCTGTGTGAACTGGGATCTCCACTATCTAGACATAGCAGATAAGAGTTACTAAAATGAGTGAAGCAGAAAGAGCAGCCACAGAAGACAGATAGCTATCTTCAAGTATTTTCGTCACTGTCATATGAAAGAGTTAATAGGCTAGTTTTGCTTGGCCCCAGAGGACAGAACTAAAATCAATAGATTGAAGTTACAAAGAGATATGTTTAGGATTGATGTCAGGATTAATTTTAAAATTGTTAGAGCTGTCCAAAAAATGAAATAGCTACCTGGGGAGACAGTGAGTTCACCCTATCTAAATATCTTCAATCAAAAGTTGGATGGCTAGTTAGTTGTAGTGTAAGTTGTAGAGGGAATTCTGCCTGCTATAGGTGGGACCTTGTGGTCATATGTAACTCTTGAGATTTTGTGATTCTATAAATTATTTTATTATTTACCTTTTTTTTAAAAAAAAGATGACTATAGGTTCCAAGTGTGTCCATTTTAATGGTCAATCTTTCTTTTACCATTAATATAGTATTGGAAATTTCTTTGTTTAATCCCTCATTCCAAAATTACTTTTCTTTTTATTTTAAAAAGGGCTGTCTAGCTTGTATGGGTTTGTGTTTGTGTGTGTGTATGTATGTGTGTGTGTGTGTGTGTGTTTAATGTGAACAATCCTGGCTTCATAGAATACTATCTTTTACTGAGTTGCCAAGCTGGATTCCATTCAATGCAGGTGGCAACTATGTCTGGAATACAGAACTGACAGTTGGCTCCAAACTAGGATATGTGTTAGACTAGCAGTTTGCATATGGTATGTGCCAAAAGGGATTGGTCCAAATCAAGTTGTGATTCTGATGCACTGTTGGAGATTTTGATCTTATTGTTACTGTTTGTTCTTGCAATTCTATTAGAACTGTTGAAATCTAACCCTAAAATCCAGGAACATTTCAAGACCATGACTTTCCTCTGGCTTCCATGTTATCATTTTCTATGTATCTCATCTCACTGTGGCACAACTCTTGATCTGTTCAAATCAACAACTTTTTCCAAAGAATATTATTTTCTTGGCAAACCCACTGACCACCACCACAGTTATACATGCTGGAAATTGGACATGCCATTTTGCTGTCATCCTAAGGTTGATGGCTCAAGGACAGCTCAGCCTAATGGGAATCTTCAAAGGAATAAAGATGTTGGAAGTATGGCCCCTGATACTAATGAGCCAGCTGTGGCCCTTAGCCAACTTACCTCAAAGCATTTGGTACCAAGACTTTCACCAGATTCTTTTGATCTAAGGCAGTTTCCTTAGTTGCACAAAAGGAAATTGTGAAGTTTCTCAAATCCAACTCAGCTGACTTGAAATGTAAAAATGTTCAAGTCAAAATATCAGGGGAAGTCGACTAGTGGATAGATATCAACATAAGCAGCTGGCATTATATGGTATAGACTAATAAAAACTGTCAAGTTGATAAAATGAGCCCAAAATAAATGAAGACTTTGTCTCCATCTGAAAACAATAATAAAAAGGTAATCCTTTGGAAAAGTCACTGTATGAATACTAAAGACTCAAAGTCATTTGCAAATATAGATGTGTCTACATTTTGTGCAAAGAACAAAAGAAAATAAATTCCCTACAGTCATATAGACATATACACATAAGACATATGTGTATGTGTACAATGTGTATATACCTATATAAATATAAATACATATATCTGTGTATTTATGTATGACTTTTAGATATTATTGCTTTGCTAGGAAAGTCTCCATTAATGCAGATAATAATTGAAGGTAAAGGAATATTGAAAGATATCACTCATACTAGTGAAGTAGGCACTACTTGTTATCTGGAGTCAGGGAAATGAGAGCCAAAATACATTTCTTTAGGTTTCTCAAAAAGTGTGATAGAAATTTTAGAAAAAAAAAGCATGATCAATTAACATTTACTAGGTACTTATTATGTGCTAAATACTCTACTAGGCACTGTAGATACAGAAACAAAAATGAAAACAACTCTTGCTGTCAAGAAGCTTACATTCTCATGAGTGAGAAAACATATACATAATTTGTTATATATAAGATACATACACACAGTAGTAGGTGAAAGTAATCTTAGAAGGGAAAGCACTAGAAGCTAAGGTGACTTGGAAAGACTTTTTGCAGATGGTAGTGTTTTAGCAGAATCTTGAAGGAAGCCAGAGATTCTAAGACAGTGATGAAAAGGCATGAGGAACAGCCTGTGTAAAGGCAGAAAAAATAGTAGAGGAAAGTATTGTGTGTGAGAAACAACAAGTTAGCCAGTAAGATTGGGCTACAGAATGTGTGGAGGAGGGCAATGTGTATGACGACTAGAAAGGTAAGAAGGGGCCAGATTGTGAAGGGCTTTAAATGCCATACAGAGGGTTTATACTTGATTCTAAAGCTAATAGAAACCACTGGCATTTTTTGAGTAGGGGCATGACATGTTCAGACCTGTGCTATGAGAAAATCACTTTGATAGCCGTGCAGAAGATGAATTGGAATAGGGAGAGAGTTGAGACAAGGAGACTGATTAGGAAGCTATTGCAATAGTCCAGGAGAAAGGTGAAGAGGGCCAGAACTAGGTTAGTGGCTGTGTTAGTGCAAAGAAGGGGAAAGATGCAGATTTCATGGAGATAAACATAAAAGGATTTGGCAACTGATTGACTATGTTGGGTGAGTGAGAGAGAGGAATTGAGGATTACAGCAAGATTGCAAACCAGGGTGACTGGTAGGATGGTGTTGATGGAAGTTCATTTATTCAGTCATCAAATATCTAATTGTGTCCCTAGCCTGTGCAATGGCTCTAGGTGCTATATCAAGTAATGAAATATTTTTAGAGTGCAACTTCATTGATTCTAAAGTCATGTCAACACTAGAGCAAGACAACTGTATAGAAATTAAAAGAAATTTGGTCAGCTACCCAGATGTTTCCAAAGATCTGCCTATCCATATTTCTTTAGCCAAAACATTTGAAAGATTGACTAGAATTTTCAGTGTCCAGATGTTCTGACATCAGATGGGCATGGGCTTAGGTACTTTCATGCCTAGAAATGGCAACACTTAAGTACCAATTCAAAATGCAGTCATTCAATGATTAGAGATAATTCATCATCTAGTGGTGACTCAAGTAACAACTTGCTTGCATAGATCATTAAAGAAAATAAAACAGAAACTAGCATCCTGTAGACAATTTTCCATGCCGTCTTTTTCATAGACCACATTCTGGCAGCATAGAGAAATGTCATCAGTTATAAGTGGAAAATATAATACAGTAATAATAATGCCATAGGAAGGTTGGGAGAGTTTCAAACTGTGTCAGGTTAAAGCTTGTAGAAAATCATTTGATATAAACTACCAAAATCCCCAACATTTCAGATTCTGACATGTAAAGGATTATGGGTGAACTGTAAATTCAGAAAAATGATGGACTTAGGGTAAAAGTGAAGAATATATCACCTTAGTCATCTATAAGCTCAAATATTTCATATGTTTAAAAAGAGAGATGATGAGTTAAATGAAAAGATGTCTTTTCTTTAACATCATAAGGGGATCATTCTCTCATGTCTACATGACAAATATTAGATTTGATCTATGGTTGCTTATAAAGTTGCTTATAAAAATGTGAATTTTTATTGTCATTCCTAATGAAGGAAAGAATATTAGACTAGATATATACCAGACAGAGAAGTTTGTTCGAAGAAGTCAATTAGAATTGAGATGTGAAGAGGTTTGAGAAGCACATGGATTAGTGACTGGAGGATCCTCTCTGCAGTCAAGAAGGCTTGAGCTCAAGTCTTATTTCTGACACATACTAATTGTATGAACATGCACAAGTAATTTAACTTCTTAGCATGCTTAGGCAGCTCCTTAAAATTATAAACTGCAGAGCCTCTGTTGATCTACATTGAGAGAGGGAGGTTTCATGCAAGTAGGACCCCACACCAGTGAAATCACACACCCAGATGAAAACAAAACAAAAATGGAAAGGTTTGCTCTTAAACAACTTCTCTTGTTATAGAGTGGTTCTAGCTGTTTTTGTGTAAACTTCAGGACAAATGTAATATAATAAGCACATCACCAACCTAGCAATTACTTTCAGAATAACTGGTCAACTATACTGTCAGTAGCATGGGCAAGAAAATTAGCAACACCTATTGCTCTCTTCATAGGCTCTCTAGAAAGTTGTGTTGACTTTTGACATAAAGTTCATTAGAAGAGTACTGCTACCCTAAGGCTAGATGAACTATGTTAATTCTTGTATACTTAAGATCACTTAGATGGATAGAACTCTTGATCCCAGATTTTATCCTTACTGAGGCATTTTGCCTCATTAGTCACGTTTGCATAACCCACTTTATATGTGCTATACCTTCCATCCATTCTTTCCTGGCCCTTTCCTTCTTTAGGTTTTTTGCACACATGATTTCAATACTCATGATTCCTTTTGTGGAAAACAGAACCCAATCTTAATGATGAATTTCATTCAACCCTTTCCTCTATCACACATATCTTTTCTTGTTCATCCATTTGGCATGTCCTATGCTCTAAAGTTGCCAGATCATTAGGAGAAAGTCCCAGGGATGTCACCTGTTTACATGTTTTGTTTTGTTTTTTTGTCATGAGATTGGGAAACAATAGAACTCTGATCACGGAATATCTGGAGAATCATGAATTGAGAAGATTACTTTGACAGCTGTCTGAGGGATATATTAGAAAAAAAAGAGAGATTGAAATCAGTGAGGCCAATTAACAGACTCTTATGACAGGCAAGAAGCAGATGACGAAAGCTTGAATTAAGGTGGTAGAATTCTGAGTGAAGAGAAGAGCCCAGATGGGAGAGATATTATAAGGAAAAATTAACAGAACATGGTAACTGATTGGATGAGGATAGGAACAAAGACAAAGGAAGAGTTAAAGATGAAAAAATCTTGAGCCTCAGTGAATGAATGAGGACACTGTAAACAGTAACAGGAAAGTTTAGAAAAGGGCTAAGACTTGTGGATTAAATTTAAGGCACCAGTGTGACACCCAGGTAGACTTGTCCACCAAGCTGTTGGTAATATCTGGATGGAGCCTGGGGACTGTTTGTGGTTACAGACAGAAATTTTGGAGTAATTTTCAAAAGGTAACATTTTAAGCCATGATGGGAGTGGAAGATATTGCCAAGGGGGAAAATATTTTAAAAAGAGAGAAAGGGGTTAAGGATAAAGCCTCAGGAAATAATTTGTGCTTAGAAGGTGCAAGAAGGATAATGATCCAAGAAAGAGGAACAATAAAGATTGGTGAGGCAAGGACAAAAACCACGAGAAAACAGTTCCCAGAAGCCAAAGGAAGAGAAAGTAAACTGATTGGTGGGAGAGACATATGTGATTAAACAGTTGTCAATACTAGTAATGAAATAAAATGGAAAAGCATAGTCTTGAATAAAAAACATTTTGTTTTTTAAATGTGAGTTGGGGAGAGAACAAAAAAAAATAAAGAATGAAGATATATGTGATAGATTTGTGCAAATTCAAAAGGGGCTTCTCCTTGGTGGCCCTGAATTTTTTTATTGTACTTTGATGTTTTGGTAGATCAATGATTTCATTTATGTTGATATCCCTTCCATCAGCAAAAATCACAAATCTATCAATGCCTTCTTGAATTGTATGATTCTTGCCCATATGTTTCCATGAATTCTCCAGGGAATATTTATCCAACATATGAGATATCTCCTACTTCGTTTAATATTTTGTGGATACCATGAAAGTCCTTG
>NW_020954709.1:372971-390199 GCF_900497805.2 Vombatus ursinus
CTCTCTCTCTCTCTCTCTCTCTCTCTCTCTCTCTCTCTCTCTCTCTCTCTCCACATACATTGTTGACTTAGGACTGCAAGGCACCTTTTAGAGTTTTAGAGTCTAACCCCCTCATTTTATAGATCAAGAAATTAAGTTCTAGTTAATCATAGGTTTAAAAGCTGTGAGGAACTTATAGAACATTTAGTTTTCATCCTTCATTTTACAGATAAGGAAACTGAAACTTCGAGAGTTTAAACAGTTTTCCCAAGATCATAAATGAAGACTTAGAGTCCAAAGGGGTGTTAGAGGCCATTTAGTTCAAACTCCTCAATTTACAGATAAGAAAGTTTTAGCCCAGGGAAGGTAAGTGATTTTCCAAGGTCACAACGGTAGTAAACATCAGAGGTTAGATTTGAAACCAGGTACTCTAACTCCAAATCTAGTCCTCTTTCTATTACATCACCTAAGTGATATATTACCTTTTCTGGTCATACATGTCCTTAGTGATTCCTATTATGTCATTTTTCAGGTAATAGCCATTGTTGACAATATGCTGCAGCCTACTTATACCACTTATATATCTTTACATAACTCTTTAAGTAACCCTAAATTTTTATTTTTATGAGATTATTTAGTTCCATGATCACAGCCATATGATACCATTGGAAGAATGTTAGTGCTTTAAAAAGGATATGTTTTTATAGCAGGATAAAGCTTGGGATCATTAAAAATGCTGTGAGAGTTTCCAAATATGGTTCAGATGGTTCTCCTATTATTCAACCTTAAGCCCAGCTCATTGTCCACACATCAGGGCATATATGCATTGATGGAATAACTCAAAAGGCTACTTATGCAGAGTCCATATACAAGAATGCAAATATTTGAAAGCTCTGGGATTTGGCCAATGTGATTCTCTGCCAACAATCTTTCTCTTACTTATAGGTCAGTTCTAAGGTAGTGCCTGGGGCTCTATGCGATTAGGTGATTTGCCTAAATTCCCATAACTGTCATTTCAGTTGCAAGATTGGGATCCAGGACTTCCTTTCTATAAATCCAATCTCCCTATCTCCAACTGCCTTTGCATCTCGTAATCCAGGCAATATTAATAATCCTCTAATTACTTTTTATTATGTAGAATATTAAGCTCATTTATTTTCAGGAACCATGCATCTCATTGAGGAAATCTAAGATGTTCTGGGACCATATTTAATCAGCTCTATGGCATTAAAAGAAACATCATTATCAACTGGAAATTCCTTTTCTATTTGAGTTTTGCCTAGGACATCCTCTTTGGTATTGGCATCTTAGGTGATCGTGTGTTTCCCTGTTTTGTGCCTCACTTGCTGTTGGTAATTAGGAGATTGTTGGACAAAGTTACCCCTGTACTTGCATCTTTATTATCTTAACTATAGTACACATGCATCATGCTTTGAGGAGAGTCTCCATGACTGAATTTTGCTGCATTGGAAAAGAAAAAAAAATAGCATGCAATTACAAAAGGTCTTAACTGGCATATCTAAGGAAGCTGTTGACTCTTACATTGGAAAATGGAAAAAAGTAAAAATTGGTTCAGATTATCACCATTTTTAAAGTTTAACTGATATGCAAATGAATGCAAAAAGTATTTATTAACTACTTAACTATGTGCCATATATTGTGCTAGGCATTGTGGACAAAAATACAAAGGCAAAAACAGTCATTGCCATTAAGGTGCTTACATTCTAATAGATAGTGGATAATTACATGCTAACACCTTAGTCTATGACATGTAAGTAAACATGGCACTTTTAAGTCAGGAAGAATAGTTGTTCCTGAATAAAACATACAGAAGAAATCGATGTTGGAGACAACAGAATGCTACTGAAATCAGGGACTGATTTTTTTTAAGACATCTCAAAATTCAGAAGATTCCAAAAGAATGGAAAAGATTATGGATGTATCATTAGTGTCCCAAAAATATAGTTGAGAGTATATTGGCTACTACTGACACATATGCTTACTTTCTTATCTCTAGAATTCCTTTATGAATGATCTCTCTATATAAGAGAGTCATTGTTGAAACTATAAGAAGGTAAGATACAGAGATTTCTGAAGACAATTTTTCCATGGCAGACTATACCTTAACAGTCACAGAGATGATTGGGAGTTGTGGACAGTTGAAAACTGTACTCTATTTATCTTTGATTCTTTATTATGCCTAATTTTAACTAAAAATGGAGAATTCTTTTGACTTATACAGGCAATATAATCACAACTTTTTAAAGATTTTTAAAGATATTTTCAGTCATAAAAATGAGAAGAAAGAAGATATATTTTCCTTCCAGCAAAAATTGAAAGAAGGAAAGAAGAAAAGGCATTAAAGAGCATGCAGATTATGAGAAAGAATTTTCCTGAAGTATAAATAACTGAACTATGAATGGTAAAATGCTGACAAAAAGAGGGGGCCACTGTATATGCATGATCCACCTGAAGGAGAGGAATGGACATGGTGGGGAAGAGACTTTGAATTAGAGTTACCCCAGGTGGTACCATTGGCCCAGGACCTATTTGTGGCCATATGAAGTAAGGGCAAATCTACAATGGATAGGAGAAAGAGGCATATTGTACTTATCCATATATTATAGGTTGTTTGTGAAT
This sequence comes from Vombatus ursinus, assembly GCF_900497805.2. NCBI lineage: Eukaryota > Metazoa > Chordata > Mammalia > Diprotodontia > Vombatidae > Vombatus > Vombatus ursinus. The sequence continues at coordinate 375,591 of NW_020954709.1, forward strand.
CAAGTGTTTGTATAAGCAGTTTGTATATCAGTCTGCATTTCTTTCTTCAGGGGCTAAATTCCTCTTCTCCAAATATCCCTCCCTCCTAAACTATATGATGAAACTTACCCTGCTCCTCTAAAGAAAGAACTATCCACAAATACCTCAGGATATATGATATTATATATACATATAAATACATATATGCACATATGTATATATATATTATATTATCTGTGTATTTGCATAGATAGCATTTCTATCCTTAGATTTAGGCAGTCCAAAATCCTTCCTTTGTTAGAATATAGCTTTTGTTCTTTAGCAAGACCAGAAGCTGTAGGTAAACAGATAGCATATGAGTACTTCCAAGGATCATCTGAAGAAGCATGAACTGAAATCATGTCTCTGGCCCCCAGAAGCACTACCAGGTACAAGTAGAAAGACTAAAACAGACTTCTTTTCACTGATCCATGTTATACCTTTAATCCACATTCCTCTCTCCTGGCTTGAAAGGATTGGAACAGTTTGGGAAACTGGTAGTTACAGCAAAAGGGTATTCCACAAGATTCAGCTTGATGAAATGTTTCAACATTTTCCACTTGGAACTGTCAACATTCGGGTGTGCTGCTAGATCATGGCAACATGGGAAAAAATAAACCTGGAAAATGCCCTGAATGATATTGATTTTTCTAATCCCAGTGGGAGGTCTCTGCATGAAAGAAGAGTCCAGTGCCAGACTCAGGTCAAGTTCTGTTGCTTGGTCATTTTTCTCTCTTGCTTTGTAGAACATTTATTCACCAGTCCAAAAAAAGTACATAAACAAACAAACAAACCTTTATCTTTAGGATCATCCAAGTTAAGATTTATTTTCTCCAATGAGAGGTTTGCAGAGATTTACCTTAGAAAGTAATTTATTCATAATATTTTATTACACAGGTTTAAGATAAACTACTCAAAATGCATGTTTATGCATATCTTATGTGTTTATCTGTTCTTCTCATTTGCTCAACAAATAAACAGTAGTTCACTACTATGGGTTTGCCATAGATACAAGAAGACTAATCTATCTAATGGATAAGAAAGAAACTGATGCAATTAGGGAAACCCCATTTGTCACGCACCTATGCAGGACATCATCAAGAATCAGAAATTAAGACTTTTTTAAAAGGTCTCTAAATATTAAATTAGACAACATGCATTCAAACTAATGCACTTTACTGAGAACAAAACTTCTTAGGGTTTTTTAACTCTTGTTTTATACATGGTTCTAACAAACTCCATCATCTATATTCCAAAACTACAACAGACTAGAAGGTGGTAGAGAAACTGTTATAGGTCAGCACATTGAAATCAGTTAGTAGGATGGTTAATAACCTAAGTATGTGACAAGACAGAAAAGTAATAAAAGAGGACAAAATAAATGAAAATGCCCACCACCCTGGGACCATGTAGTATAGGAGGAAACACTCCACAGGCCTCATTACATCCTGAGGCCATTACCATATAACAGCATAATTTGAAATTGATTCTAATAATGATCAATAAAACCAATAAGAATTTTAAAGCACTGGGTGCTGGAGGTTTAAGTACAAAGGATTCTGTCATCTTTCAGTCTTATGAAAGGACAGGCTAAAGTCACACAACAATCTGTCAACAGTTAATAAGCATTTATTAAGAGTTTACTATGCAGTGGGCTCAATACTAAGTAATAAGAACACAAATAGACTCAGAAAAAGTCTCTACCCTTAAGGAGCTTACCTTCTAATGAGGGAAAACAACACATAAAAAAGAGGAAAAAAAACATGGAGAGGGTAGGAAGGGCATTGTAGAGAAAGTCCTCTGGAGATAAATCTACAATGCAGCCTGGAGAGAAGACGAAGATGTTTCTGACCTGGGTCTCTCCTTAAGGAGGACCCTTTGGCCTCCTTAAATTGGAGGTTCTTGTTATTTCAGTTGTGTCCTACTCTTTGTAACTGCATTTGGGGTTTTATTGGCAAAGACATTGGAGTGGTTTGCTATTTCCTTCTCCAGCTCATTCTGCAGATAAGGAAACTGAGGCAAAGAGGGTTAAGTGACTTGCCCAGGGTCATATAGCCAGTAAGTGCCTGAAGCTGAATTTGAACTCAGAAAGATGAGTCTTCCTGACTCCAGACTCAGTACTCTATCCACTGTGCCACCTAGCTGCCCAGTACTGGAGGTTCTCAGAGTAATCATTCAGAAAGTGAACTCTCAGAAACGGAGAGTTACTTCCAAAGTGAGAAGTAGTCCAGGGGTGGAGTAAACTTCTAAGGTTGGTGTGATAGAGAAGTTCAGCTTGGAATGGGTTAGTGTGTTTGGGCTACTTTGGCAGCAGCAATTGTCATATGTTTTTCACTAAAGTAGTCATCTATTCTTTTATTTCTCACTAGGACATTCTTTTGGTGTTGAATCAGTGAAGGGCAGAAATAGAAGAACAGGTAGATGGATCATCCTCCAGCATTCCTGTGGCCCTGGGCCATTGGTTGGCTGAATGTCAGTCAACAGAATAAGGCTATCCACAGACAATTAAGATGTCCCCTGGCTGGTCTGATGCTCATTATCAGTTCAACTAGCAAATGACCTTAATGTCCCCCATAATTATTCTTTTGGTTTCCATTAATACATAATTCCTGCAAATGGCCCTGGGTGTTTTTATCAAAGCAAGAGCCCAAGAGAAATAGTTTTAAGGAAGAAGGGGCAGATTATCTCTCCTCAAAGTAGTGCTCACCCATGTGTTGAAGAACTTCCAGAGAAGGAGGGGGAGGGAGAAATCTCACAGTCAGACCACAATGCAGGACTTTCAGTATATCGTTCTTTATAATATAACATATAAAAACACTTTGATAATAATTTATTCATCTGTATCCAAGAATATCTGTGTTTTGGGATAAACAGCTGTGTCTTCTAGGGCCTAGACTAGGGGTGAGGAACCTGTGGCCCTCTAGGTCCTCAAGTTTGGCCCTTTGACTGAATCTGAACTTCACAGAACAAATCCCCCTAATAAAAGGATTTGTTCTGTAAAACTTGAACTCAGTCAAAAGGTCATACTTGAGGACCTAGAAGGCCATATGTGGCCTCAAGGCCACAGGTTCCCTACCCCTGGGCCCTCGACCCAATTTTCTTATCCTTGGTAACAGACTTATTAATGAACATGTTGATACTGTCAATAATAAGTTATAGTCTATGGTGCTGAGTATGCAAGACTAAAAATAAATCATTCCTGGTCTTAAGGAACTTTAGAGTTTACTTGAATATAAGCAGAGGGTGGGTATAACCATGTACACAGACAAGAAAATACTATGTGTATATACATATATATGTGAGTGTGTGTATGTGTATGTGTGCATGTATATATGTATATGATATAGTATAGTATAATATAATACAGCATTACATTATATTGTATTGTATTATAGTATATTATATTATACTATACTATATCATATTATACTATATTATATTATACTGTACTATATTATATTATACTATATTATGTTATACTATATTATACTATATTATGTTATTTATTTTATGTTATGTTATTATATTACATTATGTTATGTTACGTTATGTTACATTATATTGTATATAAAATTATACAAAAGAATTTCTAGGAAGAAGGATCATTGAGAAATGGGAAGGATTGGGAAAGGCCTTCTGTAGGCTATGGCAGGTATGTATGTTTTAAAGGAAGCTAGGAGTTCCAAGTGGTAGAGAGAATGTGTTCCAGATGTAGGCGACCACCTGTGCAAACACACCAAAGCACAAGATGGAATGCTAGGAAAGAACAGCTGGCAAGCCATTTTGACTGTGAACAAAGAGTGCATTAAAGGGAATAATATGAAACAAGACTGAAAAGGTGGGTTGGAGTCAGATTGTGAAGGGCTTTCATTGCCAAGCTGAGGAATCAGGAGGTTACACCAGAACTAATAGGGAACCACTGAAGGTTTCTGAATAGGGAAGTGGCATGGCCACATCAGTTTGGTAGCTTTGTGGAGGATGAATTGGAGATAGAAGAGATTGGATATAGGGAGGAATATTAGGAAGCAATCCACTTACTCCACTGATGACAGATCTGCTCAAACATTGTGGACTTTGTCTTTTGGAATTGCCTCCTCATAACCTGTTACCCATTCTTTTGAACATTCTCAGGGGTGTCACATCAGATGAATGGTTGATTGTTGGTAATAAAGTCACGTTCAGTCAAGTCTGACGAATGCGGTGGGTGACAAAGTCAAGCAATGCCACATAGGCATCAAGGACAAAAGTATAGTTATAGAGTGATGGAACTTTGTCTTTCTCTCACCTTCAGTCTTCAGGAAATTCCCAAAGGGGCCTTCAAAACAACCTGTCCCTGGCAACAGTAGTATCTATCACCCCAATTAAGGGCATAGTCTTTGGAAATTATGAACTCCTTGAGGTCAAAGTCTGTGTCATATCTGCCTTTGCAGACTTGGCTTCCTTTGCAAATTACCTTTGAAATGTTTATTGAATTTGATTGAATCGTTCTGTTTGGCACTGTAAACTGTCTTCTTCCTAATTGTCTAGCCTTCTCACAACCTTATTTTCTTCCCCAAACTCTAAGAGTCAGATGGCCTATCTGTAGTTCCCTGAACATAACACATCATATCCTATTTCTGTGCCTAGCACTGTTCGTTTCCCATGCTTGGAAAGCTCTGCCCTCTCACCTAAGCTAGACTTCCTTCAAATCTCAGCCCTAATCTTCAGCTTTCATTCAGTAGGAGACCTTTCCCTGTCCCTATACTAATGTGCTTTCCCCTTTTCAGATTAGCTTCATCTACTCTGTATAAATCTTAAAAGTGCTTAATCGTTGATATTAGAACATAAGCTCCTGTAGGGCAAGGTGGCTCAGTGGAAAGAAAGCCAGGCCTGAAGGCAAGAAGACTCATCTTCCTGAGTTCAAATGTGACCTCAGATACTTATTAGCTATGTGACCCTGGGCAAGTCACTTGACCCTGTTTGCCTCAGTTTCCTCATCTGTAAAATGAGCTGGAGAAGGAAATAGCCAACCACTCCATTATCTTTGCCAAGAAAATCCCAAATGGGGGCTTGAAGAGTTAGACATGACTGAACAACAATAAGTATCTCTAGTGCTCAGCACAAGGAAAATGTTTATTAAATGCTCCTTAGTTCAACCTGATACTCTGAGATGAGAACCTTGACTATACTAAAACCCTATGTTATTTCACTATCTCTGAACTTTTATGAGCACTGCCATACCTAGCCCCTAATCTTTATAGACTCTCCTTAAGGTGGAGAGTCCAATATATAGAAAAACAGAATTGTTCTTAGTATGTTGGGGCAATCATTAGATCCTAAAGGCTTTGTGCACTAAGCCTCAGGGGCTACACAAATCATAGCAATAGCAGAACATTAACATATGTTAGTATATTGGCCTTTTATAACTAAGAAGGGCAGCTGTAGAACAAATGCCACAAATATTGTAAATATTCAGAATAACTCCAATGATTATGGTTTACCAACTTCACTGGAATTACTCTGGAGTTACCAACAGTTGCAGCGGATAGAGTGCCTAACCTAAAGTCAGGAGGACTCTTTTTCCATAGTTCGAATCTGACCTCAAACACTTGCTAGCTGTGACCCTGAGCAAGTCATTTAACCCTATCTGTCTCAGTTTCCTTATCTGCAAAAGGAGCTGGAGAAGGAAGTGGCAAAGTACTCCAGTATCTTTACGAAGAAAATACCAAATGGGGTCACAAAGAGTAGGACACAACTGAACAACAAAAATAGTGTGTCATCCCACCCCTCTCACAAAACAGCTTATTGCTGGTTCAAAGTAATACAATTAATCAATGAACATTTATTAGAACCTGTGATGTGCCAGTTACTGTGCTAAGCATTAGAGATTCAAAAAGAGGCACAGTCCCTTCCCACAAGGAGCTTATAATCAAATTGGGGTGACAACATGCAAACAAATATAAATAAAACAAGCTATGTAGAGGATAAATAGGAAATAATTGACAAAGGGAAGGCACTAAAATTAAGAAGGGTTGGAAAAGGCTCTCTCTGGAAGGTAGGATTGTAGTTGGGACTTAAAGGAAGCCAGAGAGGTCTGTAGTCAGAGTCACTCTGTTCATTAACTGACCTTAAGGGAACATTGTGGCATAGAAGATAGAGTGCTGGCCTGGGTTCAAGTCACTCCTCTGACTCACACCCTGTGGGAACCTGTGCAAATCACTTCATCTCTCAGTGCCCCAGGCAATAATTCTTTAAGAGTTTAGGTTGTGCAGAAGGTGCCAAAGTGCATTGAAAGAGGAAGTTCCTCATCACAGCTCCTCACACTGATGAAATCACAAGTTAAGTCACAACCTCTGCCTTAATTTTTGGGTTATGACTCTGTGTATTAACTATCCCTCTCACCACTATGTTTTTTTTTAAAAAAAATATTAACATGTCATCTATGGTGGCAGGTAGATGGTATGGTCGATAGAGCTCTGGCCCTAGAATCAGGAGGACTTGAGCTCAAATCTGACTTGAGATACTTACTAGCTGTTCGGCCCTGGGCAGGTCATTTAACCTTTGTTTTGCCTTAGTTTCCTTTTCTGTAAAATGGGAATAATAATAGCACCTACCTCCTAATGTTGTTGCGAGGATCAAATGAGATAATAATTGTAAAGCATTTAACACAGTGTTTGGAACATAGTAAACACTATATAAATGTTAGCTGTCATTATCATCTATGCCTTTACACAAGTCACTAATAAGAATGTTAAATAGCCTTGGACCAAGCACAGATGTCTGAGGCAATCCATTAAAAATCTCCTGCCAAATTGGCATAAAACTATTAAAGGCTACTCTTGGAGTCTTGCTATTCAATTACATCCAAATTCATCTAATTGCACTATCTTATATGTCCATAATATCAACTAGAAGAGTAAGAAATACTTTATTGATTGTTATTCTAAACCATATCTACAGACTCACCCAATTTACTATTCCTCTGTGATTGGAAATTTTGACTCATAGTTTTAGAAATACACACACACACACACACACATACACACATACACACATATATATGTATTCAAATACTCAAAAATATTTTACTCAAAATATTTTTTTCCTAACATCATATGTAAAGCAGAATTTGCAAATTGAAATGTTCACATTGGTTTCCATGGTAAAACCAATTTTCTTAATATATAATTATTTTTGAAAAAATGCTGCCATATCTTTTGTTAAGTGTGCCTTTATGTCCTATTGGAAATGTGTATGTTGGAGGTAGCAGAAGAATTTGTGTTTCTCCACAAAGCTCTTCCTCTTTCTTGCTATTCTGGGACTATTTATTTCATTATTCCCAGTCCTTTCTTTGGATAAACATGACTTTATCTCATCCATATTCTGTCCTACAGACTGGTATAGCAAAAAGAGCTCCAATAAAAGTGATTTCAGAGGTAGTAGAAGAAGGAAAAGAGTGTGATGTTATCAGTAAATTATTTTATTATAATGAAGTTCAATAATTCAATGATTCAATAACATGTATTAAGCATCTATTATGTACCAGAGGTTTTGCTCTACTGAATCAAATGCTTTATTGTAATCAATAAACACTAAATATAGCAGGGTATTGTATTCTCTATATCTTTAAGTCTACTATATGATAGTAAAAATTTATTCCAGTATGAAATATTGCTTTAAAGCCTGTTTCTTTCTGATAATCTTATCAAGAATGACCTTGACGTGTGTATAGTAATCTCATAAAACTTTTATATAGCTGGAAAGTGAAGTATGATTTGGTAGTTATTTATATTCATTTTGGGTAGAATTTGGGATCCAAATTATTTTTGCCCTTAATATCTTCACTTCCCTTCAAATACCTTAAAGATTAATCCCTCAATGCCCTTCAAATTTTATCAAATCCAGCATGCACTTCCTTCTGGTTTCATATATCTATCTATCTATCTGGCTGTCTGGCTATCTATCTCTTATGGAGATCGACACTGGAATCCAGTTCCCTTTCCCATGTGTGTATATGTAGTATGTATGTGTATATGTATGTATCATGCATGTGTATGTATGTATAAGAAAGGGAACTGAATGACTATATGGAAAATGACCCTGAAGAGATGCATATAAATATATATTCACATAGATAAATATATTCATATTATATATATGAAAGGGAACCAGATTTCATCATATACATCATGTATATATATACATATATATGTGTGTGTATATATATATATATTGCTTCAGTGCCATTTCTACTTTCTTGATAAGCCCATGGGAAATTGTGATTTTAAATTTCACATGTGATGGCTCAACTGTCCTTGACTCTGAAAGAGTTTGTTGCAAAATCTTTGCATATTTTTTCCGTCTTTCATTTATTTGTTATATTCTTTCTAGTTTTACTATTTATCACTCTGGGTCATCACTTATTTCAGTCTTAAAATTTTTGCTTAAATATGTTCTATATCATGCTATTTTATGATCTTTATAATTCTCTGTTTAAAATGAGGACTTTTCTTTGCACATGTCAAAATAATACAAAAACAGAGAGACATATGCTTACTGTTGGTTATTGTCATGGAAGAGATCATGAAGAGGTTCAAGTTGAAGGAGGTTCTCTATGGATTTAAGATCTTCCATTGGCTCCTGTTTGTAGATGACATTGTGGTGATTATATCAAACTTCAGAACATTGCAGAGAGACCTGAGTGAGGTCCGTGCTCACTCCAAAGAGTTTTGTCTAATCGCCTACAAAAAAACAAGCAGATGAAGAATGTTTGTTTTCCAGACTGTTTTGAAATAGTTGGATAATAAATATACAGAGCTCATACATCAGCATATTTATCTTGGATGGACACTACAAATGAATAATGAGAAGTAACTAGCATAAAACAGGATGACAAGAGGCTTGATTGCCTTTGGAAAAATGGAAAGTTCTTTCAGTTCCCTTAAGCTTCTCCCTGAAACAAAGACCCATCTTTTAAATATCAAAATTGCTTAGATGCAAATCATAGAACACTGTAGTTTTTTAAGAACTAAAATGGAGGCTCACCTAAAGGATAATGGAGAAATGCTTGGTCAATATAATCAAGTTGCAATATATTTAAAAAAAAGGTCTATTCATCAGATAACTGTGTAATTAGGAAAAGAATGAGCTGGTATTGTGAGATAACTGATGGGAAAGTTGATAGTCAGGGATATTGTAGAGGGAATTTTTGTCCTATGTATTCCATTCACATTCTTATAACGTCAAAAGAACCAGTTGAGTGGTCCCCCTGTGACGAACCTAGGAGAGGACATGAACAAGACGCACATTGGATGGACAATCACATGGGTTGTCATCTGCATCATTGGACGGAATACTTATATTGAGGACAGAATGGATCTGTTGGCGTACTGGAGTATAAATAAGGGGGGATAAGTCCTTATAGACACATCACATAATCTTTGGGGTATATCTTCTCACATTAAATAACAAAGTGGTTATCAAAAAGCCATTGCTAACTTCAGATTGTAATGCTTTTTTTTTGAGAGAGAGGTGCGCATACACACACACACACACACAGAGAAAGAGAGAGAGAGAGAGAGAAGCTTTAACTTGCATAATGTGGTCATGTAGACTCTTCAGTTCTGGTTCAGAACCTCAAAATCTCAAAGTTGGATGAGACAGCAGAGGTCATCTGTTTCAACCTACAGAAAAATCTCCTCTGTGATATACCTGGCAAGTAATCATTAAGCTTCCACTCAGATACTTCCAGTAGTGGAGAAATTATAAACCCTTGAAAAAGGATCATATCTTTTCGCTCTAGGGATAAACTTCAGTCACTCTATTTCTACCCAGGAGAAGGTTTAAAAAAAATTAAATTTCAACAAAGTCAGAATATGTATATCTAGTGCTTTTCCTATGGCAACCAAATTCCTCCCCCACCCCCACCCCCTGAGGAAGTAGGCTATCTTTGGCAAGAGGAATTGTCACTAAGGCAGCAAAAAGAGCCTAGAATTCTTGGTGAAATAGAGATAAATTCATAGATGTCTATGGTTCCAATTTTCCTCCTTCTTAATTATTGTGGTTTTCAAGTATTTGAAAGGCCAACAGTTGAAGCAGGATTAGAATTGTTCTACTTGACCTTGGAGGGCAGATCGAGAATGCATGGCTCCAAGTTGCATATTTAAGGTGGGGAAAAAGCCCAACAGTTCAAGCTTTCCAAAAATCAAATGGGATGTGTTGAAAGGTAGGTAGTACATTCTTACTGGAGATCTACAATAGAGGTTGGAAAACCAATAGTAGGATGGTATGGGAGAGATTCCTGTTGACTAAAGGATATTAAACATTCTTCCAGCTCTGATGTTGTTTTAAGTCTATATCCTTTGTACTTTCCTTTATGACTTATGCTTAGGGTAGCAGTTAGCTTGCTTAAAAATGTAATAGAAGAGTTTATAGATACATAGATCTTATTAACATTGCCTTGCATAAGTAGAATCCACATCAATATTTTTCATTCTCACAGGTTCTAAACATAACAACAAATTGGCAGTGATGCAGGGAGCTGAGGTTGCCCTTTCTCACTGAGGAGGTCCAATATCTGGCTTATGTTAAGAATGGATTTAGGCCTGGGGAAGCCTGATTTCAAAAAAAGACAAATGAGGCTCATTTTCTCTTTGTCTCTGAATCTTTATACCCCAATCCTGGAGTCCAGAGGGAAAATCACTCAAAGTTCCCAGAAGGCATTAGAAAAGTACAAATGTTCATTGTAGGTCTGGGATAGGGCAATTATTTATCTCCCCCATACAAAAGGAATACTTCAAATACAAATGATATATTAGTGTGCATTGATAAAAACAGTAAAATGTAATGCATAGAATCCCTGAAGTCAGAAAGACTCATCTTTCTGAATTCAAAACTGGCCTCAGATGCTTACTAGCTGTCTGACCCTGGGCAAGTCACTTAACTCTGTTTGCCTCAGTTTCCTCACCTGTAAAATGAACTGGAGAAGGAAATGGCAAACCACTCCAGTATCTTTGATGAGAAAATCCCAAATGGGCTCACAAAGAGTTGGACACAACTGAAATGAACAACAACAACAGGAGGTTGATGTCAAAAAACATTAAAACATGAACCAATTAGTGATTGCTAAAACAGCCATTTCACCTCTGTCTAGAATCTTTACTGTATGGACCACTCCCTTCAGGTCCCTATCTTCTGTCAAGCCTTGGCATGGCAAACTCATCCTGTGGTCAATGGTCATCATCAATGTGGTTGTTGTAGCTTCGGGGAGCACCTGCTATATATTGCTGTCAGTACTGACTGAGAAAGCCAGGAGTTCCTGACACTTTGAATTCATGCCATTGCCTCAAAAGTTGGAAATGCTCATCACAGATCACTGTCCATCACCGATACTCAGAAAAAGAACTATCAAACAAAATAGGTATGACCTTAAGATAAAGACTCCATTTTGCCTATAAAGCCCATGCATATGATGCCATGTGCAAATGGCTACTAAAGGTACCAGAGGGGAGAGGAGCACCTCACCTTGGGAAGTTCAAAAGTGGTAGATTATCTACATGATATATGGAAAGAGAGAGGGGGTCAGAAGGATGAATCACTGATTTTAAGATTTTTTTGAGAGGGATATACTTCTCGGCTGTAGCAGACAATTCTGTCCAAAACATCACCCATTTAGGGGAGGAGGGGTGACATATGCATACCAAGGGACCGATGTCATCCAAAATTTCAAGTCTTTCAGCTCTGAGCACATAAATTCTTGTAAGTGGCCAGGAGGAGACTCAGTGCATGTTTCATGAGATGGCCCCCACAGGCCCATCCCCATGCATGCTCCATGGAATGGCTCCTGTTAACATAAAAAATTACTGGTGCATTGGCTACCCAACATCCATAAAACATCATCAATGAATTAGCCATTCAATAATATTTTGGCTTTTGTTGACACAGCTGGATTATGTCTAAGTTATTAATTTTATGCCCATCCAGTTTGAAAACACTCAGAACAACCATTTAGAGAAGATTGCAGCAATTTTACTTGAATAAATCCAAGTTCCGTGGTGAAAAACAGGATCTTCCTGATTTCCACTTGCGGGAAACCTGAGTCCTGTATCTGGGAAGCTTAGGATAAATGTAACCCCCTCCCTTTCCCAGTCTGGTCCTGTTTCATTTCTTAGGAATGCTGCCAGTCTAAAAAGAGCCCTTAACTGCTATTTCCTGCTGGATTTAAATATGTCCCCCTTTCTACCTCTCCCATTGTATTGTTCCCACTCCTTACCTTCCCACACCCATAAAAAGTAAATTAAAGGAAAAGCATCTTATTCAGGGGTGGAATTGTCAACCCACAGAGAGCAAGAGCAGCAGGAGAAAGATGCCTTCTCCTTTCCCTTCGCTGCTTTCTAGAGGATGTTTTCATAATTGCTCAGCTTCGGTTCTCTGGCAGGAGCAGGAGTGTGTGCCGAGTAGAAAGCTACAACTAGGTGAATGATTTGGAAAAGTGAATTGCCCTTGATTCAACATGTCAATTAAAGGGCAACTGTGTGTGTAGAGTGCAGTCCTCTCATTACAGATGGCAGCCCACAGAAACAATAGATACCACAATATAAGTGATAGATTTGAGTGTGGTTCACCTGGGGCAACCTGTGATTAAACCCAATGTCATCTCATAAGAGTTGAAAGAAGGTGAAATTTTTTTTTAGTATCAAGAATGTTTATTACAGAGAAAGTCGAGTGGATTTAGATGTTTCTGGCCAGAAGCGAGCTCCAAGAAGGTGAAAAATTTAAACGAGATACTGAACTCAAAACCTAAGTGTTCATTAGGATGTGAGGTCATATGAGCCGAGGTCACAGATTTAATGCCTGAAATGACCATGGAGACCACTGAGTCTAATCCCATCATGTTACAGATGAAGAAATTGAGGCAGAGAAATATTAAGTAACTTGCCTGGGGTATACGGCTAAGTCATCAGTGGGGTGTAAGTACCTTCCCTCTCTGATTTCCTTGATATCTTTCCTTAATAAACTTCCCATGCCTCAAAGTTCTCTTTTACACACCCATCTGATGTTTATCATTCCACTTCCCTACTGTCCTAGGGGAAACCCCAAGTGGAAAGACTCTCTAATACTAAGGAGAAAGAAATAGACGAGCCCTTACTGCTATCCAGTGTTGACTGATGGTGTTGGCTTTACAGTGGTCCAACAAGCAAATGTCAGAAAGGTCAGGGCAAAGTTTGGCCTGGCATATTTCTAAAGCCTTTTATTTTATGAAATATTTATGACAGGAAATTGGCTGGGACATTCCTGTAGTCAGCATGGCCTATGAACACTGTGTCCTTTCCTTCCCAGAACTTGTAAATGCAGTTAGTTGTTCGAAGGAAGACCCAAATACCTCATTCCTTTACATCTAAAGGGAGCTGATGAAGGAATGCAAACTTTGATTTGGAGCTAGCCCTTTGGTGAAGGATTACCATATGCCTGCCACACAAGGAAATTCCACCATGCCCACTAGAATTTATACAGCAGGGTGAGCTATGAATAGAAAGTTTGTATACAGTTATGAATATAGATAAAATATATCACTCATGGTCCAGGGAAGAGCAAGTAAAATCAAAAACATATTTTAAATCACATAATGTTTTCAAAAAACATGTTTAAAAGAAAATAAACATAGATCTTGTGTGGGTGTGTGTTTCATTTACCATTTGAAGTACTTTTGAGTGAGGGGTTATCAGTTTTCCTTTCTAGACCATTTGCTTTCCTTTGTAAAGATGAGAGCAGCACATGACACAGTGAAGGAAGGACCAGAGTCTCCGGGGTACATGGTTAAGTTTTTGCTGAAATGCTTTACATCCTTCATTGCCCCAGTATTCATTAGGTATTTTAAAAGAACACGGGCTGGAGTATTTGAATAGGTCCAGGAAAAGGTTTTGTGGCTCTGAGGACAGATGTTTAATTTAGTCCCATCAGTATTTGTTTACCTCTTAGCCTCAAAGATTCTTCTGGCTTGTACATACCCTGCTTCCATCTTTTCCTGCAATTAGATTACTCTCTATTGCTATGTGATGCCAAAAGTACAGATGAAAACTGAAAACCCAGCCAATGATTTCATTGATGTAGACAGGTCATCCCTAAGCTAAATTGTGAAGTAGGTGAAATTTGCTTTTGCTTTCACACTATTTTAGTCATATCCTCCTTATTTTGGCAAGCCTCCCTCTTCCTTCCACCAGCACCCAATCTGTTTTTACTGCTCTTAACTGGCCAGTGCATTGTCTCTGGAGAGAACCATATTACAGATGTTTCTATCTCCCATTGCTGAGAGAACACTCCCTGGCCCAATCTCCCATGTTCTTGAAAACCTGCAACTTTCTAGGTGATACCAGGTAATACATTTTTGGATTAATGTCTTACCTTTTCCAGGTAACACATTTCCATCTTTTTTTTAAAGCTTTTATTTAACATTTTATTTTTTCCCAGTTACATGTAAAAACAATTTTTAACATTCGTTTTTAAAACTTTGAGTTCCAAATTCTCTCCTTTCCTCCGTCCCTACCACCCCACCATTGAGAAGGCAAGCAATTCCATATAGGTTATACATGTGTAGTCATGCAAAACGTATTCAT
>NW_020954709.1:390232-390332 GCF_900497805.2 Vombatus ursinus
AGTCATGTTGTGAAAGAAAACATAGACAAGAAAAAAAAACTCAAGAAAAATAAAGTAAAAAGTATGCTTCAGACACCAACAGTTCTTTCTCTGGTAGGGT
>NW_020954709.1:390489-397263 GCF_900497805.2 Vombatus ursinus
TATTGCTGAGAATAGCTAAGTCATTCACAGCTGATCATCTTATAATATTGCTGTTACTTTGAACAAAGTACATTTCACTTTGCATCAGCTCATGCAAGTCTTTCCAGGTTTTTCTGAGAGCATCCTGCTCATTATTTCTTATAGTACAATAGCATTCCTTTATAATCACATACCACAACTTGTTCAGCCATTCCCCAATTGATGGGCTTCCTGTCAACTTCTAATTCTTTAACCCCAGAAAAGAGCTGCTATAAATATTTTGGTGCATATAGATCCTTTTCCTTTTAGTTTTTTTATCTTTTTGGGGATACAGACCTAGTAGTAGTATTGCTAGGTCAAAGGGTATGCAAGGTTTTCTAGCCCTTTGGCCATTGTTCCAAATTGTTCTACAGAATGACTGAATCAGTTCACAACTCTACCAACAGTGCATCAAAGTCTCATTTTTCCCACATTCCCTCCAACATTTATCATTTACCCTTTCTGTCCTATTAGCCAATCTAATAGGTATGAGGTAGTACCTCAGAATTGTTTTAATTTGCATTTCTCCAATCAATAGTGAGTTATTTTTTTCATATGGCTATAGATAGGTTTGATTACTTCATCTGAAAACTGATCATATCTTTTGGTCATTTATCAATTGGGAAATGGCTCTTATTTTTATAAATTTGACTCAGTTCTCTGTATGTTTGAGAAATGAAACCTTTATCAGAAAGCCTTGCTTCAATTTTTTTTTCATAGTTACTATTGCTAACCTGTGTTTCTCTCCATCCTGTCTCCCCTCTCCCCCCCCGCACTGCTGGTTTATTCTATTCTCTCTCTCCTTTCACCCTGTCCCTCCTCAAAAGTGTTTTGCCTCTGACTACCCCTCCCCCAATCTTCCCTCCCTTCCATCACCCCCCCCACACATACCTTCTTTATCCCCTTCCCCTCCTACTTTCCAGTAGGATAAGTAAGATAGATTTCTATACCCAATTGAGTGTATATGTTATTCCCTCTTTGAGCCAATTTTGATGTAAGGTTCACTCACTCCCTCTCACCTTCCCCCTCTTCCCCTCCACTGCAAAAGCTTTTTCTTGCCTCTTTTAAACACATTTCCATCTTAATAGGGGAGTCCTAGAGGAATTAATTCAAAATATCTGCTGGGTTATCTGCTATGTGCAAGGCACTATACTAGTCACTAAGAAAGACAAAAAAAAAAAAAAAGAATATGCTTCTTGAGGGCAGGCACTCTCTTTTGTCTCTTTTTGTATTCCCAGAGCTTAGCATACTGCCTGGCACTTAGTAGACACTCAATAAATGTTTATTGAATGGTTGATTGAATCCCTGATCTTAGGGACCTTGCAGTCTAGCAGGAGAGAGAAAAAAAGTTGTATATAAAGTAACTACGATATCTGGGATATGGTGGTGAATTCCTATAATTCACCAGCTAGTGAGGAAGCTGAGAATGATGGATCTCTTGAGCCTGTGAGTTCTGAGCTGAAGTGAGCTAAGGCAATTGGATGCTTGCACTAAATCTGTCATTAATATGGTAAAGACAAGAGGAGGGGGAGCAACAGATTTCCAAATGGGGTATGCTGAAATTAACTGACTGATTAGTATTGAGTACTTGAACCAGAGCAGAAGCCATGACAATAGATAAGAAGGAACAGAAGTAAGAGAGATACTACAGGAGCAAAGCCAAGCTACAGTGGTTAGAATTTCAGGACGTAGGTTTATGCCAATGGGCCTCTTAGCACCCCTCAAATAGTTTAGCAGATTTTTATATGTTATTTTGGTGTGACAAAGCACATTCATATACTCAATCATCTTAGTCGATTCTCAACTGAGGCTCAAAGAGCAAGAGTAATTTGCTCAAGATCTCATAATTAGTAAGTGACAGGGATCTGACCTAAACCCATATGTTCAAAATCCAAGTCTAGTATTCTTTCCATTACACCATGCTTCTTAATTACATTAGGCAGATGTCCACTTATCCTTCTCATGCTTACTGCTTACTCGCTTTAAGTGGAAAGATTCAGAATATTAAATCAGGATTCACAAACCTATTACTGAATATCAAAGAAAGGAAAGGAAAAAGTACACACATATACATATACACACATACATGTATATTATGTGAATGCATTTGTATATATACGAAATATCCATATGTGTGTGTGTGTGTGTTTGTGTGTGTGTGTATAAGAGATACTCAGAGAGAAAACAGATACCTTCAGTCAATCAATCAACAAATACTTAATAAGTGCCTGCTATGTTCCAGGCACTGTGTGAATCACTCAGGTTAGAAAAATAGGCAAAAGATAGTCCTTGCCCTCAAGGAGCTTATAATCTAATATAAAGTTAAAACAATGAAGTCTGTTTCTTTCCTGATAATGATCTAGAAGGTAACACTAATGCCTCATAGCTTATGGTAGACAGTCATTGTTACTCCTATTCACCTTACTCATAGTTGCATATAGTTTCTTGATCATGGGCTTTTGCATAGATAGGACACTTTCACATATGAACTTTCCTCCATTTAGTTGGTTTCAGATTACCTCTAGAGGCAATAGTGTGCTGATAAATGTTTAACAATTGGGTCTTGGGGTGAAAAAAAAACCACCACAACTTTACACACAGCACACTTCTAAGTGTAATATGCATTATTGACATTTTCCACATTATTTTCTTAAAACTAGGCAATCAACTAAACAATAAATCAAGTAATGATTTGTAATATTTGCCAATTTTAGAGGTGTAAATGCTCACACTGAAAATTTATCAGTTGAGTCTTAAGAGCTAGTTCAAGATGGCTCCAGAACACCCCTGTCTAGATGGCAGAGAATCTATCCATTTATTTTTTTTATGGTGTCTAGTACAGTGACTTGATGTTGGTGATTGTGGTAATGATGAAAATGAAGAGGCTACTTAAGACTTAATTAACATCCTGAAGTTCTAGGCCAAGTTCCCAACAAGTTAGTCCCTTTTATGTTCAACATCGGAACAAAAATGAAACTCTTGCAGTGCATTCAGTAGTTAACAGAAAGATATTTACTTAGCCATGGCTAGAGAAGTATATTCAGCAAGGGAAGGTCATTGAAGATGCTTCAAGTTGATACAGTTGAGTAAAACTCCTGTTGCTTAAACTGCCCTCATTTTTTACTGGCCAAGCAACTGCTGGAGCTGCTTATGGATGCTTTGTACTCAGGAGATCAGAAAGTAATTTCAAAAGCCTGGGTCTTTAGTTCCCTGAGTTAACCAAGTCTTGAGGATAGTCTTAATACCATTTAAGGAAAAACCTGGCTTAACTTGCATGGTGGAAATGGTTAGGCTATTGCTTCTACCACATATGCCCAGGAGAGAGTTATTCTCCTTGGAAGCAAAAATGCCCCAGTATTTAATAGGAAGAAATTTCCATCTTACAGTCTCGTACTTCAACACCTGGCCTAATTGTAGACAAAATGTTTCTCTTTAATAATATCAAATCTGTCTTTTCTTGACACCTGTCTATGGCTACTCAGTACTGTAATGAAGCTTTCTTAAACTATTGGTGCAATATTATTCCTCTGATAATGTGATATTTTTGGAATCTACATATGTGATAACATTTCTTATTCCTGACACAAATATGGTATTCAAGGAAATGCATCAAAAATATGTTCTTGTTAGGAGGTGATTTCCCAATGTTTAAAAAAAAAATCAGAGGAGGATATTTTGATAGTATTTAATAGCCACTGAAAGAAACCAGGGATTTTTTTTCCCCCTCATTCAGATCTCCTTTTCTATAAATAGGTTTGGTATACAAATTCTGTTGAAGGGAATGGTCCTTGAGACAAGAGTTGGAGTCAAAAGTTGATTTTAATTATGGAGAGCTGTTGAACAACTTTTATGATTTCTTCAAAACTCTTAGAAAAAAAGTATGAAAGGGTTGTATTCCCCAAAGACATTTAGGGACTCCTTGGCAAAATAATTACCAGAGGTTCAATGTTTTGAATATTCAATTTAGGTAAGATTTCTGTGAGTTCTATTTATACCGGAGAGGAAAACCATGTCATCTAGTGATTTATAAGTAAATTTCAATTCTCAGTTTTTCTGTTATTTCACCGGAGGGAAAATGTCTTGAGCACCACCCAAATTTAATGTGGAACATTTATTTTCACAGAAGTGCCATTGAAGACTATAAGAGACAGCACATTTTATGGTGTAGTAGAAAAAAAAACCCTCTAGATTTGGAATCAGAGAACCTGGATTTGAATCCCTGTTCTGCCAGTTATTCCCTGTGTGACATTGGAAAAATCACTTAGCTTCTCTGCACATCAGTTTTCTCATCTATTAAATGATGGGATCAGATTAGTTTGCCTCTAAATTCACTCCTAGCTTTAGACTTTTGATCAATCCTACAATCCTGGTTGTGCCATTTACTATCTGTGTGACCTTGGTCAGGTTATTTAACATTCCTGAACCTCAGTTCATCTGAACCTCATCTGTAAAATGGGAAGGATGGAGCAGAGAACCTCTAAGGTTCCATGATCCTATATAGGCTTGTCCCCACACACATCACCTTTGCTGGATATTGTTTCCTCTCATTTGGAAAAGGTGTGGCTAGATGTAGGAACAATCTTTTTGAGCTATTGAAAAAAAAACTGATGAAAAAGTTAAGGACAAGATCTGTATTCTCCAGGTGCTCAGCATTCATAGGTTCTTGCCAATTTTCAATGGCACACAGATTTTTTCTTTTGCCTGTAGCTAGATGTTAGTTATTTACATAACACCCAAGACTTTAAGAACCAGGAATATGTTCTATCTGTTCAAAGCATTAACACTTGAGTGTGATTTGCTATTCTTTTGCTCCTCAAATTGTGGTCCTGCAGCTGGGTAACCCACCTTAGCAAACACATCCAAGAGACATCCTGGTGGAGCTCACACCATCCTCATCTCTGCTGCCACAATGCAAACACATCGATAGGACACCAGAGGGTGCTATAACAATGGATTAACTCATTAGTTCAGTAGGCATGCCTCTATCTACAGACAGGTCTGTGGGTGTTTCTGTGGCTTCCTCGATCTCCCGGTTTCCTTCTCCCCACCTTTCTGGAAACATTCCAGGCTGTTGGCCCTTCACTCTCAGCATGGGCCGCTTTGGAATTTGGAATAAGTGTAAAGATTAAGCCAGTGTACATAATGAAGTGGCTGGCCAAACACTTGCCTTACCTTCAGCTACACCTTTTTGACAAGCTCTTTTGTTCTGGGACTAGAAGCTCTCTTGGCCTTACCTGTTTCTGAATTTATTGCTTTACTTTGCTATCTTCCTATACAGTTTCTTAATTCTTCCAATCCCTCTATTTATATACAAGGAATCCTACATTGATATTTGATAAGCTTTTTCTCTATCTATAGAGAGTATAGAACATTTGACATTTTAGGTTCTCTCTTCCACCAGGAAAAAGTGTCAGTCTTTTGCCTTGGAATTGATTGGTGCCTGCACATGATTCATGCTTAATAAAGAGGAATTTAATTGGCTGACTGAGTACAAACTGGGTAGTCTCATTGTGTCAGCCTATCTAATGGTGGTGGTGTTGTTGAGCTGTTTTTCAGTTGTGTCTACCTCTTTGTGACCCTATTTGAGGTTTTCTTGACAAAGATACTGGAATAGTTTGCCACTTCCTTCTCCAGATCACTTTACAGATGAGGAAACTGAGGCAAACAGGGTTAAGTGACTTGTCCAGGGTCATCCAGGTAGTAAGTGTCTGACGCCAGACTTGAACTTAGGAAGATGAATCTTCCTGACTTCAGGCGTGGCTCTCTATCCACTGTACCACCTAGCTGCCCCTTACCTAATGGTAGTCCTTTCATTATTTCCCTATTCTACCATATGAAAGGAGTCCTGAGAAAAGAATTCCTTATTATTAAGATTTTCATAGATCCAGATAGCAACTGGTCCTGAGCAATAAAAATATATGAGATTATATTGTATTACATTGCACATAATCGTATTTCTAAAAATGATATTGGCAATGAGCTTCACATAACTTTTTGTACTCTGATAGTTTTAGGTTAAGAGGTCTGGATTCACTTCCTTTTCTCAATATTTGAATTTTTTCTTTTTTTACATTAGAAAATTGTACCCATCTGAACCCCCATGCCTTTTCAAATACCAGAAGAAAGGATATTCTTTTTGCTTAATTGTGGCACATCTAAATCAGGAAAAGGGCTCAATATCTTGATTGTGCTGGTAGAATTTTTTTCCTTCTCCAAAACATTAAGACTGATGTATCCTAGAATTAAGTTGAGACTGAGAGTCAGAAAGCATGGGTTCTAGATCCAATTCTGCCATCAACTCATCATATAGCCATGAACTTAAACACTCTGGGTCTCAGTTTATGCATCCCATGTGTAAAATAAAGAAGTTGGCCTCCTTGATTTACAGTTGAACTTTGGCAGAGTATTTAGGTATCTGAGTGTTTTGATACCATAAAAAGGTACACTGACTGCAAATTTGAAGCATGATGGTGTTTGAAACAGCTTTTGAAAAAGGGTGTTAGAATACTCAGGTTTATCAACCAACTCTGCTCTAATCTACATGACCATTGTCAAGTCACTTAAATTCTCCTGGGCCTCAGTTTCCTCATTTGTAAAATGATAGGTTTGGAATAGAGGACCTCTAAGGTTCCCTCTACCACTAAACCTAAGATCCAACTATCATCCTGAAAGAAGTGGAGATATTCAATTAAATGGACTTTTATCTGGGTTAGCCCTGAAACTTGATCCAAGTACAATGCCTTCCCTCTTATGAAA
>NW_020954709.1:397289-417659 GCF_900497805.2 Vombatus ursinus
CTCTCTCTCTCTCTCTCTCTCTCTCTCTCTCTCATACACACACACACACACAGATATCCATATATATGGATAGAGACTGAAACTGTGATTTCATTTTATTCATTCATATAAGGAACTCCCAGGTGAGCAAACTCCCTCTACTAACTCAAAATAGCAAGAAACTTATAGTTTTAGAGAACAGCCTAGAATCCTAAGGGATTATATGTTTTTTTTTCCCTAGGCAGCTGGATGGCATGGTGGATAAAGCAATGGGCCTAGGGTCAGGAAGACCTGAGTTCAAAGTCGACCTCAAACACTTACAGACTATGTGACCCTGTGCAAGTCCCTTAGCCTCTGCTTGCCCCAGTTTTCTCATCTGTAAAATGGGAATAACATCTACCTTCCAGGGTTGTTGTGGGGATCAACTGAAATAATAATCATAGGGGCAGCTAGGTGGCGTAGTGGATAGAGTACCAGCTCTGAAGTCAGAAGGACCTGAGTTCAAATCCGGCCTCAGACATTTAACACTTACTAGCTGTGTGACCTTGGGCAAGTCACTTAACCGCATTGTCTAGTCAAAAAAAAATTAATTATCATAAAAACCTTAGCATAATGCCTGGCATGTAGTAAGCACTATATAAATGTCAGGAAAAAATACATATACATACCATATGTATAGATAGATAGATAGATAGATAGATAGATTTAGATATAGATAGGTATGTATACACATATGTATATATAGATATATAGGTATGTATTCACATATGTATATATAAGTATGTACACACATGTGTATATACATACATATAAACACACACGTATGGGTGTGGGTATTTGCCCTAAGACACTTATGGGCTATGTAACTCAGAGGTTAAGTCACTTAACTTCTGTCTGTCTCAGTTTCTTCAACTATAAAATGGGACTAATAATAATAGCACTTTCTTCCCTTCCTTCCCCTTTCTCCAGCTGTATTCTAGCCAAATGACCAATACAGATGTTGTACAGGACCCTGCATGTTGCTTCCCTTCCATATTTGGCATATAGCTTTGCCTAACCCTAGGGTTCATTAATAACATCAGACGTCAATCTGAAGATCACATGTGACTGGGAAGTATTGAAAACATTTCACATAGTAGTGTAAATGACAAATGGACATTGTGTATCCTATAAATATTTGCACTGCATATTCTAAACATTGATTGGCTCATGAAAATGGGAAAGCATCAGGGCATTTTCACAGCTGGGCCAGGGGCTTTTGCTAGAGCACTAAAATAAAAAAGGATGAAATATTTTATTTCAGGTTAGAATCAAAGCTATATTTATGATGGGAAAAAGTATTCTTTTTTGAAGTGCTATTTTTTTTATCACTTTGAGAAAATTGAACTTTAAAAATAAATAATAATATTTAGAGCATTTATATAGCTGTTTAAAGTTTGCAGAGGACTTTACAAATATCTCATTCATTCCACACATAACAACCTTGGGAGGTGGGTGCAATTATTCTTATTTTACAGTATAGGAAACTGAGACTGACAGAGGTTAAGTGACTTGTCCAGGGTCACATAGCTATTATCTGAGGACAACTTTGAACTCTGGTCTCCTGAAATATGGACCCATCCAGTGCACCACCTAGATGCCACATAAGGGAGTCAAAGCACTAGTTTTAAAAACACATTCTATATAGGTACTAGTATCTGCAGCTCCTTTAAGTGACTTTCAGGATGCATATGGGATTTTTCCTGTCAGTTCCCAGTGGGGACCTGAACTATGAGCATAGTGAGAGAGGTTGTTTTTATGGGATTTCTCTCAAGAAAGAACAGAGAAAATGCCAAAAAGCAAGAGGAAGAGCCTGGTTTAAACAAAATACCTAAATGAAGTGTGTAGACACAAAAGGTCTAGAATTTAGGTTGACCAAAACCAGACTTTAAAAGTTCTTGGTTCTTCTTCCAATTCCCAACTTTGTATAGGGAGACTTTGAGACTTTTTACTCTTAAAAACAATATTGCCCCAACACAAAAACCTACTTTTTAATGCATTGGAAACAGGCCTAGATTCTCCTAACTAGATAATGTTGTTTTTTTTTATTTTTTTTTTTACCCCCACCTTTGGAGCAGTCTTTGAATTAGTCAATGTTTTAACATTCTTCTGCTATTCCTGACAGAGCATGTCCAAGTGTAACTGTCCCCAAATGACCCTTTCCTCCTATGGGGAGGAGTTGAATATTATTATCCCTCTCTGTGTATGTGTGTGTGTGTATAAAAGGGCTTTTCTATTTATAAACTCGTAATGGTGGGATCCTAGAAAAGTCTCTCCCTTAGTGAGCTGGGAATCTCCACAATTTTAATCATCAAAAAGAACCTGGGAAGTAGGCAGACTCATTCCCCAGTCCATTACTGACAATAATCCCCTTTACAACATTTTCAAGAAGAGGGACAGTGATATGTAGTAGAAAAAATGTGAGCTTTATGTGGGTTTACATCTTGGCTTTGCAACTTATTCTCTATGAAACCTTGGTTTAATCCCTTCCCTTTTCTGATTCCCAGTTTTCTTCTAGGTAAAATAAGGTGATTGGGCTTAGTGGACCTCTAGAGCCCCTTCCAGCTCTAAGTCCTATGATCTTAATAAATGGCCATCCAATTCTCATGTTTAAGACCACTAGTGATGGGGAACTCACCACAAAGGTGTTTAGTTGGGGACATGAGCATGGAAACTGGAAGAGAAGTCAGTCTGTTCTAGCTTTTGTAGATCACAATGGAGACAAAGTCCAAGGGAAGATTATGTCTGGCTTCTAGGCCATACCATGATTGAGGGACATAAACTCTAAGGGGCATTAATTAAGTGTTACCCCAGAAGAGGATTCAAGAAAGTTACTTTCACTAAAAGGTAGAACCAGCCTTAATAGATGGCTAGTCATTTACTTTAGGCAAATGGATTGGGGCAGAGAGTAATGGTTCAAAGTTGAGAATAGGAATTTCAAAGGAATGCAGCTATGGAAACTGCCATTAAGGGTTAAAAAAAAGCCGACTGCAAGAAAGCATGAAGACCAAAGACGGAATATTTATAGGCCAAATTATTTTCCTCAATCAGGAGCCCTATACCATAAATAGGATTCCCCAGTAGGTAGGTCCTTTGAAAGACTGAGAATGCCAGCAGCCTGGACAACCCAAATCTTCCTTGGCTAGAGACCTGACCTAGTACACTGCCCTGAGAAGTTCTAGGTTGATGATATCTAGATAAAATCTAAGAATGGGTCAATGAAGAGGCTATACCTCCATATTTGTTTTCATTGAAAATTGACATCATTCATTTCTATCTTTACCATTGTGTACTGTATAAATACAAGTGTAAAGTTCATTGCAGAGTAGTCGAGTGCCATGTATATGGTTTTTTTCCAATTATTCTAGGTTGGAGTTATTATCCAAGAGAGTGAAGAAACCTTTCAAAGTCCACTAGGACCCTTAAGTCATAAATAGTTTTGATAGGGGGTAGGGATATAAAGACAAAAGTGAAAGATTTCACGTCCTTGAGGAGTTACATTCTACTAGAAGACACAACGCGCATACACAAAAATGTATATAAAATTAATACATGGTAATTGAGGGGCATTGGCAGCTGGGGGAATCAGGAAAGAACTCAAATAGAAGGTTGTTCTTGAATCAATCAACAAACATTTATAATACGCCTACTGTGTGTCAGGTACTGCATTAGACACAGTAGATCAAAAATAAAGATTAAAAAAAATAAAGCAATCTCTAGCCTTGCTTATCTTTAAAGGAAATCTGGAATGCTAAGAGGCAGGAGTGAAGACAGAATGACTTCCAAGCCTGGAGAACAGCATGGGCAAAGGCCTAGAACTCACAAATATTTGATGCTTTAGCTATTGGAGATGGAGATACATCTTTGACTGTTAACCATAGGCACTGTCTTGAGGACCGGGCCTTTCTCCCCCCCCCCCCATTCTTTTCTTCCCTTAGTTTCAACTGAAAACTCCAAGATGCATTTTAGATGACCGAAAGGTGAGCTCAGGACGGCTATCTCTGGAAGCAGGAGACTGTTTATCCACTGGTTGGGTACAAGACAGTGCGGCTTGCATTTCCAGCCTCCCACACTGCTATGGCAACGCAAGTTAGCCTTGGCCTGGAAAAATGGTTCTCTGTCACTCCCTGGATTTGTGCATCTTCAGAGCCAGGACTGCCAAGAGAACAGGCGCCATGAAATTCCTTTCTACCTCCCACGTTATAGTTGCCTTATTGAGGATTGAGCTCCGGGATGCCTAGAAGGGATTCATTCACCTTCCCTCTCCCCCTACCCCCTACCCAACACTGACCCCCCAGGTCTTCAGAGGAGGGTGCCTTTACCACCTCCCTCCCTTACTTCCCCCTGACCCCGCAGGGGATGCAGACAATCAGCAGAGGAATGTTTTCATAAACAGTATTTTCCAGACAGTCCTTCATCTGTGGAAAATGAGGACATACCGGACCCTACCTCCCCTTCTGCTGTTGGAGGCTGCCTCAGCTCAGGGAAGCTTGCATTTAAAGTTCCATGGTAATCTTTAAGCTGATTTTTAGACATACCTACACACGTACCTGAAGATGGACTTTTCTGGAAGACATAGAGTTACCAATATTTGTGACAAAATATGTTCAATCACTTGATAAATAAATATTAGCTGTGCTGAAAGTAGGAGAAAATGAGTTGCTGGAGTGTTTTTCAAAAAACAAATCTATTCACTTCAATTTAACAATTAAATTTAAATGCCTACTATGTGAAGTACACATAGACATAGAGAATTATCTATTGAAAAAAACATTAATTTACACGATTTCTCTGGAACAAAAAATTCAGTAGTCACACATTGGTCATTGACAAAGCCAATCAGAGGAGAGTCCAGGATGGTCACTGGAGTCCTTAAATTTAAAAGGTCTATTATTATTCACCTATGAGACAAACTTATTTAATTGGTTTGACTTAACATGAACTTAAACATTACCTCAGCTTCTGCTTCAATTATTAGTGGATTTGCAAAGTAAAAGGCTGGTAAAGTATATGTGTTTATATGTAATAAGTATCTTTTTAAAAAAAAACCATGATTCCCTTCAACAAACATTAATTAAGTATTTACTATTAATCACTGTGATTAATTTACCTGATTGTTGGGAATACAAAGACAAAAATGAAAGAATTTGCAGTTCCAAGGAGCCTACATTCTTCTGGGGTGATACAGCATGTACAAACATAAGTTAATAGAAAGCAGTTTGAGGAGGGGAGTCCACACTAACAACGTGGTGGTGGTGGTGGTGGTGCTGTGGTAGGGGAATCAAGGAATGCTTTAGAAAAGAGGTAAAGCTTGAACTGAGCTCCACCTTGGTGAAAGATAAAGATTTAGAGATAGGCAGAGTGGAAGAGGGAGGGACAACAGGAGGAAGTATATTTCAGGAATAGGCCCAGTGGAGGAGGGAGTATTTTCCAGGCATACCTGCTGTTTGTCCCTCATTCTCAAAGAGCACCGTCAGGAAAGAGATGCCATGATTTGCAAGTGAATTGGACTTAATCAAATGAGCGTTGTGCAAAGTCACCAGCCTCAATAGGGTAGTTTGAGGAATGCACCGAGGTAAAGAGGGAATGTTGAGCTAGAGGAATAGCTTGTTTGACTGGATCACAGGGTGTGGGAAGTGGAGAGTTAAAGTCTAGATGTCAAAGTAGAAGCCAGACTGTGGAGGACCTTAATGAAGAGCTTGCATTTTTCCTAGAGGCAAGAGGGAACTTTTGAAGATTTTGAGCAAGAGGGTGTCGTGGTCAGAAACGGGCCACAGGATGATTATTTATCGACAAGGGTATGGAGGATAGAATGGAGAGGGGAGGCAATGTAAGTAAGGAGGCCAAATTGGGGATCAGAATGGAACAGGGGAAAGAGTGATGGATTTGGAATCCACAAAGCCTGGGTTTGAATCTAAGGTCCTACCCTTAGCAGGTGTATGAACATGGACAAGTCACTTACCAGCTTTGAGCCTTGCTTTCCTCACATGTAAAATAGATAATAATACCTCTAGCACTTACCTTTCAGGATTGTTGTTAGAATCAAAGGAATTAATTATAGTCTAGATGAAAGGAGATGAGAAGATGAATTTATGTGATAGCTGTGAAAGAACAAGAAAATGTCTATAGGGGATTGATGGAAATAGAATGATCAATAATTAGCAAGTGATTAGATATGGAGGAAAGGAGGAAGAAAAGGTCAAAGATGACTCCAAAGTTAGGAACTTGGGTGACTGAGAGAATGGCGATGCTCTCAACATAGATAAGCTCAGATGAAGGGTAAGTTTATTAGGAAAGATGCTGGTTTTGGACATGTTGAGTTTGAGATGCTGATTAAATATAAAATGGTCCTCAAGTGACAGATATAATCAACATTTAGAGATAGTAGATAGTGGGAATAGTATTATAGGCATGAAATAGCATCACCAGGCTATTGCTTCTTTTTAGTAGGCCTGTTATTTACATAGGGTTAATCGGGCTTCTTTGAATCTAGGCTCACTCATTCTTTGTCACAAAGAGCCAGTCATGTTTCTTGTCAATCCTTTAATTCTCTTTCCAGTTGTATGAAAAGTTTATTCTATTGTTTCAAATGTCCCTTCTGTCCTCTCTAGAAGCTTGATAACAAAACCTGGGGTCAGGCAATGTAATTTTCATAGAGGCTATTGATATAACTCTATAATCAAATTCTCAAATGGATATTTAAGCTCATCAATTTGATAATTCCCTCCAATGATGCAGTTCTTAATGCCTCAGTGCCTTATCCCTCCTCACCCCCTTCTTGTCCATGTTTTGAGACCCAAAAGTTCATCAGAGAATTCCCCAACATTCTGGAAGACTGCTTCATTTTTTTCTAACATTGTTAAGAGTACCAGTGGAGCACTACGGCTATTCACCTGTCATTCCTCACTCTTGCCATATGATCATCCCATCTTCTCTTTCTATTATAACCATTGTTTGGTATTTATTAACCTTTTCTTCCTTGGAGGTCCTTATTGGTTACATGTTGAAGCCTGCACACATTAATAATGTGCCTCTCTATTGTTCTCTGTATGTTACTCATCTTTAAATGAATTAGTGGTATTCTATATCTTGCTATCATACAGCAATACTGATATGTTGGGACTGCAAAGATAGACCTTTGATTTTATGGTAAGCTTGGGTTCAGTTAAAAAAAAAAGATTTGCAAATTTCCAAATAAAACTCAACCTGTTCTTTTCAAATGAGTCCAGCTCATTGTCCATCTACACTATCTGACCCAGATGTGTGAGCATATGCACATTTCTGGATGTGCATGCATGCAGGTGAGTGTGCATGTATGATATGTGTGTATGTATATGTAGTTGGAAAATCTTTTAAGGGTATCCATTCAAATTCATGTTGAAAATGCATGTCTGGGCAACAGGCGTTCTTTGTTTACTTGGTGTTTTTTATGTGGGTGGACAGACCAAGATCCTTTGAGTGATTACAGATCTCTTACAGGCTTTGCAATATTCCAGAGATTGATACAGTCAGCACAATGCCATCCACAAAAAGGAACAAAAGAGCAAGGATTTTCAACTTTTTTTAATGTCATATATTTCTTTGGTAGCTCAGTAAAACCTTTGAGTTCCTTCTCAGAATAATGATTTTAAATTCATAAAATAAAATACACAAGGTACAGAGGGACCAATAGTATTGAAATAGTTACCAAAATTCTAAAAATAAACAAACCCAAAAACCAAAACCCAAGTTCAAATGCTCCAGATTAAGAACCCTTGATACAGTGAGCTTCACAATGGTAAGGGACTCCTTCCTTGACCCAGACTTTAAACTGGATTGCCTGCATCATTAAGGCAAATATCGTTGGTGAGTGTATATCTCTTTGTTTTATACCTCACCCAATGTTTATTATTGGAGGATCATTGAACAGGGTTATTCCTGTGGTTACGTCTTCCAAAGAATACTGAGTCATCTTGATGGAAAGATGCTGTTAAAGAGACTGTAAGCTGGCATTTCTTTCTGCCCAATTAAACATTTTCACATAACAATAATAACCATAATAGGATTTTATACTTAATTAACTTGTGTTTCACCTGAGATGGTGACAATGTAGTCCATTGTTAAATATCACTTGAAAAAGCTGTTAGCTCTTTAGTAATTTTCTCATAGAGAATGCCCTAAGTATCTCTGTTGTCTCTCATAAAGATTTTGT
Organism: Vombatus ursinus; assembly: GCF_900497805.2. Classification (NCBI taxonomy): domain Eukaryota; kingdom Metazoa; phylum Chordata; class Mammalia; order Diprotodontia; family Vombatidae; genus Vombatus; species Vombatus ursinus. The sequence continues at coordinate 405,499 of NW_020954709.1, forward strand.
ATAAATGAAAAAGTAGGAACACAGGTATTCATTCAGATATTGATGTTGCCTTGGACACATATTTTGGTTTTTTAAAAGTCTGAAATTTTTTTATACCTTTACTATCTCCCCCTTTTTCAGATCCCAAGTCTATTGGTCACTTACAACATTTTCAGCATGGATCTCCTTTAAACATATTTGATCTAGTCTAGCTAGTCATGTAAAAAAGAGTTTATTGAATTTTTTCCCCAATTTTTTCACTTTTTTCTTTTGTTCACATTTTTCTTTCCATTTTCAGCCTAGATATGACTTCGGGATGACTGACATAACTAAGAAGGAAAGTTGTATACTCATTCCTATGTTATTTGTTATTTAGTCATGTCTGACTCTGTGATTCCATTTGTGTTTTCTTGGCAAAGATACTGGAGTGGTTTGCCATTTTTTTCTCCCACTCATTTTGCAAGAGGAAACTGAGATGAATAGGGTTTAAATAATTTGCTCAGGGTCACTTAGCTAGTAAGTATCTGAGGTAGGATTTGAACTCAAGAAGATGAATCTTCCTGACTTCAGGCCTGACTGTGTCACCTAATTGCCTAGTTCCTAGATTATATTATTTTTATATTGGTCTGTCTCCAGACCTCTAAGAAGTTCAAGAAGCATCCACTTCTAGATCTTATAATATCAATTTTCACTGTGGAATAAGTGACTCTCTTTCTATGTTTTATAGTTAAGAAAATGAAGGACCACAGACATCAAGCAACTTATTAAATGTGTTGCAACAACAGTGGCATAGCCAAGCACAAAGAATTTGGTTTCTTGGCTAGAGGTTTTCCAACAGTTATGTTACAGTAAGTGTGTGGAAATTCAAATTGTAGTGACAAAAACATTGATTCTGTAATCCTAGCAAATTGGGATTAAACAGATATATTTATTTAGCTGTTCTGAAATAGGCCTAAATATACATACATGCAGATAGGTAGGATGTTTTCCAAGACTTCTTCAAGAGTAGTTCAGGCTTGCCTCATACTTATCCTATAAGCGTTCTGCTCAATGACAGAGAGTAGATAAACAGATGATCTAGATATACATAGGGATATAGAATAGTTATAGGTATAGATAGATCAGTATGGATATAGATAGAGAAATATTATTCAATGATGAAGGATGTCTTTAGTAAATCTCAATTAAATAAAAGATATAGAGAATATAAGGTCACATTTTCCTTACTGTTTATTGGTTATGGAAAAGTATTTGACTTAGAATAAAATGGGACCTCACAGGCTCCTTAACAGCAAAAAAACTCATATAAAAGTATAAATACACAATACACATATGTCAATATATGTACATATGTGAAAACCTACACATATACATACACATGTGTGTATATATTTATATTTGCATGTATATTTATTAGGTCATATATCTCTTCATATAGTATATGACTTTAAATTATTTTTAATAAAAAGAAATTTGATTTGCTGAGGTCATTCTTTTTCTTAAGAATATAATCATTGTAGAGTTTCTCAAATGCTTCAAAAGATCTTGGATTTTATCAGTATTGGAAATCCTTCCACAAATGCAGGTCACAATCCCTCTGAGTCTTACTAGACATTTTCATGAGCTATCTTCCCTAAATCATGGTCTGGTGGCCAATTTCTAGAAATGAAATGGTTCTAACTAAGATCAGATGGTCCACATATGACACAGGCATAGAGTTCATCACTGCATCCATCTGTGAAGTCTCTCTAGCCTTTTCCAGAACTTGTGTTCCCTGTGTTGGGCTTGGAGAATCCAGGGTCACCACCAGACCACAATGAGGCATCAGAGAAGGGTTTTAGTAGAAGTTTTTGTAGAACAGACAAATGTATGTGTGTGTGTGTGTGTGTGTGTATGCACATATGTATTTTTAGGTGCTTTAACTCTGCACTGTAAATGTTTGCTTATGTCAACACATGAAAGGTCTATTTCCTGTGAAATGCTCAAATCAAATGCAAGGCAATATTATTTTGGATTTCCTAACCATGTTTTCATAATGTGGCTGTAGTCTCAGGATTCAGAAGATGTATTCTTTAAATGTCAGGAGAGATTAGGAAGAGTTTGAACAGAGGGAACCCAAAGTCTTTGCATATTTTTGAGGGTCATAACTTATATGACCTATTATACCATATGTGTTCACAAATCAGGTCTATAAATGTGTGTCAACTTAACTAAGCAGAAGATAGGATCTGTGTCAGTGTGCAGGGTCTTTCTGGTAATAGTTATCATTCAGGATTAGATAATAATAATAAATAATAATAACAACAATTATGTAGTATCTACTATGTCTACTATGCCAGGCACTCCATTAAGTGCTTTACAAATATGATGTCATCTGATCTTCACAACAACTCTGGGAGGTAGGTGCTATTATTATCCTCTTTTTGTTGATGTTCAGTTGTTTTAGTCATGTCCAACTCTTTGTGATCCCATTTGGAGTTTTCTTGGCATATTTACTGGAGTGGCTTGCCCTTTCCTTCTCCAGCTCATTTTACAAATGAGGAAAGTGAGTCAAACAGAGGTTAAGTGACTTCCTCAAGGTTACTTACTCATAAGTGTTTGAGGCTGGATTTGTACTCAGGTCTTCCTCACTCCAGGCCCAGCTCTCTATCCATTGCACCATCTAGCTGCTAGCCTATGTACTGATCTGTACAATAGCTTTATATGTTCAACATGGGGAGGTATACTTAGACTCTGCTGAGAGGTGTGATGCCGTTTTGATTCAGGTAGGTAGAACAGTGGGTAGACTAGTTCTGGACTCAACGTCAGGAAGATCTGAATTTGAATCTTGCCTCAGATATTTCCTAGCTGTTGGATCCTGGAAAATTCACTTAGGTACTTTCAGTCTCAATTTCTCCATCTGTAAAATGGGGATAATCACAATAGCATCTACCTCTTGGGATTGGTGTCAGGCTCAAGTGGGATAACATGTAGTAAAGAGCTTTGTACATCTTAAAGTGCTATATAAATGCTACTTATTTATTAATATTATTATACTATATACTTAATATAATATATTAATATAACAAATCAATATATAATATATTACAAATATAATTATTAGTAGGACATTTTATAATAGCATAATATAAAAATGACTTTTTTCACCTTCGGGTTCATCACTCTTATTACCTTTAATATTACCTTTAGCTGACCCTTTCTTTAGGATGTGTTCATGCTGGGATCAAACTCGGTAGAGGTAGTCTAGTTCAGTGAATAACATACTAGACTTGTATTTAGAAGACCTGGGTTTGAATACTGCCTCTGACATTGTATGAACAGAAACTAGTTCTTTTACCTCTCTGAGTTCAATTTATGCATCTGCAAAATGGAAATAATAATATATGTAGTACTTGCCTCACCATGGTGTTGTAAGATTCAAACAAGATAACGTATGTAAAATGCTTTATACACCTTAAAGCTCTATACAAGACAGTCATTATTAGTAGGTACCTAATTAGCAGGTATTATAATTATTAAATAAAGGCATTAAGTAAAAGTACTAAATAATTTTTTTTCTCGATAAGAGGCAGCTACTCACTTAGCTTAGGTAGGTAGCATTTAATAGAGTATGTCCTAGGCTGAAAAAAATGTAATTTCTGACCAGTGCATGAATTATTGTTTTTGTCTATGGCCAAAACTCAATAGAATTTCTTCATGAGAGCCTATTCCATAAAACAGACTCCTGCGAGATTTTAAATGTAAGTTTTTTCAGGATAAATTTTGTGTGAAAGTCAAGTGAATATTTGGACTAATACTATCTATATAGGGCACATAGTAGGCCCACAGTGTAGCAGACAGGAAATAGTTGGTGAATCAATTATTGTATTAATTTATTGCCTCAAAGAGAATGTTATTGGGTTTTTTTTCCTTAAATACTTTGAAATGAACTTTTTAGAATTTCTAGGCTCTAAAAATGTTTTACCCCCTCTTAGAGCAAGCAAACAAACAAGAGGCTTCTAAAAAGTCTAATATCTCAGAAGTATAGCAATTGAGAGAATTTTTTAGGGAAGGCATTAAGCTGATTATTCAAAAATTCTAATAAACAGAAAATGAATTTTTGGACCCTATTAGAAAGTGCTTTTTCAAAAAGTCTACTATTGATAAAATACATTTTAAATACTGAAAATATTGAGTATTTTTCATTTCCTTTATGTCACTGAATGGTGATTGGTTTCAATTAAAATGATGGTTAAATATAGCTACTTCTAAAATTCTACTTTATGAGGCATACTTATAAGTTATATATAAGTATACATGAATACTAGAACCTCGGTACCTGAAATTAAACAGTAGAGACAAATTTTCTTTTTAAGGAAAAACAAGTGAGCAGCAGATACAACTTTAAAAGGTAACTACTTTAACTTCAAATTACATTTTGTACAATTCTTGTCAAATTTCCAAGAAGGGTTCATGCACTTGGGAGAGATCAGATGATACTATGATATTAACACCAAAAATTATTAACTGGCAGACTTTTCAACAGGAGAAACCAGAATAATCAAAGACCTCTCATGAGGAGACCGTTTTTGTTTTGGTAAATAATCAGTCAAGCATAATAACAGTCTCTGCTCTAATGCCTCAAAGACCTGCCCTTTTGTCTTTTGTAGTGTCTTAGGACATAACTAAATTAAACGTGTTTTGGTTCATAAGGTCTATGTATTTAGAGTTGAATTTAGAACTTAGAGAATTCTTGAAAATGAATAAACTCAGGTCCAGAGAGGAGATGTGATTTAGCCAGAGTCCCACAAGAGGTAAACAGAAGAAATGAGAACAGAACTCAGTTCTATTTTCTTTCTTTCATAATAATAGCACATTTTCAAGAAATTTACCAGCTTGTAGGGGTGCTTGCTGGATGCAATATCCTGGTGGTTTTGGTGATTTTGATGGCCTAATTTTATTGACAATAAAGCAACCTATAATGCAAATGAGTGGCATACTTAAGTGGGGCCAAAACAGACAAGACAGGTTATAAATAGCCTCCACATTGCCCTATGTGGGACTTCATAGCTATTACCTCGATGTGCCAAAAATCTACACTTTTATTTTGGTTTTGCTAGGTCTTCCAACCTGCTCTATGTCATTAATCTTCTTTGAAAATGAGGGGCAAGGGGCAGCTAAGTGGTGCAGTGGATAGAGCACCATCCCTGGAGTCAGGAGCGCCTGAATTCAAATCTGGCCTCAGACACATAATACTCACTAGCTGTGTGACCCTGGCAAGTCACTTAACCCCCATTGCCTTGCAAAAAGAATTGAGGGGCAAACAACCAGCACCACCACCACAACAACTCATGCAGGTTAAAAATTTTCAGAGATAGACCACCACCACATGGTTTCATTAAACTCTCTGAATATCCTTGTGATAACACTGTTGAGGGGAAATGTATTTCTCTTGCTTATCACTGTGGTTTGTAAATATCCATTCAATGTATTTTTCATCAATGCTCAGATCGTATTCTTCAACCAAAGAACCAAATAGGTATGGTAAACAATGGGCACACACTTGTAGGAACCTGGAAAGGAAATGTATGAAGAAAGAAAACATGTTAGAGTAACTCACAACTCTGGACTGTTGGCTTAAATGCTATTTATCCTTTCAAGAAATCTGCACCTTATGAAACTGCTTCTCTGCTGACTGCTTGACTATTGGTCCTCACCATTCTTTAATTTAATTTGTTAAGTCTTCTTGCTACTCAAACATAACCTTTAGAAGTTTTTTAAATTAACTGTCACTTTTAAAAAGGAGTTTAGAAAGCATTAGCTTTTAAAATGAATAATAGTTCTGTTTAAGTCAAAGAATTGTGAATCTCATCAAATGGGCTATGTCAGGGCTACACATACTCACCCAAATGCTGATTGTCAAATGAGACTGCAGCTCAAAGAATCCCAACCCCAAGATAACAGAATGTCAAAACAACCAAAATACTTCCAGCAACCAGGATGCCAAAGCAGTTGCCAAGCCCCCTCTCATGCCAGAGGGGACAGCAGAGAGCAACAAGTCCTTATAAAAAGCTTCACCTTTTTCCTACTCTAAGGCCAAGGTGCTCCCATTGTATCAGGGCCATCTCCAGTCATCCTGATCTATATCTCACCACTGGACCCAGATGGCTCTGGAGGAGAAAGTGAGGCTGGTGACTTTGCACAGCCCTCCCTCCCTTAAATCCAATTCACCTGCATGTCATGGCATCACCTCCCTGACGTCATGGTTCTCTTCAAAGGACAAACAACAATTCTTGCCAACAAAGTCAATTCTTTCTCCTACAAATTCAAAATCACTCACCTGAAGCCTTCTTTAGAGGGACTGCTTCTAGTTGCAATAGCTCAGCTCCATGGGCAGTTTTTAACACCCTCCCAACGCCCTGCAGGGTTTTCAGCTGCTCTCAGTTCCTTTTCCTTTCCTCCTGCTGTCTTAGGAAGATTCTGAAGATCCCCTAGCAAGATAAGGTACAGGACACTGAGATCCTTTCTCCAGCTGAACTGCCAAGCATTCAAACTCTACTGAAGAGACCACAACTCTAATGGACAGGCCACTATGTTCTAATGCCAAACTTCTGTTTGCCTAAAAGACTAGTTTACAGAGAATTCACACAAGACATCACATGGTGATCAGAAGAAGTGATACATGGACTCTCTCAAGGTCTCTCTGAAGAACTTTGGTATTGATTGTAAGACATGGGAGACAGTGGCACAGGAATGTCTAGCATGGCATTACTATATCAAAAGAAAGCAAAGTGGAATTGCAGTAGCTCAAAAGAAATATGAGGCACACAAGTTTAGAGATGTCTCGCTCCCGAACAGTCATATGGACTATTTGTGCCCAACCTATCATAGAGCTTTCTGAGCTTGTATTAATATGATCAGCCACAGCACAACACACCGTACCTTGACCCTGACATTGTGATGTCATTTTGGTCCTTATCAGCAGGAAAGACAAACAACAAAGTCTCTTAAAGAGCTTAAATGAAAGTCATCTGACTCTCAGTGATTCACCTTTTGCTGGCCAAGTTGCAATTCCCCATTTTTCCTATCAATATTCCTTTTTAAATCATCCCTTGGTCTCCAAAAATTTAAATGATTTTTTTTATTTTCTTAGTTTTACCCTCTTTATTCAAAAACATTTGTGCATATAAATTAGGTGATGTAACATCATGATTTTCAACTTTCTAAGAGCTTTTCTATTTCTTAGATGCCCTTTGAACTACATTTCTTTATGGTAACACTTTTCTAGTTTTTAATAAATAAAAAATCTTTCTCTGCCATTTATAACATTAAATTATTCCTATACATGTGAAGCATCACTTCCTCCTAGTTGAAAAAGAGATCCGATTCCTCAAATCTCTACCACAGATCTTTTTCTTTCCAAAACTGCCCCAAATCCCATCTAAAAGCTATGTTTCTTTATGCATATGTACACATATATATATATTTGAGGAGTGAATATTAAAATAAAATTATTTTATTATTTTAATTTATTATTTATTTATTATTATTGTTTAATATTTAATATTATTAATATTAAAATTAAATTAATTTCATCCACAACAGTGGCAATATTACATTCTTACATTCTGTAGCAAATTATACATATATTTCTTTACACAAAAACACTTTTACCCTCTTTTATTATTAACTACTCCTTAGGAAAAAGAGCCTTTCTTTAAGAAAACGAGACAGTGATTTTACAAACTCAATCATTAATAGTCTGCATAGATAAAATAATCTCTGATTTAATGAGCGTTTACTGGAGTGCCTATTATGAACAAGTCAATTCTCCAAGACTATAAGTACCCAAGAAGATGCAAAAGGGGAAGCTGGGGAAACATATTCTAACCACTCAATTGCAGGTACATAGGTATTATTAGTCAAATAAAGCATCCTATAAAGCTTGGACTCATGCCTTGTAAAGTAAGATGTTAGAAATAAATATATTTCATCATAATTTTGTTGAAACCAATTACTATTAAGTGAGAAAATGAATGGAAAGTATATTTTCAAGATTTTAAATGTGTTCTCTATTAATAGTAGGTTTTTTTTTTAAGAAGTTATTCCAGCACTGATGAATTCACAAGTCTATTGTTGTTGTAGTTATGGTTGTTGTTTTTAAAGATACAAGGTGCCAAGAAATATGAGATAAGTAAGTTTTGGTATTGTATGGGGAACATAGATGCCAAATTGCCTAGGACTTCAGAGATGATTTACTCCAACCTCCTCCTTTTACAGATGAAAAAATTTTAAGACCAGACCTATTACCTATTAGTAACTTATTAGACCTATTAGTAACACAGCTAAATAATAAACCATCTATTCCCACTACCATACCATGGCTGGTTATCTTTTAACCATTATCTTGTTGGTGACAGATGGCCAGGAAAATCCCAAGAAAATAATACCTTATCCTTCACCTATAGTGTAAAGTTTTTTTTTTTTCTAGCCCACTTACAAATGTCGAGGCCAAGGTGAGCCTAGGGATCTGGACTTGTCGGGACCAGTCTGACTATATGTTCTGATTATGGATAATGATCTGGGGCATGCCTGGAGATGAGAAAAACATCTTGGAGATAGAATGATTTTCTAGGAACCATCCAAGGCTCTCCAAATTTCTACCAAAACGGGAAAGCCTAGGTCTAATTGAGGCTTCTTGTGCTCAGAAGTGAAGCACTCAGATAATTTTGTATGTTTAAACATTTGTGAAAAGTGGCTTTCATTTGATCTCAAGAGACCTGGGTGCAAGCCCCAGATCTTCTTTTAAACAGCTTTGAGATTTTAGACTTTCACTTAACCTTTCTATACCTAGCTTACCTTATTTGTAAATGGGCATAATAATCTTCACACTTACAGAGTGCTTGTAAGGGAGGGATAGAGACTAGACCTGTGATTTAATAGAGATATGGAACTCCGAGATGAAGAATTTCTACCCATGCAAGTTGGCACCTTCTCTGCAACTTTCAGTCTAAGAGAGTTTCCTAGAGAACTTAGAGGTTATAAATGACTTGTATCATTTGTTAAGTGTCAGAGGGAGAAATTAAACTAAAATCTTCATGATTTCTCTCTCCCCTATGCCATTCCCCCTCTATAAGGAAAGGTCTTTGTTAAAGTGCTAGATTCAATGTGGATGATGGTAATCATGATACTGTTAAGCAGTCAGTTTCTGGTGTGGGTTTAGATAAGGTTGGTTTATTAACTTGGTCCTGGTAGACTCAGAAGGAAATGATCTATGCTGTGGAAGAGAAAAGGGCTCAACTTTAGGATATATCAAATGGTTTGGCAGGTTTTATTTTGATAATGTAAAGATTTAATCTTGCCAGGTCATTTATTGAAGAGAAGTGGAAGAGAGTATACATTTGAGTTATATTGAGTTAGACTTGCCTGTGCCAACTTTTTCACATTTGGCACATGATCTATGTGTCCATTACGTGAGAAATTACAAGCAATCCTTTCCAGGAAGGAAACTATAACTTATTGAGGTTGTGCTATAATTAAATATCTTTGGGCAATTATGCCATGGCCAAGATGCATCATTGAGATGCTCTTGCATCTCTACTATTAGTATATGCTGGATATTTATTTATTTTTTTGAAAATAGTATTTTTTCTAATTACATGTAAAGATAGTTTTTAACATTCATTTTTAATAAGATCTTGAGTTCCAAATTTTTCTCCCTCCTTCCCTCCTCTCCCCCTCCTCAAGCCAACAAAAAATTTAATATAGGTTATACATGTGCAATCATGTCAAACATTTCCACATTTATTAGTCAAATAATTGTGAAAGAAGAAACCGAACAAAAGGGAAAAACCACTAAAAATAAAAGTGAAAATAGTATGCTTTGATCTCTGTTTAGACTCCACAGCTCTTCATCTGGATGTAAGTAACATTTTCCATCACGAGTCTTTTGGAATTGTCTTCAATCTTTGTATTGCTAAGAAGAGCTAAGTCTGTCACAGTTGATTGTTACATAATGTGCTGTACTGTTGCACAATGTTTTCCTGGTTCTGCTCATTTCACTCAGCATCAGTTCACATACGTCTTTCCAGGTGTTTCTGAAATCCACTTGCTCATCATTTCTTATAGCACAATAGTATTCCATTACATTCATATACCCCAACTTGTTCAGCCATTTGACGACTGATGTACCCCAACTGATGGACATTCCCTCAATTTCCAATTCTTTGCCACCACAAAAAGCACATGCTGGATATTTAGGAAATTATGGATGATCCCAATGTATCTTCCTCTCTCATCATCATCTCTGTCTCTGTGCCTCTGTCTGTTTCACTTTCCTGGAAGTTTGGTAAGATGCACATTATCCAGCAGTATTGCTTCTTTCAAACCCACTTCAACTATTCTGTGTTCACTATATCAAGTAGATGAAGGGGAGTCCTAATGAACTGGTTAAACCAATCGAATAAACATTCTAGCATAACTAATAAAAACACTCTAAGAGTATAGGGACTTGATTCTCTTACCTTCCTCTGCTTCAGGATATTGGAGTATCACATAACATGGGTTTTGCTTAGTGTTTTCCATTCCAACAGTAGTTTTCTTTGTAAGGCTCCTTCAAGTAGTTCACCAATGAGGAAAAGAATGGTCCTTTTAAATTTGGTCTTTTTTGACCAGATGTTTCAAATATATTAATGTTGGTTTCAGCTCATCTTTCCCACAAAAATATAAAGTGTCTTCATGCATCTGGACTAGGCAAGGATACCTTCTTTTAGCACAGAGAGAGGAGATTACAGGGCACATAGTCAGGCGATGAACTATAACACACTCCCACCTGATTGTGACAACTAGTTGATGTGTATTTCAATGTGTAGGTGGGTGGTCTTAGCCTCATAGGCAGTATTCAGTAGCCACATAATAAAGCAACTGGGGACAAAGTCTCATTGTCAATATATCATACAGGATGTTGGGTTGTTATTTGTTTTCCAAATGTGCCTGGGTCATGCTCTTAAATGTTGCAAAACTGCAGAAATCCTCCCTCTCTGTGGTGTAAGGAACTCCAAGTGAGTCCCTCCTTGAAGAAAAACAAATGTGAAATTCCTTAAAGGCCTGTGTAGACCACATCAGTGATACTCAAGCCACATCAAAACTCCATAAACATCTTGTGAACAACATGAGAAGCACCTCAGTAAACTATTCACCATGCTGGGTGAGGCTGCAAAAGAACCACATGTAAGTCTTGTTCAGGCTGCTGACCACATGAGGAACACACAAAACACCTGGGAACCACACATGCTAAATTGAATTGTGCAAATAAATGATAAGGGGTTCAACTATTCCCACACCTAATATGCTAATCCTCACTTCAAAAGGAAGACAAAAATGACTGAATTACAACCAATAAATGTCAATAGGATAGGAAAAGGCAACATCTTTTTTTTTCAGGCAGATTTTATGAGATTTGTGTATGAAGGATTACCCTAGCTTACCCATGGTTTATGGGCCATTGGTGGACTGACAAAAATCTAGAGTAGGAGTTCTTAACCTTTTTTTTTTTTGTAATGGATCCCTTTGACAGTCTTTAACAGAAGCCTTGCAATCATTCTCAGAATAAGTTTTTAAAATACACACTATAAAATACATATGATAAAAAAGAAAACCAAATATACTGAAATAGAACTATTAAAAAAACCATTTTTTAAAATTCAAAGGTTAAACTGAATTAAAGTTAGAAACATAGTTGATTAGCATATTCATGAAACAATATGTTTATCATTTGGAATAGAATTGAAAGATATTCTAGAGGTCTGCCTTAAACTAGAGGTAATTTAAGAAACTCATGTTCACATAGGGCATGGGATTCTGTGGCTTCAATGCAAAAGCTATAGGAAGGAAAGAGACTCATGCCTGCATAAATGAATTTTGGCAGGTGAGAGACATTTGGAGCTAGGAATGGGAGCCCTTGGTTGAGATGATTAAGGAAATTGCATTTCCTTTTATGACAGAGTTACTAGACCAGAAGACCAGGTAATGCTGTAGCTACAGTCTACCTAGATTTCAGAAAAATAGTATTATTCTTGGGGATAAGGTGTATTAAGATCTGTTATTGTAAGTAGCTATATTGACTGGTAGACAGTACAAGTAGGTAAATTCAGAACTAGTTAATGTCTAGGGGCAGCTACATGGTGCAGTGGACAGAGTGCTGG
>NW_020954709.1:417687-419030 GCF_900497805.2 Vombatus ursinus
TTCCTCATCTGTAAAATGAACTGGAGAAGAAAATGACAAATCACTCCAGTATCTTTGCCAAAAAAAAACCCCAAATGCTATCCAGAAGAGTCAGACAAGACTGAAATGACTGAACAATAACAACAAAAATTAATGTCTGGCCCTATTAAACAATATTAGATGACAGAATGTGCATCTAAAAACATCTTGGCAGTCTAAAATACTGAGCCAAAATTAATGAGATGAAATTGAATATAGATAAATGTAATGCCTTCCACTTCTCAAATACTGAAAGCATTTTGGGATCTTGTAGATTGAGGGGATACCTCCAATAATCTAATTCTTCCATGTGGTCTCCCAAAACCCTGTCACAGGGATCTGTCTAATGAAGGCCTTCCTCACCTCTATAACATTGCAAGGGTGTCGGTGGAACACTCTGGCTGTCCACCTGAAGTCTTTTAATCTCATGACATGACCAGACAATCTTTTCTTTTTATCATACAATTCCTTGATGACGATCCTATTCTTCCTTGGAGTTCTTCATTGTTTACATGTCGTAGCCTGCTCATGTCAATACTGTATCTAAATATTGCACTTAATGTGATTCATATCTTTAGTTCTTTGGAGTCAATAGTGTTCTATATCTTGCTGCAATACAACACTTGTGAAATGTTAGTATTGACAAAATGTGTAAGTAAAAGATATTTTCAATTTCCAAAAACAATTCAGCTTCTTCCTGTTCAATCCTGGGCCCAGGCCACTGTCTTTCTGTACTATTTGTCCAAAATGTACATACTATTGGTAAAGGTTTATAGCATATTCTTTAAAATGCCCACTGAAATCTAGGTAATAGACATTTTTCATCTTCTCAGTGATTACATACTTCTTCCCATAGGCTACAAAATATTGTGGAGATTTAATATAATCAACTCTTCACCTAATGTTTATTTTTCTTAAGATTTTTTTCTAAATTTTTTCCACTTGGTATTTATTCTTTCCCTCCTGTTTCCCCCACCACACACTAGAAGAAAACAACAACAACAACAAAACATTTCTAACAAATACACACGGTCAAGAAAAAAATTCCTGCATTTGAAATGTCCAAAATGTGTGCCTTAGTTTGTATATTTAGTCTATCATGTCTCTCTAAAGAGATGAGTATCACTTACCATCAGTCCTCTGAAGTCATAGCTGGTTAGACTGATTAGAGTTTTTAAGTCTTTCAAAGTTGTTTGTCTTTACAGTGTTCTCTTGATTCTGTTCACTTTACTGTGTATCATTTTTAAAATTTTAATTTTATTTATTTTTGTTACATTTTGAGTTCTGAGTTTTCTTCCTCCCTCCTTCCCGACCCTGCACTAGAA
>NW_020954709.1:419068-419211 GCF_900497805.2 Vombatus ursinus
ACACACACACACACACACACACACACACACACACACATATACACACACACATGAAACTATACAATGCATACTTCCCTATATTGGTTCTTTCAGTGGAAGTGGATAGCATCTTCCTTCACAGGTCCTTCGTAGTTAATTTGAAT
>NW_020954709.1:419253-420659 GCF_900497805.2 Vombatus ursinus
ATTCATATTACTCAGAATAGCTTAGTCATTCATAGTTACTATTTGAACAATATTGCTGTTACTATATGCAATGTTCTCTTGGTTCTACTCATTTCACTATTCATTATTTCATGCAAGTCTTTCCATGATTTTTTTTCTAAAATCAACCTGCTCAACATTTCTCAAAGCACAGTAATATTCCATCACAATAATATGCCACAACTTCCTCTCCAAAATGGTTGGATCAGTTCATAGTATCATCACCAGTGAACTAGTGTCCCAATTCTTTCATATCCCCTCCAACATTTGTGATCTTCGCTTGCTGTCATTTTAGCCAATCTGATACCTATGAGATGATATTTCAAGTTGTTTTATTTGCATTTCTCTAATCAATAATGATTTAAGACATTTTATATAACCATAGATAGTTTTAATTTCTTTACCTGAAAACTGCCTGTTCATATCCTTTGACTATTAATTGGGGAAGGACTCATGTTCTTATAAATTTGACAATTTTCTATATATTTGAAATGTGAAGCCTTTATCTGAGAAACTGTCTATAAAATTCTCCCCAATTTTTGCTGTTCTTCTAATCTTGGCTACATTGTTTTTATTTGTACAAAACTTTTTTAATCTAATGTAATCAAAAATATCCAATTTATATCTCACAATGTTCTCTAACTTTTGTTTATCCACAAATTCTTCTCCTATCCATAAATTTGTTAGGTAATATCCCATGTTCTTCTAATTTACTTATGATATTTCTCTTTATGTCTAAGTAATGTATCCATTTTGATCTTATCATGGTAAATTATATAAGATATTACTCTATATCTAGTTTCTGCCAGACTGCTATCCAGTTTTCCCAACATTTTTTTTACCAAATAGTGAATTCTAAAAGCTTAAATCTTTATATTTATCAAAGACAAGGTTACTATAATCATTTACTACCATGTATTGTATATCTACTCTATTCCACTGATCCACCAGTCTATTTCTTAGTCAGTACCAAATAGTTTGATAATTACCACTTCATAATACAGTTTAAGATCTGGTACTGCTAGATCTCCTTCCTCTATATTTTTCCATTGATTCTTTTGGTATTCCTGTCATTTTGTTCTTCCAAATAGTTTTTGTTGTTATTTTTTCTAGCTCTGTGAAGTAGCTCTTTCTAGTTCTTTGGTGGTTTGATTGATATGGCACTGGATAAGTAAATTCACTTAGATAGAATGGTCATTGTTATAATATTGGCTTGGCCCACCCATAAACAATTAATATGTCTCTTATTACTTAAATCTGACTTTATAGGTATAAAAAGTACTTAATAATTATGTTCATATAGTTCCTGGGTTTGTCATGACAGGTGTACTCCCAAGTATTTTATATTCTCTATATATTCTCTATATATTATTTTAAATGAAATATCT
>NW_020954709.1:420680-423419 GCF_900497805.2 Vombatus ursinus
GTGTGTGTGTGTGTGTGTGTGTGTGTGTGTGTGTGTATACATATATATATGTATATATATGCTGATGATATATTTGGGCTTATTTTGTATCCTACTACTTTGCTAAAATTATTGTTTCAAGTAACTTTTTAGTTGAATTTTTAGGAGTTTACAGGTATATTGTCATATCATCTGCAAAAAAAGATGGCTTTGTTACCTCCTTGCTCATTCTGATTCTTTTGATTTCTTTTTCTGTTCTCATTTCTATTGCTAACATTTCTAGTATAGTATTGAATAATACTGGTGATAATGGGCATCCTTGTTTCCTTCCTGATCTTATTGGGAAAGCTTCTAGATGATCAGCATTACATATAATGCTTGCTGATGGTTTTAGGTAGATGCTCTTATCATTTTAAGGAAACGCTTTTAGGTGTTTTTAATAGAAATGAGTGTTGTATTTTATCAAAAGCTTTTTCTGCATCTATTGACATAATTACATGATTTTTGTTATTTATGTTATTGATACAATCAATCATGCTAATAATTTTCCTTATATTGAGTCAGCCCTTCATTCCTAGTATGCATCCCATTTTGTCACACTATATATTCCTTGTGATATATGGATATAGTTTTGTAGCTAGTATTTTATTTAGAATTTTCACATCAATATTCATTAGTGAAATTGGCCTATGATTTTCCTTTTCTGTTTTTACTCTTCTTGGTTTTGGTATCAGTACCATATTTATTTCATAAAAGGAGTTTGACAGGACTTCTTCTTTGCCTATTAATTTAAATAACTTGTTTAATATTGGAATTAGTTGATCTTTAAATTTTTGGTAGAATTCACTGTAAATCCATTTAGTTCTGATGCTTTTTTTTCTTAGGAAGCTCACTTATGGCTTGTTCAATTATTTTTTGTAAAAATAAGTCTATTTAGATATTCTATTTCCTCTTCTGTTCAAATGGGCAGTTTATATTTTTGTAAGTATTTGTAAGTATTCTTCCATTTCTTAATAACTTAAATTGTTAAGTTTGTTGGCAAATTTAGACAAAATAACTCTTAATAATTGCTTAAATTTCATCTTCATCAGTGTCGTATTCACCTTTTTCATTTCTGATATTCGTGATTTAGTTTTCTTCCTCTATTTGGGAAAGCTAATGACTTCCTAAGACACCAAGAAATAATAAAACAAAATAATGAAAAAAATATAGAAGAAAACACGAAATATCTCAGAAAAAAACAACTGACCCAGAAAACAGATTGAAGAGATATAAGATAAGTATTGTTGGATTACCTAAAAGTTATGATAAAAAAAAAGCCCAGGCTCCATACTTCAAGAAATTATTAAGAAAAAATTGCCCTGAAGTTTTAGAACTACAGGACAAAATAGAATTTGAAACAATCCACTGATCACCACCTGAAAGAAATCCCAAAATGAAAACTCACAGAAACATTATAGCTATGTTTCAAAGCTTTAATTTTATCTGAGATCATGACTGCTACCCCTGTTTGTTTATTTATTTGCTTTTTGGATCAGCTGAAGCATAATAAATTTTACTCCTACCTTTTATTTTTACTCTATGTCTGTGTCTCATTTTCAAATGTGTTTCTTGTAAATACTAAATTGATCCATTCTGCTATCCACTTTTGTTTTATGGATGAGTTCATCACATTCACATTCAAAGTTATAATGATTAATTGTATATTTCCCTGCCCAATTCTAATTTTTAAGAAGTTATTGTCTTCTGTTAAGTTTTGAGATCTTTTTTTTAATTCATTGACTTTCTTTTCATAATTTTCTTGGTTTTCTTGAATTACTCTTACGATTTTATGTAGGGGAAAGAAATTGAAGGTATTAGAATAGGCAAAGAAGAAATAAAGCTATCACTCTTTGCAGATGATATGATGATATACTTAGAGAATCCTAGAGAATCAAGTAAAAAACTGCTTGAAACAATAAACAACTTTAGAAAAGTTGCAGGATATAAAATAAACCCACATATATCATCAGCGTTTCTATATATTATCAACCAAGCCCAACAGCAAGAGATAGAAAGAAAAATCTCATTTAAAGTTACTGTAGACATTATAAAATATTTAGGAGTCTACCTGCTGAAACAAACCCAGGAACTATATGAGCACAATTACAAAACACTTTTCACACAAATAAAGTCATATCTAAATAATTAGAAAAACATCATTTGCTCATAGGTAGGCCAAGCTAATATAATAAAAATGACAATTCTACATAAATTCATTTATTTATTCAGTACCATACCAATCAAACTACCAAAACATTGTTTTATAGAGCTAGAAAAAATAATAACAAGATTCATCTGGAAAAACAAAAGGTCCAGAATATCAAAGGAACTAATGAAAAGAAATGTTAGGGAAGGTGGCCTAGCCATACCAGATATTAAATTGTATTATAAAGCAGCAATCTCAAAACTACTTGGTCCTGGCTAAGAAATAGAGTGGTGGATCAGTGGAATAGGTTAGGTACACAAGACACAATAGTCAATGACTACAGTATTCTATTGTTTGATAAGCCCAAAGACCCCAGCTTCAGGGATAAGAACTCACTATTTTGACAAAAACTGCTGGGAAAAGTGGAAAAAACTATGGCAGATATTAGGCATAGACCAAAATCTTACACCCTATACCAAAATAAAGCCAAAATGGTTTCACAATTTACATATAAAGGCTGATACTATAAGTAAACTAGGAGAACAAAGAATAGTTTACCTATCAGACTTATG
>NW_020954709.1:423499-429081 GCF_900497805.2 Vombatus ursinus
TTACAACCAGTGTCTCTGATAAGGGCCTCATTTCTAAAATAGATAGAGAACTAAGTGAAATTTATAAGAATACAAGTCATTCCCCAGTTGAGAAATAGTCAAAGGACATGAACAGGCTCTTTTCAGATAAAGAAAATTTTCAAATGAAGAAATTAAATTCTATAGTCATATGACAAAATGCTCTAAATCATTATTGATTAGAGAAATGCAAATCAAAACTTTAAGGTACTACCTCACACCTATCAGATTGGCTAACATGACAGAACATGAAAATGACAAATGTTGGGGAAGATGTGGGAAAATTGGAACATTAATACATTGTTAATGAAGTTGTGAATTGATCCAACCATTTTGGAAAGTAATTTGGGACTATGCCCAAAGGGCTATAAAAATGTGCATACCCTTTGACCCAGCAATAGCACTTCTAGGGCTGTATCCCAAAGAGATCATAAAAATTGGAAAAGGACCCACATAGACAAAAATATTTATGGCAGCTCTGTATGTGGTGGCAAAGAATTGGAAATTGAGGGGATGCCTATCAATTGGGGAATGGCTGAACAACTTGTAGTATATGAATGTAATGGAATACTATTGTGCCGTAAGAAATGATGAGTAAGCAGACTTCATTAAAACCTGGAAAGACTTGTATGGACTGATGCTGAGTGAAGTGAGCAGAACCAGGAGTTGTACACAGTAACAGTCATGTTGTGCAATGCCCTTCTCAGCAATGCAAGGATAAAAGACATCTCCAAAAGTCTCATGATGGAAAATGCTATCCACATCCAGAGAAAGAACTATGGAGTTTGAAGGCAGATCGAAGCATATTATTTGCTCTTTTTTTCTGTTTTCTTTTGTTTCCTCTTTCTTGTGGTTCCTTATATGGGTTCTAATTCTTCCTTACAACATGACTAATGTGAAAATATGTGTAATAGGAATGTATATGTATAGCCTATGTCAGATTGTGAGCTGTGTTGGGGAGGGAGGTGGGAAGGGAGGGGGAGAAAATTTAAAACTTTAAAGCTTATGGAAGTGAATATTAAAACTAAAAATAAATTAATAAAATATACAATAAAATTATATAACCAAAAAAAAGATTTTATGGGGGGAAAACTTTTTAAATAATTAAAGTTATACAAAAGTATAATAGACTACCTAAGGTTCTTCTCACTAATTTTGTCTTCAAGTTTCCTTCTGAGATTTTTTGATTCCTCACTTACTTGATTTGTATGTGGATAGATTATATAGATGATGTCTGAAAATCTGAATAGAAATGTTGATTTGGCAAGTGTCAATTAGGAGGGATCTATCTTTCATCTAAAGAAATCAATCTGGGAAGATTTCTGAATAGAATACTTTATGAGTTCTAATTCTGGTTTTGTAATAAACTAACTTAATCATCACATGTTAGTATACAAAAATATAAAGTAGTATCAATATTTTTGTGGGTATATACAGGGTCCAGTTTTCAATTATAACACCTTTTAAAATATTAATATCTACTGTATATCAGTTTCATTATGTTTTTGGCACTACAGTGGAAGTTATTCAAGAAACTTTTAAGTCATATGACCAATAAGAGGGAAGGCTAGACATTTTCTATGACTCCTCATCACTTCTTAAAACTTTCCAAAATAAGAATCATGCACAAAAGGTAATTGCAATTGTCTCTACAAGCTAAGACAGTTAAGAATCCTAATGAGGTAACAATAGCAAAGAAGGATAGTACTTAATTCCTAATGCAATCATTCAGCATATACTCCTCCATGAGCCACCATGCCTACCAACATGACCTACAAGTTTATACTTTGCAATCTACTTAGCAACGTCCCTGGTGCTTCTGCACCTTCTGCCAGTACATCTCCTTGTCTTTACTTTTATCTTACCAGTCTGTGGAAACAAACAACAGAATTCAACTCTGCCCCCCCCCCATAGGGGATCTAAAGCTTCCTTTGTCTGGGGCAGCAGCTTCCTTCACCAAAGTCCCCAGGTAGAGAATTAAAGAGCAAAGAGAACTGTGATAGGATGCTAACATATTGTGAGGTCCCATGGGAATGAAGGAAAAACTTCCTTCCCTTATACATCTTCCTAATTGAAAAAAGAAAAAAAAATAAATCACTTGTAAGACATATTCAATCAAAATGTGTGGCTGTGTCCAAAATAAGTCACATTCTACACCCAGAGTCCACCTTCTCTCCACCAAAAGAAGGATAGCAATCTTCACTATGAATCACCTGGAATTATTGTTGGTTATTGCATTGATCAGAGCTCTTAGGTCTTTCAAAGTCGTTTGACCTTGAAAAGTGGTTATTATTGTTCTCCTGGTTCTGTTCACTTCACTCTGTATCAGTTCATACAAGTTTCATGTTTCTCAGAGACTACTCCTTTTGTCATTTCTTACAGTACAATAGTGCTCTCTGATATACCTGTACCACAGTATTTTCAATCATTCCTCAACTGGTGGCTACCTCAGCTTCCATTTCTTTTCTATTCCTTTTTAGCTGCATTCTGGGAATTTTGGTATTTGGAGTTATTCATTCATTTTTGTTCTTCAGTCATTTCGGTTGTGTCTAACTTTTTGTGATCCCATTTGGAATTTTCTTGGCAAAGAGATTGGTTTGCCATTTCCTTTTCCAGCTCATTTTATAGGTGAGGAAAGTGAGGCAAACAGTGTTAAGTGATTTGCCCAGGGTCACACAACTAGTAAGTATCTGAGGCTGGATTGAAACTCAGGCCTTCCTGACTCCAGGTCTAGCACTCTATCCAATGCACTATCGAGATGCCTCATTGTTAACTCATAAAGTGCTACTAGAAATATTTTGGTAAACAAAATAGAAGTCAATCTATTGGGTAATGGTTAAATAAAGTGTGCTGCATAAATGTAGTAAGAGTGTTATGCTGTAAAAAACAAAACAAAACAATGAATATGATGAATACAGAAAAACACAGATTTAGAAAAAACCAAAGCTGAGTGAAATAAGCAGAGCCATGAAAACAATATATACAATGACTATAACACAACCACAAAACAATCAAAAGTGGTTGTTTCAAAACTGCAAAGAAAAATCATGGCCCCAAAGGAAAAATATAAAAAGAAACATCTTTCCCCACCCCTCTGCAGAAGTGGAAAGTCCATGGGTATAGTACATTTAGAAATTTTTTAGACTTTTTTGATGCATTGATATCATTTGTTGATTTTTTTCTCTTCTTCCTTTTCAAAATATTGTTTGTTACATGAGGTGGCTTCATGTTAAAAGGAAGGGAAGGGATACTAAGAAAAATATATTGATATAAAAATATATCAAACGAAACTTATTGACACAAAACAAAAGCAAGTATTTAAGTGCTTACTATGTGTCAGAAAGTATGCCAAGTGCTGGGGATAAAAAGAAAGGTGAAAATTGTCCCTGCCCTCAAGGAACTTACACTCTAATGAAAGAGACAGCATTCAAATAACTATTTATGTATGAGATATATACAGTGTAAATGGAATATAATCTCAGAGGGAAAGCACTAACAAGGTAGGGTGCTCCAAAAGGCTTCCTTCCAAAGATCATATGTGAGTTGATTCTTTTTTTTGTTTGTTTGTTTTTGTTTTTGTTTTTTTTTGGTTAGACAATGGGGTTAAGTGACTTGCCCAGACTCACACAGCTAGTAAGTGTTATGTGTCTGAGGCCAGATTTGAACTCAGGTCCTCCTGAATCCAGAGCTGGTGCTCTATCCACTGCACCATCTAGGTGCCCCGTGAGTTGATTCTTGAAGTGCATTGGGGAAGCCAGAAGGTGAGAAAAGAGAGTACTCTATATATGAAGGCTATCTCATTAAAGGTCATGGAGTTGAGAGGGGCATTATTTAATAGTAACACCAATTAGGCTAGTCTATTAGCACTTCAGTTTTTATTGATGCCCTAAATGGATATTAAAGAATTAGTTCACTGGCAAAGTAATTGTTACATTAGTAGATTAGAATAGATTGTTAAGGAGTCAAAGTCATGGGTTCAATCCCAGGATAGGTTGGTTAGCTCTGTTCTTTTTAGATAAGATATAAACTCATTGAGGGCAAAGACTTTTATTTTCTTCTCTTTGTTTCCCTAGTACCTAGTATCATCAGCAAAGCACAGAGTAGATGCTTGTTGACCCATTGCTTGTTTCATTGCCACCCACTATAGTGTGATCCCAAACCAGTTATCTCACCAATGCATGGCAACTGGTCATAAGGAAGATTGGACTAACAGCTTTGTATAAATTTGAGCAAATCCAGTATTGCTACTTGAAGAATTACTTGTCTCTCTTGCCCTATAGTCTTCGTTTTTTAAAACCAAGAATGTGATAGGGCATGAGTATAGAAAAACAGAATGTCATGAGTATAGAACAATAGAATGTCATTGTTGTAAGAAATTCACTGATTTCATGAATGAGGTGAATAAAGTCCAAATAAGTAATGGGACTTGAACCCAGTCACACAACTAGGCCCAAATATAGGAATAAGGACTTTCTAGATGCCTTGGCATTGAGGTAAACCACCATAGGGAGCCAAACAAAAAGCTAGATTGTCCCAGAAATCATACCAACTCTTATTTATAGATGTAAAAGACCTCCCTTGTCCCTTTACAATGTATGGTTGCTATTTTGTTAGTGCTTTGTCGAGTTTGATTTTCAATGGTCTTTGGTGATGGGCTTCTCACCACTTCCGTTGGTGGAGATTCCATGGTCTGAGAAATCTCAACAGGCGGAAGTTTATCCTAATGTGGTTCCTGTGTTTCTTACTGGACATTCTTGAGGTCTTCTTGTGGTCCAGGTATAACTGATGTGGCCCACATGAATTTTATGGGAGTTATTCCATTTATTTTCATTCAGGGAGGAACCTGTGAGGAATTTTTGTTTTCACCACACAGTATACAATTCTCGTGATTCTTATTTGTTATTTGTTGAATGCCGATAGGGTTCTTGGTCAGTTAGAAGTCTAACAGAGCTAAATATTTAGAGGTCAGAGTTGTGGAAAAGAGAGAAAAAGTTTGGGGTTTGGAGGCTGACAGAATGAAAAGTGATGACTGTGAGTCTGAGACTTGGACCTCCCCAATAGACCAGCTATGACTGGTAAATTCAGTAAAGCACTTCATCATTTCATTTTTTAAAAGTTTTCAGATTGGAGGCTTTCTGTCATAGAGACAAAATAATGATTGGGTTGACTGAATATGTTCACTTTTCTTCCATTTGTTTTGACTTTATGGAGCTTGTCACTTGGAGGAGTAAAGAAAAATAAGCATTAAGAGTAGTGTGTGTACAGAAGCTTAAAACTAGATAAAATATTCATTTTACTTTTTAAAATGTAATGGAGGGACTGGCCAATAAGGACACCAGTCTTTAAAGCACATGCAGTATCCTGTACGTGCTGCATAACCATATGCAGATTGCTTTTGTAAATCTGTGATAACATATAATGGGAGCAGCCCTGCCTTCCCATTCAAACTTCAAAGTATGAGCAGGTATTCTGAGACTGCTTCCTCTTGGCTTACTGAATGGTGACAGAAAATAATTTTAATTGGCTGATGAATGAGAATTGTGATCATGCAAAAATTGTGGATG
>NW_020954709.1:429111-442553 GCF_900497805.2 Vombatus ursinus
GCTCTCGCTCTCTCTCTCTCTCTCTCAATCAAGACAAGAATTACCCTAAGCCTCAAGTGGGGAGAGAGGTAGTAGGTGCTGCTGCTGGTTGCTTTATCTCCCAACCAGATTATCTGAACCCACTGTGCTTCCGTTTCTTCTGTTTCCATTTCGTTTATTCTTCTTTCCTAGGTGAATGGATTTTACTGACAGAATGACCTTGAGCTTTAAAAGGTCTGAATAGATACAAGAGGTACAGCAATGAGAGTCTATAATCAGAAATGGATGTTATACTTTTGTCAAAAGCTTTTTTTTCTTGCATCTATTGACATAATTCCATGATTTTTATTGATTTGTTATTAATATGTTCATTTAAGTTTATAGTTTTCTTAATACTAAACCAAACTTACAGTCCTGGTATAAATCTAACCTGGTCATGATGTATAAGTTGGTGATATGTTATTATAAAATCTTTGCTAATTTTTTTTTTGCATTTATGTTCATTAAAGAATTTGGTCTATAGTGTTTTCTTTTTCTATTATTACTCTCTTTCATGATTTATATATCAAGACCATATCTATATCATATAAATAATTTAATAGAATCCCTTCTTTTGCTATTTATGAAAACAGTTTATGAAATTTGGGAATTAGTTGTTCTTTTAATGTTTGTTATATTTCATTTGTAAATCCATTTGGTAGTGTAACTTGTTTTTCTCTTTTAAATTCATTGTTTGCTCAATTTCTCCCTCTGATTTTGAGTTGCTTAAAATCTGTATTTCTTGTTCTGTTAATTTGGTATTTTTTTATTTTTGTAAATATTTATTTCATTTAAGTTGTCAGTTTTACTGGAATAAATTTGAGCAAAACAAAGTTTCATAAGGAAGGAATCAAAGATATCAATAGCCATATAAAAATAATCCAAAGCACTAATATTTAGAAAAATGCAAATTTTTAAGCAACTCTAGTATTCTGTCTCACACAAATGAGACTGGTGAAGTTGAAAGAAAATAATAAACATTGGAGGAACTACAGGAAAGCAGTCAATGAATGTACATTTGGTGAAACTGTAAAATAGTCCAACCATTTTGGAAATTTGCCCTAAGAGTTGCTACATTGTACATTTCCTTTGAAACAGTGACACAATTATTGAGCTTACAAAGAAATCAAAGAAAAAGCAAAATGACCCGTATGTACAAAAATATTTAAATCTGCTCTTTTTGTAGTGAGGAAGGAGGTGCCTAATATCTGAGGAATAGGTGAAAAAAAATGTGCAATATGTATATCATGGCATTCTACTGTGTTGTAAAAAATGATGAAATGGATAGTTCAGAGAAATCTGTGGAGATTTGTAGGGACTTATGTGCAATGATGTGAGCAGAACCAGGAGACCAGGTTATGCAGTAACAGCAACATTGCAAGGACAGACATTTTTGAATGACTTAAGAACTCTGATCAAAGCAATGACCAACTATTATCCTATACTCATGATGAAGAACACTATTCACCTCTTGTTGGAAAGATGATAGACTCTGAGAGAAGAATGAAATTTTTTTTTAGAGGGGGTTATTACCAATGAAGGAATTTATTTTGATGAACTATAAATATTTATTCCAAGTGATTTCTTTTTTCTTTTTTTTTTCAGTTGAGGAGGAGGTGGCAGGGAGAAAAAATATTTTTTGTTAACTAAAAAATAAGATTATTTTAAAAATGTCATAAGTGACATTGGGGTAATTACAAATGGCAAAATGATGTGAAATATGAGCCACTGATCAATTGATACTGAGGGAATACATCAAAAAGGAGTTTAGGAACAACAATATTAGAGAAAACACTTCAAATCCATTAAATTTACTTTGCAGAACTGTTTTTTTTTTTGGTGGTGGTGGGGCAGGTAGTAGCTGTGCTCTTGGGAGCTAACTGGCTATTCCTAGTGTAGTTTGGGAGAGTTACTTCTACAGTCTACATGTACTAAAATGTGTGTGTGCGTGTGTGCGTGTGTGTGTGTGAGGTCTGAATACTATTTTGGATCAAGGGTTGAGGGTGAAGGAACAGAAATGATCACTTTAGGACAAGCAATGTGATTGATATCTTTGAGTCTGGTGGTATCAGTATTAGTTTCTTTGGTAGCTTCTACTTTTTATTCCATATAATGTTGTTTGTTTGTTTTGCCACTTAATCTCTGCCATCTTCTAGTGTTTATCCATCTTGCCTCCAAAGAAAGAGTGAGAATTTGCTGGAACCAAAGTGTTATGCCTCTACTTCTTATAAATATCTTTCTCATTCTGACAGTGGTAGACATATATAGCACTTAAGTTTAACTACTACTTAAGAGATCATCTAATTGATCTTTTCCCATTTCACAGATGAGGTAACTGAACACTAGGAGACATAAGTAATTTGCTCAAATTCATACAAATAATAATGGAAGAGAAGGCATTCAAACTCAGTTCCCATGATTTAAATTTCAGTATTTCAAATTTTATGCTTTCCACACAGCAACACAACTTAATGAATATAGGGGAACGACAATAAGAAGAAATAAGGGAGTGCAGAACTGAATAGTGTCAATGACAAGTCCAAGGAACCAAGATACATTAGTGAGTCACCCAATTGGGACTTTGAGGTGGGGCAGGAAAAACGTTAAAACAGACAAATTTTAAAAAGCATTGTTATCACAACCCACAATGTAGTATATCTGTTTCCTATCTAAATACTCTCTTAGAGGTTTTTTGTTTGTTTGTTTGTTCTGTTTTGTTTGTTAAGAAATCTTAAAAATGGTACCTGAGTAAGCTTTCTTTGCTCCTTTTGGTAGAATGAAACTTGTGATAGGAAGAAGAGTTGTCTAGTCA
Organism: Vombatus ursinus; assembly: GCF_900497805.2. Taxonomy (NCBI): domain Eukaryota; kingdom Metazoa; phylum Chordata; class Mammalia; order Diprotodontia; family Vombatidae; genus Vombatus; species Vombatus ursinus. Next base: position 431,942 of record NW_020954709.1, read on the forward strand.
AATCTTAAGATTACAGTTTCCCTTGTGGTTGTTGTCATTGAGTCTAGGTTTTTGTATTATTATTAATTAACTAATTGACTTGCTATGATAATTCAGCTAGTATTCAAATAGATTTTGTTGTTGCTCCTGCTTTTGAAGAATCAGGACCTTATCCAATTTAAAAAAAAAAAGGTTTGCAGATACCAATAAGCATATAAATATACGTGTACATACGTGCACACAATTTCATCCAATTATTAATATATATTTACCTGCATTTAACAGACCATTTGGCTATTAAGGCTAGAAGAAACTCTATGTATCCATGCATTTCTGGTATTAGCAACTTCCTTAAAAAGTGGAAACATATATTCAAGTCAATAAGCATTTATTAATGCTGCTTAGCACTGGCAACACAAGGGTAAAAATAGAGTTCCTGCCCTCAAAAAACTGTGTGTGTGTGTGTGTGTGACAAATTACTAAATTATTGGAGGCAATACCAGATGAATCCTAGAAGCCTGAAAAAGAATAATTATTCCCAGAGGTTTCTGGGTATTTTTGAAGGGCAAGACAGTCTAGAAATAACATCTGAAAGTTGTGTTAGCTGTCCTATTGCTAGAGTCAACAACACTATAATATTATCAAAGCAGTAATGAATTAATGTTTGGCTTTCAAACTCTATGCCAAGCCTTCACTAATTAATCCTTGAAGTGAAGCAATATAGAAATAGTGCTATATTTGCATATTCAAATTGTTCATGGTACACTCAGTTATGTTGTGCTCAGCCTCTCGGTCTTAACATTTTACACAAATGAGTCTTAAAATCTAGCTGAAACTGATTTAGCAATGGTTCCCTTATCCTGATGCTCTTTTTATGTTATAGCCCTGGTTCATAATGCAACAGCATCATATTTTGCAAATGGTTGCCTGCCCTATTCTGGCATGTTTTAATGAAGGCATAGTGCTTTGAGGGTGTCTGTGCCACTGGACTTTTCCCAATTTTCTCATGCTATCTTTAATAAAAAGAACGTGTTCCTTAACGAAATTATTATTTTTTGGGGGGCTAAGATTTTTCTCTATAATTCAGTTTCTTTGGTTGTCATTAATGACCCCTTAATTTGCGCTCTGACAAGTAGGTAGAGGGGAAGTAAGTGTTCCACCTGAATGCCTGGAACATGAAGTCCATTTCCTCTATTTGGCTTTCCAATTAACATATCCAAACTACCTCGCCAAACTAACTGCTGACTATCTTTTTTTTATTATTTGTGTTCAGAAAGCCAATAGAATTTTAGCCAGAATGTTTGCAGTTAGTGGAGAAAGCTAGTTTAGACTAATTGAGGGAAGAATAATTAACTGCATTTGAGTTTCTACACTTGGTAGGATTTGATTGTGATGCACATGACAGAATAGACTGCTAATCTTTGACAAGGGAAACTGATTAAAGCTTCTAAAAGAAACATCAATTAGGTTGAATTTTATTTTTAAAGCTTCCCACAAATAAATCACTGGCATTGTGAGGGCATTTCTTAATAGCTAAGTAAGTTGGGGGTTGGGGAAAGGAGAGATATTGAGTGAAATAATATCAGAATATTTTTTCAGAATAATTACACCCAAACAATTATGTAAGCATATCTCTCCTCTCCTCTCCTCTCCTTTTTTATTTCTCTTTTGTTGCCCTTCCCTTTCTCTTCTCCCTCTTTCTCTCTATCTCCTCACCATAATCAGAAAAATAAGCACTCAAAAATATTTATTCTATTTACAGTAAAGTCCATTATGGGACATTAGGGATCATTTACGGAGGCCACAGAGTACAGTGAAAAGAATACTGGATTTGGGATCAGAAAATTGTTGGGTGTGAGTCCTGCCATTGACACTTAATACCTGTATAAGGCTTGGTCAGCATTTAACCTTTCTGAGCCTCAACTTCTCTCATCCGTAAAAAGTGGAGCATCGTTCTGGTAATACCTTCCTCACAGTGTTGCAATGAGGATTACATGAGACATATCTACGTAAAGTGCTTTGCAAGTATGAAACTACTAAATGCCAATATTGTTGTCTAATGTAACCAGTATCCTTATTCCAATTTTCCTGGTGGATGGTTATCTAGCTTTTGCTTAAACATTCCATCACAAGGCAACCCATTTAATTTTTGGTCATCTTTAATAATTAGGAAGTTCTTTTTATATCAAGCCAAATTCTGACTCTCTATTAAAACTACCTATTGGTCCTTGTTCTATCTTCTGCAGCTATACAGAATAGGTTTGCTTTCTGTTCCATGTGTCAGCTCTTTGGTATTTAAGGACAGTGATTAGGTATCCATTAAGCCTTTTCTTTACTAGGTTTTTCTATAACATGGTTTCCAAACCCTTTACTATCTTCATCAATCTCCTTTTGATCAATATCCCTCTGAAAATATGTCACCGAGATATTATCTGACCAGTGGAGGACACAAGAGAGACTATTATCTCCCTTGTTTTAGACATTTTGTTTCTATTAACATGACCTAGGTTCTCATTAACATTTTTGGCAGCCATTTTATTTCATCGACTTAACTAGAACTTTTTTTAAGTCTTTTCTCAAAGGTCAGGTATTAAGCCAGGTTTCCTCAATTTTGTCAAGGTGCTTCTACTTCCAGGGGTGCAGCCAGTGTGATGGAGTAGAGAAAGAACTCAGCTCAGCTTGGCTTTCTCAATATTCCCTTCCAAACAACTTTAATAAGTCTAATCAAATTCTGGAGTGGCAGCACCAACAAAAGGTCAGAGTGAGATATTCTTCCAGCCCAAGAAAACTTAGGAAGTCAGATAGAAAGATCTGCAACATGGGGATGGAGGCTAACCGAAGCCCTCATGGATGAAACACCAGTGTTGGGATCAGGTGTGATGACAGAAGCAGCAGGAGCTTTGGGGGCTCTCAAGTTAGATATGGTAAGGGGACCAGGCAACTGGTCAGGAAGTTTGAGAACATCCCTATACTACTACTAGACACCATATCAAATGCTGTTTGACAACTTGATATCTGCTTCTGTTTCCAACTTCTATATCCACTTCTGAGTCATAGTGCCAGGGCAGAGAAAAGCACTTTCAGTCAAGTAGGAGAAGACCAGAGGGGCAGTATCACTTTTAGTGACAAGAGATTAGGGACATCGAGAAACAATATCACTTTTGGTCCCAAGGAGTCAGAGGCCCTGAAAAGCACTATCAGTTGCAATCAGGGGCCCTTCCTGGGTAAGGACCAGAGTGCAGATCAGGAGAGCAGTGACCATATCTCTCTCCAGATCACACCAACTTGGAAGCACCAAAATATCCTAACCCTCAGAACTAGCTCTGAGAACAGCAGTGCAAAAAAGCCTAAAACTTGAGACAGCTTCCTCCCCACTACACCAGGAACAGAACCCAACTTTAACATAAATTCCAAAATCAAGAAATAGTATGGGAAAAATGAGAAAACAACAAAAAATAATGTGACTATAACAACCTACTATTGTGGTAGGGAAGATGAAAACACAAACTCAGAAGACAATGAAATCAAAATATCCACAAGCAAAGCCTCAAAAGAAAAAAAAAGTGAATTAGATACAAATTCAACAAAAATTCATAGAAGAGCTAAAAATAATTTTCAAAATCAAATGAGTGATAAAGAAAAAATAAGTAAAGAAATGAGATCAAAGGAAGACAATTATAAAAAGACAACGAACAACTTGACAAAACAGGCACAAAAATACTGAAGAAAATAACATATTAAAAAACAAAATGGTCCAAATGGAAAAAGAGGTACAACACTTTTTTGATGAAAACAACTCCTTGAAAAGCAAAATTGTCCACATGGGAAAAGAGGTACAAAAGTTCACTGAAAAAAATAATTCCTTAAAAATTAAAATTGACCAAGTAGAAGCTAATGACCTCATGAGATATCAAGAAACAACAAAGTCAAAAGAATGAAAAAAATAGAATATCTGAAATATCTCATCAGAAAAGCAACTGACTTAGAAAATAGATCAAGGAGAGATAATTTAAAAATTATTAGATTATCAAAAACCATGACAAAAGAAAGAGACTAGACATAACATTTCAGGAAATTATCAACAAAAACTGTTCCAATATCATAGAATCAAAGGGCAAAATAGAAATTGAAAGAATACACAGATCACTACCTGAAAGAGATCCCTAAATGAAAATTCCCAGGAATATTATAGCCAAATTTCAGAGCTCCCATCAAGCACCCAGAAGGAAAAAAACACTCAAATACCATGGAGCCAAAGTCAGGATCACTAAGATTTAACAGCTTCTGCATTAAAGGAACAGAGGGCTTGTAATATGACATTACAGAAGGCAAAAGAACTGGAATTACAACCAAGAATAACCTACTCAGAAAAACTGAGTATGATCCTTCAAGGGAAAAAAGAATATTTAATGAAATAGAAGACTTTCAAGGATTCCTAATGAAAAGACCAGAGCTGAATAGAAAATTTAACTTTCAAGCACAAGACTCAAGTGAAAGGAAATCAGTGATGTTAAAATGCTTACCTTTCTATATGGGAACATGATACATATATCCTCTAAGACGTTTGTCATTATTAGGAAAGTTAGCAGGATTCTTCATAGAGGGCATGAGAGTGAGTTGATTATGTTGGGATGATGTAAAAAAAAAAAAGCAAATACATGAGAAAGAAGGATGCCTTGGAAGAAGGGGGTGGAAGAAGAGCAAGAATGGGGGAGAATTATCTCACATAAAAGAGGTATGCAAAAAGTTTTTACAGTAGAGGGGAAAATGGCAGGGGAAGAGGTGGGCAATGTGTTGAACCTCACTCACATTTAATTGGCTCAAAGAGGGAATATGTACACACACACACACACACACACACACATGAATGAATAAGTGTACAGATACACATAGCCAATTGGTAATAGAAATCTATGTTATCCAATATGGGAGTTGGAGGGGAAGGGGATAAAGGAAAGATGTAGGCAGGGTGATAAAAAAGAAGGGCAGATAAAAGAAGGCAGTGGCTGTGTCTGAGTTGTGTGTGATGGGGTGATTCTTAAAAACAAAATTGGGTAGGAAAAAGTAAAAAGAAGCAATTATCTCATAAAATGGGGTGTAAAAGGAAGAAATCATTCAGAGGAAACAGGTAGGGATAGAGGGCTGGTAATGTTGGAACCTTATTTTCCTCTGGGTTGAAAAGGAAACAAAGTGTACATCTGAAGAGGTTTAGATGTCTTCTGAACTTCTAGAGAGTTAATAAAACTGGGGGGCAGGGGGAAGGGACTTTTAAAAGAGTATATGAATAAGCTTTGGAACATAGTGGGGAGAAGACAAGTGAGGGAATTTTAGAGGGGTAGGTAAAATAGGGAATAAGAGAGTAAAGGGAAAGATAGGGTAATAGGGATAGACTAAAAAGAGAGGCTGAGAAGGAAAATAATGAGAAAAAATAAGATTAAGGGAAATTCACAAATAATAATTACAACTTTGTTAAATCTATAAGAATATGTCACTCCCCAATTGATAAATGGTCAAAGGATATGAATAGACAGTTTTTCAATGAAGAAATCAAAGCAATTTATAGTTACATAAAAATGCTCCAAATCATTATTGATTAGAGAAATACATATTAAAACAACTTTGAGATATCATTTTACATCTACTTGATTGACTGAAATGATAGAAGGGGAAAGTGACAAATGTTGGAGAGTATGTGGGAAAATTGGGACACTAATTCTTTGGCTGTGGAATTGTAAAATGATTCAACCATTTTGTAGAGCAATCTGGCCCAATTTGACCCACCAATACTACTACTTGGTTTATTTCCAAAGATGATTAAGGGAAAAGGCAAAAAATCTATATGTTCTAAAATGTTTATAGCAGCTCTCTTTGTGGTGCAAAGAACTGAAAATTACAAAAGTACCCATCAAATGAGGAAAAGCTGAAGAAGTTGTGGTATATGCTTGTGATGGAATACTACTGTGCTATAAGAAATGATAAGCTCAGTGATTTTAGAAAAAAATGGAAAGACTTACATGAAATAAAAAGAGTAAAATGAGCAGAACCAAGAGAACATTGTGTACAGCAATATTGTTTTAAGAATGACTTTTGAGGAAATAACTTATTTTGTCTATTATAAATACCCAAATTAACTATAAAGGACTTATGAAGAAAGACACTATCTGCATCCAGAGAAAGAACGAACTGATAAATAGAAGTATGTATGGAATAATCTTACATACACACATACATATGTGGGGAGGGGGCAGGGAAAGGGAGGGAAAAAAAGAAAAAATGCATGATGATTTTGTTTTATATTTGAAAGGAATAGCAAATTCTGCATGATAGATTTTCAGTTTCGTGTACAATAGTCTTTGTTATTATACTGTATTATGGAAATGCTTGTTTTATTCCATAAATTAAAAATAAAATGAAAAAAGAAGGCAGTTGTCAGAAGCAAAACACACTTTAGAGGAGACACAGAATGAAAGATAACCAGAAGAAAATAATATGGAGGGAAATACACAGTTAGTAATGATTAATTGTGAATGTGAATGGGATGAACTCACCCATAAAATGGAAATGGATAGTAGAATGGATTAGACATCAGAATCCAACAATATATCAATTACAAGAAACACATTTGAAACAACCCACACAAAGTTAGAATAAGGGACTGCCACAGAATTTCCAGAGTCTGAAGTCAAGAAGGCAGGGGTATCAATCATGATCTCAGACAAAGCAAAAGCAAAGATAAAGCTAGTTAAAAGGGATAAGCAGGGAAACTTCATCTTGTTAAAAGGAAACATAGGCAATGAATTAATATCAGTATTAAACACATATGTACCAAATCAGCATTCTTAAAGGAAAAGTTAAGTGATTATAGAAGGAAGTAGACAGTAAAATTATACTACTGGGGAACCTCATCTTTCCACTCTCAGAGTTAGATAAATCTAACCATAAAATAAATAAGAAAGAAGTCAAGGAGATTAATAGAATCTTAGAAAAGTTACTTATGATAGACCTATGGAGAAAACTGAATGAGAATAGAAAGGAGTATCCTTTTTTTCAACTATACATGGCACCTTCACAAAAAATTGGCCATGTATTAGGGAATGAAAACCTCACAACAAAATATAAAAAAGCAGAAATATTAAATATACCCTTTTCAGACCATACTGCAATAAATTATATTCAGTAAAGGGCTATGGAATCACAGATGAAAAATCAATTGGAAACTAAACAATGTATTTTTAAAGAATGAGTGGGAAAAGGAACAAATCATAAAAACAACAATTTCACCGAAGAGTATGAGAACAATGAGACAACATTCTAAAATTTGAGGGATGAAGCCAAAGCAGCACTTAGGGAGAAATTTATATCTCTAAATGTGTAAAAGAGAAAGATCAGATTAATGAATTAGATATGCAACTAAAAAATTAGAAAAAGAACAAATTAAAAATCCCCAAGTAAACACCAAAATGGAAATTCTGAAAATCAAAGGAGAAATTAATAAAACTGAAAGTAAAACAACAACAACGACAAAACATTGAACTAATTAACAAAACTAGAGCTAGTGTTATGGGTAAAAACAATAAAATAGATAAACCATTTGGTTAATTTGATTTTACAAAAGAAAGAAGAAAACCAAATTATCAGTATCAAAAATGAAATGATCAAATGCACTAGCAATAAAGATGAAATTAATGCAATTATTAGGAGTTATTTTGTGCAATTAATTATGTCCCAGTAAAACTGACAATCTAAGGGAAATGGATGAGTATTAACAAAAATAAAAGCTTCCCAGATTAAGAGAAGAGGAAATAGAATACTTAAATAACCCTATTTTAGAAAAAGATATTGAACAATCCATCCATGAGCTCCCTAAACAAAAAATTTCCAGGACCAGATTGATTTACAAGTGATTTCTGTAAAACATTTAAGGAGCTATTAATCCCAATAATACATGAATGGTTTTTTTAATAATAAAAAAGGAGTCCGATCAAATTCCTTTTTATGACTTGGACATGTTTTTGATACCTAAACCAAGGAAAGCAAAAACAAGAAAGTTTTAGACTACTTTCTTTAACGAATATTGATGCAAAAATTTTAAATAAAATCCTAGCAAGGAAATTACAACACTATCTCACAAAGATCACACATTATGACGAAGTGTGATTTATACCAGGAATGCAGGGCTGGTTCAATATTAGAAAAGCTATCAGCATCATTGATCATATCAATAACAAAAATAACAAAAATCATATGATCATATCAATAGATGAAGAAAAAGCTTTTGACAAAATACAGCACCAATTCCTATTAAAAACACTAGAAAACGTCAGAATAAATGATAATAATAAATATAAGTGATAAGTAGTATTTATCTAAAACCATCAGTAAACATCTGTGCTGAAGATAAGCTAGAAACCTTCTAAATAATATCAAGTGTGAAGTAAAGATGTTCATTATCACCACTATTATCCAATATTGTACCAGAAATGCTAACTATAGCAATGTGACAAGAAAAAGAAATTGAAGGAATTAGAATAGGCAATAATGAAAAATCTATCACTCTTTACAGATGACATGATAGTATACATAGAGAAACCTAGAGAAACAATTTTTAAAAAAGCTAGTTAAAACAACTTCAACAAAGTTGCAGGATATAAAATAAACCCATGTAAATCAGCAGCATTTATGTATACTACCAACAAAACCCAGCAGCAAGAGATAGAAAGAGAAATTCCACTTAAAATAACTGCAGACAATGTAAAATACTTGGGAGCCTGCCTGCCAAGATAATACCAAGGATTATTTGAACACAGTTAAAAAACACTTTTTACACAAAGACAGATCTAAATAACTGGAGAAATGTTAATTTCTCATGGATGTGTCAAGCCAATATAATAAAAATAACAATTCTACGTAAATTACTTTACTTATTCAGTCCCATACCAATTAAACTACAAAAGAATTATTTCATGGAGCTAGAAAAAATAACAAAATTCATCTAAAAGAACAAAAGGTCAAAAATAGCAAGACAATTAATGAAAAAAAATGTGAAGGAAGGTTGCCTTGCAGTTCCAGATCACAAACTATATTACAAAGCAGTAATTATTAAAACAAAAAAGCTGGCTAAAAAATAGTTGTGGATCAGTGGAATAGATTGGATATACAATACACTGTAGTAGTAAATGACCATCATAATGCAATGTTTGATAAACCAAAAGACCCAAGCTTTTGAGATAAGAACTCAATATTTGACAAAAATTGCTAGGAAAGCTGGAAAGTAGTTTGGCAGAAACTAGTCATTGACCAACATCACACACCCTATGCCTTAAGAGAAGGTCAAAATAGATAAATGATGTAGACAGAAAGGATGATATCATAAGTAAATTAGGAAAGTATGAGAAAATATACCTGTCAGATCTATGGATGAGAGAAGTTTTTGACCGAACAACAGATAGAGATCATAGGAAGAAAAATAGATAATTTTGGTTACATGTAATTAAAAAGCTTTTCCATAAACAAAATACCATGAAAATTAGAAGGAAAACAGGATACTGTTTTACAGCAAGTTTCTCAATAAAGGCCTTATCTCTCAAACATATAAAGAACTGAGCTAAATTTATAAAAAAAAAATAAGCGCTATTACCCATTTGAGAAATGGTCAAAGGATATGAACAGGCAAAGGATATTTGCAAGCTATCAATAGTTACATGAAAAAATGCTCTAAATCACTACTGACTACAGAAATGTCAATTAAAACATTTATGAGATATCAATGGTCTTGTTTGTGTATGTTTTCTTGGCTAATACATAAATTGCATTTTACATTATTTCACATGTATAATCAACATCAAACTGCTTGCCTTCTCAAGGAGGGAGGAATCTCAGGAGCAAGAGAGAATTTTGAATTTAAAAAATGTTGAAATGATTGTTTAAAAACTTTTACACATAATTGGGAAATATTTATTGAAATAAATAAAAATATGTAAAAAATAGGGTCAAATAAAGTGCTGCAGCACCATTAGAGACTGTCCTCCATACTAACAGCAAACATAATTCAACTATTCTTGGTATATGTACTGCTGAATTGAGTACTTCGACTGACTTTGGGTATGTTTTTTCAAGTAGCTAAAAATCCCCCCTACTATGATCATCCAATTTATATTTCTTCATTTTGTTTATGAGGACCTGAAGATACTCAAAAAACTTGTGGAAATCCAGGTAGAGGCAGCCAGGTGGCACAGTGGGTAGAGTTCCAGGGTTGGAGTTAGGAAAACCTAAGTTTGAATCCATCTTACTAGCTTACTAGTAACTTACTAGACACTTACTAGCTATGTAAATGAATTGATGTAGAGTGAAGAGAGCAGAACCAGGAGAACATTGTTCACAGTAACATCAATATAGTACTGTGAATAACTTAGCTATTCTTAGCAATATAATGATTCAAGACAATTTTAAAGGACTTACAATAAAAATGCTATCCACCTCCAGAAAAAGAACTGGTAAAGTCTGAATACAGACAGAAACATGCTTTTTTCACTTTTTTAATTTTTTAAAAATTCTGTGTTTTCTTTAGCAACATGACCAATATGGAAATACATTTTGCATGATTGCAGATGTATAACCTATATCAAATTAATAA
>NW_020954709.1:442612-445473 GCF_900497805.2 Vombatus ursinus
AAGTAAATCTGAGCAAGTCACTTAAGTCTGTTTGCCTCAGTTTCCTCATCTGTAAAATGAGTTGGAGAAGAAAATGTCAAACAACTCCAGTATCTTTGCCAAGAAAACCCCAAATGGGGTCACAAAGAGTCAGACATCACTGAAAAACCACTGAACAGCAACAACAACAACAGGTGGGAGGGAAGGTGGTGGTGGCTGATAACATGAAGCAGTAGAATGAGCATCAAGTGCTCATTAAAGAACCTGGTTTTGAATCCTACTATATACTCTCTATGTGAACTTGAGAAAATCACCTAAGCACTCTAAGTCTCAGTTTCCTCATCTGTAAAAATGGTTCAGGGTAGGACTACAGGTTCTTTAAAAATTATTCTCTAACATTTTATGATTCTTTTTCTAGAAAAGTAAGTATGGTTACAAGAGGAAAGGGGCTTGCCATAGAAGGGAGTACCAAACTCAGATAGGTCCTCCTGGATTCACACCTGGACTTTCACCAAAAAAAACAAATCTCCAAGTTACTTCCCGACTGTTACTTTCGCTGGGGAAAATTGAGATGAGAAACTCAACTTGTTCTATAGTAACCTTGATGCCTAAACATGCTGTTTGTTGAGATATCTGTTTAAAAGTAAATAGGAAAGTCATTTGTGACATAAAAACATAGCACTCTACATTATATCTTGCAGTGTGACTGACAAGAAAGTATATTAAGTCACAGTGCCCTTGTGTTTCATCTTGCATCTCTCTCAGAAAGGAAATTCTTGCTAAATGCAATATGTAGTAGGAAGAATTGAGTGCTGAATGTGTTGACAGTAAATTGGAATCTCATTCCCCAAAGACTGACACAAAGGAAGTGATGTGTGGAGGCTGTTCAAGAGGAAACAGTAAGGATCATTTATCTCTGGGTGCCTCTCTGATGGAGCAGCACTGAGGTAGATCTTGGAGGTGACTGTGGTTATGTGCTCACATCTGGAACAGCAGAAACAAAGCTTATGTTACCAATAATGGCACAGTCCAAGGACTAGAATACCTTGAAGGTTTTGTCACAGCCTTCAAATAGGTTCTGATGCCGTGGAGAGGAGTCATGTCCAGTCCCAGAGGGAGAGAAGATCCCCCTCCCCCAACCTGACATGGTAGTGCAGGTCACCATGTTTGTTTTCATTTCTATGGATCTTTTCAACTTCTAATTGTATTTTTGCCAGTTACCATGTAAAAATACTTTTGGCTGCTTGGCTGAAGTCATTGCCCTCCATGACATCTGCATCTTGTAAAATTTTCCTAGTTGTATATTTCAGTTTAAACATGTTCCTGACAGTTTTACTATCACAGAATGAACTTGTTTTTGCTAGGATTGGGCCATTGACAGAAGTCCTATTTATAGGCATCAGAATATAAATAGACTGGTGGGTACTACTGATCTTGAGCCTTCACAGACTCAAGTTGTATATATTATTAGTCAAAGAAGGTCATTGAGAATAACACTGATCCAGGACTTGCAAAGTTCAGTCCTTGACCTAAACCAAAGATGTTTTTCTAGGCTAAGAGAGAGTATCACTAGTCAAAATTCAGGCTGCTGACAATGAGAAAACCAACTTGAGACTATTCCCCCATCTCTTCTTTCTCTCTATACTCTATGTAATACAGTTGGAAAAGTGGTGAATTGAAGACAGAAGACCTGGGTTCAAATATTGGCTTAGCCACCTCCTGTTGGTGGGACCTTAAGCAAGTCATAATCTCTTTGTGCTCCAATGTCCTTATCTGTAAAATGGAGTTAGGCCAGATGACACTATGAAGTCCCTCATAAGTGAGTATGACACTCCAGTCTGTTTGGAGGACAGCTGAAATGACATTTTTGCTAAGTTTTTCCCCATATTGGTTAATGGTTTTTTAAAGTTCACTTAAATCCTAAACAGAATATTCCATTTTAATGACACCTTGAGCTCTTAGCATAATTGTAGCACAATCAGTGATGTCAAACAGTTAATTTCTTCTTAAAAATTAATTTATTTATTTTTAGTTTTCAACACTTGTTTTTATAAGATTTTAAGTTCTAAATTTTCACCTCTTCCTCCCTTCTCCCTCCTCAAGATGGCATGCAATCTGATGTAGGCTATACTTGTATGATCACATTAAGCATATTTCCACATTAGTCATGTTGTGAAGGAAGAATCAGAACAAAAGGAAAAAAAATATGAGAAAGAGAAAATAACAAAAGAAAGAGAAAATAGTATGCTTCAATCTGCATTTGGACTCCATGGTTCTTTCTCTGGATGTGGATAGTATTTTCCATCATAAGTCTTTTGGAATCCTCTTAGATCATTGCATTACTCAGAAGAGCTAAGTCTAACAAAGCTGGTCATTGCACAATGTTGCTGTTACTATGTACAGTGTCCTCCTAGTTCTGCTCACTTCACTTAGCATCAGTTCATGCCAGTCTGTCCAGATTTTTCTAATGTCTGTCTGCTCATCATTTCTTATAGCACAATATTATTCCATTGCATTCATACACCACAACTTGTTCAGCCATTCCCCAATTGATAGGCATCCCCTCAATTTCCAATTCTTGGTCACCACAAAAAAGAGCTGCTATAAATATTTTTACACATGTGGGTCCTTTTCCATTTTTTATGATGTCTTTGGGATACAGACCCAGTAGTGGTATTGCTAGATCAAAGAGTACACACAATTTTATAGCCCTTTGGGCACAGTTCCAAATTGCTTTCCAGAATGGCTGGAGCAGTTCACAACTCCACCAACAATGCATTAGTGTTCCAATTTTCCCACATCTTCTCCAACATTTATCATTTTCCTGTTTTGTCATATTAGCCAATTTGATAGGTGTGAAGTGGTACCTTAGAGCTGTTTTA
>NW_020954709.1:445603-458168 GCF_900497805.2 Vombatus ursinus
TCAGAAACACTGGCTATAAAAATTGTTTCCCAGCTTTCTGCTTTCCTTCTAATCTTGGTTGTATTGGATTTGTTTGTGCAAAACCTTTTTAATTTAATGTAATCAAAATTTTCCATTTTGTATTTCATAATGTTCTCTATCATTTGCTTGGCCATAAATTCTTCCCTTCTCCATAGATCCGACAGGTAAACTATTTCTTGCTCTCCTAATTTGCTTATAGTTTCACCCTTTATTTCTACACTGTGTCCCCATTTTGACAGTATATGATGTTGTAGTATATGATGTTGGTCTATATCTAGTTTCTGCCATACTTTTTTCTACTTTTCCCAGCAGTTTTTGTCAAATAGCGAGTTCTTATCCCAGAAGCTGGAATCTTTGGGTTTATCAAACAATAGGTTACTGTAGTCATTGACTATTGTGTGTATGTATCTAACCTATTCCACTGATCCACCAGTCTATTTCTTAGCCAATACCATGTAGTTTTAATGATTGCTGCTTTATTTAGTTTTAGATCTGGTATAGCTAGGCCATCTTCCCTTGCATTTCTTGTCATTAATTTCCTTGATATTCTGGCCCTTTTGTTCTTCTAGAAGAATTTTGTTATTATTTTTTCTAGCTCTATAAAATAAATTTTTGGTAGTTTGGTAGTTTGTTTGGTATGACACCAAATAAGTATCAAGTAGTGAATTTCTTCAAGTATACATTTGGTTGGCACTGAAAAAATGAAAATCATCTCTTAACTGTCTTGAATTAGAGAACTGGGTATTTGGCATTATCAACTCCTACCATAAGTATGATCTGAAGTTGTTGATGCCAGTTTTCCATTTGGCTCTGGGGCTGACTTCAAAATGGGCGATGTTCCCAGCAGCTGTGCCCAAGCATAACCAGCCAAGTGAATCAGAAATCCCTTAGCATGAGTGATTAAGTTTGCCTTGGGCCGCAACTCTTTAATTCTTTCCTGGGCATATATTTTAATGCATCCTTCCTTAAAGAAATACTATTTGCTATTTGATCCAGGGTTGGATACTTCCTCCCCTACTTTAGGTTTACCTTAGGGAGAACAGGTTCCAGAAGTCACATAAATGTGGCCAACCTCTTCTTCTTCTTGGATCCTTGATCTTCCTAGTCACTACCTCACAGCAACAGCTTTTCTCAAATAGAAGTTAAGTTAGATTAGAAAAAGGAAGTCTGTAGGGTATACCTCTCCCACTATATAAATGCTTTGATCAAGAAGTAGAAACATAGATCAGAAAGGAATAGTATGCAAGAGAAAAGTGACAAAATAATAATAAACCTGTATCATAAACAAGTAAAAAAAAAAGCTCTAATTATTCATCCAGGTCATTCTTTTTTATGTAGTAAACTATATTATATTTGAATCTTTTACTCCTCATCCAGTATAAGTCATTCTTGCCCATAATGCAGGTCTATTTATGAAACTTTCTATTCCTATGAAACTTCCTAGAAGACAATCAGGCACATACCCTCTAAGATAGCCTGTAATTGTACTTATCCAAAAGTAGGGAAAACAAGGCAGGGAATGAACAACTAGTGCCTTATCTGATAACCTTTCAAATTCAATATAGTGGCCCATTCTCATGGAAATGTACCTGGTTTTTGACTTGACAGTGGTGCTGAGACAGATCAAGTGAATCTATGTGAAGTATCTACTTTATGAAAAAGTTTTGTATTTGACTCATGTAACACCTATGCCAAAATACTTGACTACATCACTGTAATTCCTCTCTGTCTTAGTATAAAGTTCCTTTATTGGCTCTGAGAGAGCATATCTCACCTATTCCATTTACCTAAACTAACTACTCTCCAAGCTATTCCCATTAGGAAGAAGAGCAAAAGGAAAATTGGCAGAGGACCTGAACTGGATGAGGGGTCATAGGGAAGAAAAATTCCAAGCACCATGATTATTTATTTGTGTCAAAGGAAAACCCAGTTTTGAGTAATGCAGATGAAATCACCTATTTACTGAAGTTAATGAAAGCTAAGGCTAGATGTTGCCTTTATTCCTAGTATTCTGAATGTTGTCATTCTGAAATAAATATCTCTCCCATCACTACAAGTTTTCTGCATTTTGGGTAGACATTGGTTTTCATGCCCATGTTAGCTACATGGTAAATTTTAAGATTAAAAGTTCTGATTGTATTATAAAAGCTTACTTCTGTGGGCACAATTCTTCTTGCACTTGGTAGACCTCTACTGGTTTTATATTTGATGTTTCATATTAAAAATGGATTTTTATCTGACATGTCCAGTATTTTCTATCAGTGGAGTCAGAATGTAAACTATTTGAGGGTGGGGTCAGTGTCTTCTCTGGTTTGTAAAGTACCTAGAATTTCCACAAAACCTTAATTAGTATTTCATTTTCCTTTATCATATGTGCTCTCAATAGTAATTATTATCAAGTCATTGAAAATAGAGTTACATCTTACTCAGGGTCTAGATTCTATAACAAAGTTAGTAGGTGAGATGAAAATCTCAAAGTCAAAAGTATCCTCTTTCCCCAGCACATATCCAAGATTGCTAGTGTCTGGCTATTGAAACAAGATAGATATTGGAAATCTTTTAGCAAGAGCTGCAATTTCAGGATAAGGATAAATTCTAAAGGCTTGGGGAGGATGGGTATCTGAAAGGGATGAGAAACTGAACTGGATACCAGTGCAGGCTGGTCCAGGGACCTTAGCCCCGGCCTCCCCACTCTATTCTCTGCTACTGCCTCCTTTCTTTTGCCCTATCCTCTCCCTGCCACATAAAGGGTAGACATAGTGAGGGAGAGGCAGGGAAGTCCTCTTAGGGAGTAGTGGGCATATGTTACCTTGGGAAGTTGATGACAGATTCATAGTCCTCATTTTAAATTTACTCGAGGGCATATGGACTAAGTAGATGCCCATAGAGTGGGAGAGGGAAGGGGGCACAGAGTTGAGGATTGACTGTACTATTTGTTTAAATTATATATGTCTATATCTTTGTCTCTGCCTTTTTCTGTCTCTTGTCTCTGTTTATGTCTGTCTTTGTCTCTTTTTTGTGTGTGTGTAGGAGGGGTGAGACAATTGGGGTTAAGTGACTTGCCCAGACTCACACAGCTAGTGTTATGTGTCTGAGGTCGGATTTGAATTCAGCTCCTCCTGACTCCAGGGCCAGTGCTCTATCCCCTGCACCACCTAGCTGCCCCTGTCTCTGTCTCTTTATCCATCCAAATATGTCTATAGTTGAATTTTCCTAGGTTAAATGCATACATGCCGTGACTATCAAAGAAAAATATATCATATATAAAAAATAAACTTAGCACTGATTGAACAATAAATCTCCTATGTTTTAAAGAAAAACTCAGAAGACACAGATTTTATATTCAGACATTACTAGATAAATGAAATAAACCAAAAAGAGAGGTTGAGAAGGAACATCCATTTTCATTTAACAATCTAGGTAAAATACTCCAAGAAACCAAATAAAAAGAAAGAATTATTTAAAAAAACATATTTTAAAATCTTTTCCATTTAAAATATGAAACAGTTGCCAGGAGGATGCTATGAAATCTCTTTCCCTAGATAAGCTTTGAAAATAGGATAGATTCCTATCAGTCTGAGAACTTTTCTATATAGTATTTCTTGAGAACTGGTGGATGGCTTCACTAAGTTTTCACAGTTTCACTAAGTGAAGCTTTATTCTGGCTCAATAATTACAAGAAATACAATGTTGTTTGTATTTTTGGTTAATAAAGAATGAATATTTTTCGTTTTTTATTCATTAGATTAGAGAGATATGGATGGACAGCACTGTTATTTTCCCCTACTATCAAGAAAATATGGAAGAGTTTTAACACAGAATGATTATTATTGTAGGACATTGAACACTAGATGGAGACAGGTCCTTCTAGCACCAAACAGCCTAGTTTTCATATTGTGACTTAACACAAGCTATCAGTTTAGGTTAAATCATTCTGAATCATTCTGATATTCTGAATAGTAAGAAATTTAAGTATTAGGACATTTTATTTATTTACGTCATCACAAGTCTTGACAACTTTTTTTCAATGCTTAATCTGGGGGTATGTTGTACGTCTGTATTAGAGCTTTTATATCACTATTTTGGGACACTTGGAAGCCCACATAAATCACATTGTAGCCAGACTAATGTAGGAAAAGCAGATTTCCCTCATAGATTTGTAGAGTTCTATGGTTTTAAAACTCTAATGAATTCACTGTTATGTTCTCAAGTGTCCAAATGAACAGCTTTATCATTTTTTTTTGGAAAATAGATTTCATTAAATTTTTTTGTTTTTACATTGCCTAAATATGCCTCCCTGATCCTTTTCCTTATAATAAGAACATTCTAAGAGAGTAATCCCTTATAACAAGAACATTAAAAAAAAAGAGGAAGAGGAAAATTTAAAAAAACAGAAAAATCAACCAACACAAAGAAAGAAATCTGATGTTATGTGTAATATCCTACATATGGGCTCCATGTGCCTTCTACCTATCTCTGAAAAGGTGTATGAGGGGTGTCTTTTTATATCTCTTATTTGGCCATTATAATTTGTAATATTCAGTTTTGGTTGTTTTGTCATTGTTCTTTCCATTTTCATTATTATAGTCATTGTACATATTGTTTTCCTGGCTCTACTTCATGTTGTATCAGTTAATGTAAGACTTTCCATGTTTTTCTGTGTTCATTATGTTTGCTGTTATTTAAAGCACAGTAACATTCAATTATATTCATTCTTCTAGATTTCTTTAGTCTTTCCTTAATTAAATTTCCTTAAATTAATTAAATGTTTCTGTTTTGTTTCTAATTCTTTTCTACTAGAAAAAGTGTAACTTAATTTTGGAGGACATAAGGGGCCATTGTTTTTGTCAATGATCTTTTTGTGGGTATGTACATAGTAATTAAATCTCTGGGTCAAAGCATGTGAATGTTTTACTTTCTTTGCATAATTTCAAATTACTTTCCAGAATGGTTGTATCAATTCACAGAGTCAACAACAAAACATTAGTATGCCCCTCTTTCCACAACCTCTCCAATGTTGAGTATGCCCACCTTCTGTCATCATTGGCAATTTTCTGGATATGAAGTAAATCCTTGAGATTGATTTGAATTGCACTTCACTTATGATTAGTGATTTGGATCAATCCTTCATATGGTTGTTAATAGTTCGCAATTCTTTTTTGAATCGTTTGTTCACATCCATTGACACTTACCTTTTGGAGAATGATACGACATTCATAAAAGGAAAATAGGTTTGTGTATTACAAAGTGATATTGTATTAACATAGCAATATGTTTGATACTTGAGATTACCCAAGTAATTTGTAAAAGGGATAACTGATTTGGGTATTATAAACAAATATAATATAATGACCTAATCTTGATAGAAACAAAGAGAAGGACATACAAACAAGTATTGTGTGTTTCCCTCTCTCTTTCATCTACTTGTATGTCATTTTATAGATTTTTTTATAAATTTTTATTTTTGTAAAATATTTTCTGTTTTATAAATATTTTATAAAATATGCTATTTAAAATACTATATGATATAATAAAATATTTATTGCTTAGTTATAAAATAGATAATTGAATGTTATGGTTATTCTTCCATTAACAAAAACTTATTTAGAAAAATTATAAATTTCAATTATTATGTTGCTATCTCATTCTATGACTTAGCAATCACCCACCCAACACAGACACACACACACACACACACACACACACACACACACACCACCCAACATTGACAGTGGTTGTCCAAAATCCTGCTGAGGCAGGTCAAGTGAATCTATGCAAAACACCTCCTCTCATGAAAATTTTTTTGACAGGATTCATGTAACACTCACACTAAAATATTTTATCATATCTCTCTATTTATCTCTTCTCTGTCTAGCAAAAAAAAATTGTTCCTTTATTGACTTTGGAAAAGCATATCTCATATTTGTGGTCTGACCTATGGATTTTTTCTAATATATTTGATACACTTATATTTCAGCAATGCACAAATATCTGACACAATTTTGATAGACTAATGACAGAATTAATGAAACTGGACATAAATTAAATAAGGTGGGATCTATATGACCAGTTCAAAGTACTATATATCCAGGTGCTATTCACTGTGTGATACTAGACTGAGGTTAGCTGAACATCCCCAAAAGCATTGGAATAAATCTTCATGGCTAAACAACTATTATGTTAGTAAAAAGAAAACGCATGACAAAGGATGGATAGATAGTATCATGGAAACAATAAACATGGACAGACTTTGAGATCTAGCAGAGGATATGGGGTCACAAGAGTCAGATAGATACAACTGAACAACAACAATCATCTATACAAGAATGCTGTAAGAAATTGCACAAATGTCACTAGGCAGAGATTTCTGAAAAGGACAAGTAAATTTAAGAGATGGGACAGATGGAAAAAAAAAATTCTTGGATGTGACATTGGAGGGTTTACTTTGACCAACATTTACTAAGCACCTATCAGACTAGATGACTTCTGAGGTATGTTGTAAGTCTAGATTTCTGGCCTTTTAGTATAAGATGCATAAATATATTTGGAAAATTTACTTATTTCCCAAGATTTTTTTTTTAAATCTACACTATTTTGTTCTGTTGTTAAATATATCTAGATATTCAAGTAAAGTGTCATAGGAAGATCAAAAAAAAGGCAGGTTATTTGAGGAGGAATCATGGAAAGGATCTTTAGGAAAGGTGAAATTTGAAGTGAACTTCAAAGCATTAGAAATAATTGAGTTAGAAAAGGATTGAACTTGCATTCCACTAAGGCATGGGGAGAGTGGGGGAGAGGCATGAATAGTGATATACAAGTAGTAAAATGTAAAATAGGAGGTAGAGGTCGGAAAATAATCCACTTTGACTAAAGCATAATATTTATTGATGAAAGGGGATGATATGAGATAAGGCTAGGAAAGCAGCCTGGTGCTAAATTAAGGAAGACTGTAAATGCCAGGCAAAGGAGTTCAAACTTTATTCAGGGGGTAATACCGAGCCACTGAAGTGTTTTGACCAGAGACAAGCTACACCAAGCATGATGATTTCAAGTCCAGTTTTCTTTTTTTTTAATGTTTGATAATTTTTTTCAACAAAATTCGTGTAGCTTTAAATCACATTTTGCTATTGACCTACATTATACCTTCAAAGATACTTTATCTTCATTTCCTATTGATCTGCAGGTGGCAGTGACTTTTAACTGTTATAACTTTATTCTGTCTCTTAATCTCAGTCAAGTAGTTAATGTTCTCTAAGCTTTGAGACTTGTCAGTATCAAAGTTTACTGAAGTATCAAAGCTTAGAGATCATTAACTATTTCATGGTGTATGGAAATAGCAAGACTTATTTGTCATTAACTATATGATTGAGTTTGGAAGGCCTGGCAGGGGTGGGGAATCTATGGCTTTGAAGACATATGTGGCCTTCTAGGTCCTTGGGTGCAGCCATTTGACTGAGTCCAAGTTTTACTGAACAAATCCTTTTATTAAGGGGATTTGTTCTGTGAAGTTTGGATTCAGTCAAAGGGCTGTCTTTGAGGACCTAGAAGGCCTTAAGGTAGCAGGTTCTCCACTTCTGCCCTAGAGCAAACCCAAAGTGTATTTCAAAGTCTCAGAGTACTTAGAAGTTATGCAACATTTTACATATACTTTCTCATTTCATTCTCAAGACCATTTGAGGTACAAGCACATCTGTACCCTATTTCAGAAATGCAAAAACTAAAGCTTAAGGAGAGGAAATGACTTGCCCGAGGTCACACTGTTGGGAAATGACAGGACCAAGTCTTAAAGAAAAGTCTTTTCTTTCCCAGACTGGTATTCTTTATGTTCATTCTACCACTCATTCAATATTCATTCTACAAAGAGCTCTTAAGTAACTGGAATGTGCCAAGTTACACGGACTAAAAAGAATCTCTGCTCCCAAGCAATGTGTGTCCTATTGGTGGAAAATGACACATACCCACTTAACTAAACACTAAATGTGTCCATACATATGTGCACATATAATATATTAATATAATAGGTACAGAATAGAATGTTATATAATATAAACAATATGCATATAGAGTCTTCAATGCTAATCTCAAGTGCCATTTCCTACACTAAATCTGACCTGATCTCCCCCTTGACTCAGTTGCCACTATCCTTCCCCTTGAAATATATACACACAGGGGCAGCTAGGTGGTGTAGTGGATAGAGCGCCAGCCCTGAACTTAGAAGGACCTGAGTTCAAATCCAGCCTCAGACCAAACACTTGACACTTATTAACTGTGTGACCCTGGACAAGTCACTTAACCCCAATTGCCTAAACAAAAAAAAAAAAGAAAAGAAATACATACACATATAGCATATGCACAAAAGCTCACATATATGTGTATATACAGCCTTGTGTACAGCACTCATGTATATACAGAAATGTGTGTTTATGCATATATGTGTGTATATTAAAGATGTGTGTATATCTACATGCATGCACATATATGCATGTGTATGTGTGTAATGCACTTATATATGAAAATATACAGATGTGCAGGTATATACATATAGATGCATGTACACACATATCATATATTAATATGTTACACATATGTATGTATTTGTGTATATACACATATTCATGTGCATCATATATCATTTAAAGTGGTTAGCAATATGCATATATGCAAGATGAAGGCATGCATACACATTTATTTACATATATGTGAAGTACATGTGTGTAGTATACTCATGTGATTACACTCATGTGGCTACGTATCTTCTCACATAGGTGCACTATATGGCAATGTATATGTGTTTGACTACATGAGTGTAGCTATAGACATGTTGCATATATGTATGCATACACGTGTGCATTGCATTTATGTATGCACATGTGTATCACCAACTACTTTATAATTACATGAAAATACATCATCACTACATTCCATAATTAAATTATATATATATATGTAAGGTACAACCACATATATGTAATATGCACATGCAAATGTGTGTATAAAATACTTCTTTATGTAGCATATATTGTAAATATATGTATGCTATGTATATAACAACTCATGAGTATATATATTTGTATGTACTTTGTATGTACAACAAAGTAATTTCCTATATAAATTTCACATGTATATGCATATATAAGTAAGTACATATATACACATACATACACAAAGTAGTTTCATATATAATTTACATATATGCATGGATACATAATGCATATATATGCATAAAGTAATTTCAAGGGAAGGGTCAGTAGCAATAGGAGAAGGGAAAGATAAGGCTAAGTCTTGGGAGATGATATTTCGGAGTAGTATTGAAGGGAGACAGGAATTCTATAGGGCATGGGGGACTGATGTGAGGAAGGAATACATTTCAAGAAAAGAAAACTGCCTGTGTAAAGCCAGGGAGACCTGAGATGAGAAATTGCAGGTTGGAATGCTTCAAGACTATGCTGGAGCCATCTTCTATGGTTCAACTAAATGTTAAATTCTCATCGTGAACATTTACACCTGGGAAATCGGCAAACACTACAGCTTGAAACAGCTTGATTTGCTGTTTCATTGATTCTTTAAACTTAAGAAAGTGATGGAGAAAATACTAATAGTGCACATTAAACGTAAAAGTGCATAATGGGTACTTTTATTTTCCCCTTGGAGAGCTGGTTGTTAAATATTTACCAACATACCTTGCCTGTTTGCCTAGTATACAGAATGACTGAAAAGTCAGGTTGAATCCAGATTGTGAAAGGCTTTAAATTCCAAATAGAAGCAAGAGATGGGACTGACAGGGTCAGAATTATCTTTTAGGAATATCAGTTTGGCTACTATGTGTAGAATTGATTGGAGAGGACGAGACTTGAGTCAAGGAGTTCAATTGTGAGGCTATTTCAAGAATCCAGGTGAGAGGTCATTTATGGAGGCTGGAACTAGATTGGTGGACATATGAATGGAGGGAACAGGGCGGACACAAGTTGTGTTGTGGAGGAAGGACTGACAAGATTTCTTTGATGACTAATTGGAATAGAGGGTGAGGAAGCAGGAAGAATTGAGAACAACTCTGATGTTCCATAGCAGAGTAACTGAATGGCTGGTCACATCATTAATGGAGTTAGGAAGAAGTTAGGCTTTTGATTGGGGAGGAAGGGCTGGGGAATGAATTCTGTTTTGGATATATTGTGTTAAGATACTGGCTGGTGACCCTGGGCAAGTCATATCGCCCCTATTCACTTCAGTTTCCTCATTTTTAAAGTGGGGGTAATAATAGAGCCTATCTCCCAGAGTTATTGTGAGGATAAAATGAGAAGATAATAGTAAAGCAAGTTAGCACAGTGCCTGGTGCATAGTAAATGCTATATAAATATTATTATTGTTATAATGTCCTACTGGCAACTGTTTATGGGATTGGTCTAGAGTTCTGAAAAGAAACAAGGGTTGAGTATATAGATAATAATTTGTCTTCTGCCTAGAAGTAGTAATTGAACACCATAAGTATGCTGATGACATCAACAAGAGAGCAAGCAGAAAGACGGAAGAGAAGAGGCCCTGAGACAGAGCCAAGGGGCATAGCCTTACCTAGGAGGTTGGACATGGAAAAAGATCTAAGGAAGAGTAGCCAGACAGGTACACAGAGAACCAGGAGAGGGCAGTGTCATGAAAACACATAATAGAGACTATCCTGGAAGAGAGGGCAGTCATCTTTTCCAAATGCTACAGGAAAATAGAGAAGGATAAAGCCTGAGAAAAAGACCATCAGATTTGGTGACTAAGGGTAAACAAATGGAGCAATTTTGTTACTTCTTTATTAGATTTAATTGGGGATAGAGACAGGGGACCTGTCATTTCATTGAGATAAGAAATTCCTAGACAAGAAATAACAATTCCCTCCAGAAATATGAGGGTTTAAGCATTGCCTCCCACATACTGGCTATGTGACCCTGAGTCTTAGAGAATCATCCTGATCTCAAGGTCGGCTCCCTATCCTATGCTGTACTGCCTATATTAAATATAGCAGATACTTAAAAAAAAACCTATACGTACAGTTTGTAGTTTCTTACATAATCATTTTTGTTCTTTGTATACTGAAATTTTTTTATGATTTCAACATTCCTAATAAAATGATTTTCCAAAGATGATTGGTACCTTTGGTAGTTTCAGTTAAATGGTGGTGTTTGAAAGCTATCATGGGATGAGAGTTTAATTAAAGTCGATGATGTGGAGGGAACAAATACAGACAGCTTTTTTTCTGGAAGCTTGGCTACGAAAAGGAGGAGGGATCAGTCAATCAGCCAGCAATTATTAAGCACCTACTATTTGCTAGATATTGTGCTAAGTGAGCAAAATGGATAATTTTGATTACATAACTACATGAAATTTAAAAGTTTTGCACAAACAAAACTAAAATCTGAAGGAAAGAAGGAACCTGGAAAAAAAATTCACAGCAAGTTTCTCTGATAAAGGCCTCATTTCTCAAATATATAAGAAACTGAGCCAAATTTATAAAAATCAACCCATTCCGCAATTGATAAATAGTCAAAGAATATGAACAGGCAATTTTCAGAAGAAGAAATCAAAGCTATCAATAGCCATATGAAAAAATGCTAGAAATCATTATTGATCAAAGAAATGCAGATTAAAACACCTATCAGAGTGGCTAATATAACAAAAAAGGAAAATGTTGGATGTTGGAGGGGACTTCAGGAAACTGGGACACTAATGCACTGTTGGTAGAGTTGTGAACTGATCCAACCATTCTGGAGAACAATTTGGAACTATGCCCAAAGAGCTATAAAACTGTGCATATCCTTTGATCCAACAATACCACTGCTAGGTCTATATCCCAGACATCAAAAAAGGGTAAAATGACTTATTTGTAAAAAAATATTTATAGCAGGTCTTATTGTGGTGGCTAAGAATTGAAAATCAAAGAGATGCCTATCAATTGGGGAATGGCTAAACAAGTTGTAGCATATGATTGTAATGGAATATTATTGTATTATAAGAAATGACAAGCAGGATGATTTCAGAAAAGCCTGGAAAGACTTACATTAACTAATACATAATGAAGTAAACAGAACCAGGAGACCATTGTGTACAATAACAATGACATTGTTCAATGAAAAATTGTGAATGACTTAACTATTTTCAACAACATGATGATCCAAGAAAATCTCAAAGGACTAATAATGAAGTATGCCATCTGCCTCCAGATAAAGAACTGATAATGATCAAATATAGAGTGAAGCATTCTATTTTTCACTTTCTTTCATTTTTTCTTTTATTCAAGTCTTCTTGTACAAAATTACTAACATGGAAATGTTTTACATAATTGCAATGTATAACCTATATCTGATTGCTTACCATCTCAGGGACGGGAGAGAGGAAGGAGGGATAGAATTTGGAACTCAAAACTTTAAATAAACATGTTAAAAAATTGGGGAAAATGTTTTGAATCACTACTGATTAGAGAAATGCAAATTTAAACAATTCTAAGATATCATTCCATTCCTATCAGATTAACTAACATGACCAAAAGGGAAAATGAGAAGTGCTA
>NW_020954709.1:458191-464529 GCF_900497805.2 Vombatus ursinus
AGAGAGAGAGAGAGAGAGAGAGAGAGAGAGAGAGAGAGAGAGGGAGAGAGAGAGACATTAATGAACTGTTGGTGAAGTTGTAAACTAGTCCAACCATTATGGAAAACAATTTGGAACTATGCCCAAAGGGCATATAACTATATGCAGCTATAAGACTACACACCTTTTGACCCAGCAGAGACACTACTAGGTCTCTATTCCAAAGACATCAAGGAAAAAGGAAAAGAACCTATTTGTACAAAAAAAAATTATAGCCCCTTTTGTGGTGGCCAAGCATTGGAAATTGGGAGGATGCACATAAATTGGGGAATGATTGAAAAAGTCATGGTATATGATTGTGATGGAATACTATTGTGCTATAAGAAATGATGCACAGGATGCTTTCAGAAGCATCCTGAGAAGACTTATATGAACTGATGCAGAATGAAATGGGCAGAACCAGTAGAATATTGTACACAGTAACTGAAATATTGTAATGATGATCAATGGTGAAAGATTTAGCTACTCTAATCAAGACAATAATCCATGACAATTCCAAAGGAGTCATGATGAAAACTGCTATCCACCTCCAGAGTGAGAAGTGATAAACTAGGGTAGATTGAAGTTTACTTTTTTTCATTTTCTTTATTTTTCTTGTTTGTGTGTATTTGTTTTCTTTTGCAACATGGCTAATATGGAAATGTTTCACATGACTTCACTTGTATAATTGATATCATATTGCTTGCCTTCTTAAGGGGTGGGGAAGGGATGGGAGGAAGGGAGAGAATTTGGAACTCGAAATTTTGAAAAAATGAATGATAAATTGTTTTAATGTAATTGATAAATATTTAATGAAATAAAAGTATATTTTTCTTTTTTTGCTGAGGCAATTGGAATTAAGTGACTTGTCCAGAGTCACACAGCTATTACGTTTTATGTGTCTGACGCCACATTTGAATTCAGGTCCTCCTGACTCCAGGGCCAGTGCTCTATCCACTGTGCCATTTAGCTGCCCCTATAAAAGTATATTTTAAAAAAGAAACTGTGCTAAGTGTTGGGGAAAGATAAAAAAAGAAGTTCTACACTTATGGAACTTATATTCTTTCAGGAGAAATAACATGTGGGTGCAAAATGTATGTGTGTACAGGAAAGGTATACATGTAATACACATGAGGGGGAAGATGGCGCCATTGGGGGATCAGCAAAAGCTCCATGCAGAAGGTGGTACTTGAGCTGAGCTTTAAAAGAAACTAGGGATTCTGAGATGCCGAGGAAGAAGGAGGGATCCTAGGCCTGGGGGACAGGCTTTGCAAGCCACAGAGAGGGACATGGAGGGTTATGCATTAGGTCCAGTAAGAAGGCTACTTTGGATGAGATCTAGGATGATAGTATGACTAGATAATAAAGTCAAGCAATGGAGTTTTTTTAGGTTTTTTTGTTAAATTTTTATTTTTTTCTCATGTGACCTCTTCTCAAATATATAATGCTTGTGAAGGCCAATGAAGAATCATTTCCACATGAAATGACCCTCTAATTCTTCTTCTTCTTCTTCATCTTCTTCTTATTTGTTATGAATTTTGTTTTTATAAAACAGAACACAACTATATTGTTTATTTTTTAACTGAATTTTAGTTTTTCAACGAACAAGTATTTTTTTCTTCTCTCACTACTAAGGCAAAATAAAGCCCTTCTATTGCTAATACTGTGAATATTATTAGCATTGTAACTACTACTTTTTCTTTTAAATGTGTGATCTTTGAAAAGCATTACTGCATCACATTTCAATACTTTGATTGCTTTATGATCTCACTGATGTGAGTACACCCTCCAGATATGCAATAGGGGCAATATGGAACAATGGAGAGAATGGAGGCCTTGAAGTGGACTTAAAGTCCTTAAAGTCCAACTGCTGACACTGATGATGTGATTTTGGTCAGGCTGCTTCATTGTTGTGATCCTGTTATTTTTCTTTGTAAAATGGAAATAATAATACCTGACTATCTCACAGAGTTGATGTGAGGCTCAAATGAAATATGTGATGCTTTTTGCAAACTTTAAATTATCATATAAATACTAATTATTATCTTAATGCAACTCACAACCCTTTCATGAAATCTTATCATGTCCACCCATCCCTGTACAGGTATAATGGGCAAAATACTTAGGGCTTTCCTCTAAATTTTTTAACATTGCCTATATAACAATGAATCTTACTGACAATGTACCTGTTATCGCCACATACCTCGTCTGTCTTTTTCCATTATACATCTTTCTGATGACATCCTTTATGTCTCTTCTTTTGAGTGGTCTTTTGTTATTTAGGTGTTACAATCCATTTACAGCCCTCTCCAATGCCCTTTGGATGACCCTCAACTTTAATTCTTTGGTGACTCTGGTATTCTATGATCTTTGGCCATATAACATCACCAGAAAAAAAACTAAATGAAAGGCTGTTGTTTCAAATTGATACTCAGGGTCATTAAAATAATGAATATATTTCCCAAAGTTAATCTAGCTCTCTCTGCCTCCTATTAAATTCTAGGCCTAGCTTATTGTTTATGTGTACGATCTGTCCAAGATATATGTATAAATGGGCCAAATCTATGAGACATCTATAGAAATACATATCATAGCCAAGAAAATAATAGGTATTCTCTATCTGTTTGGGTTTTCCTATGTGGATAACTATACTAAACTCTTTTTAGTGAATATGGATCTCATTTAGGAGGCTTACAATGTTCAGTGCTTGATGAAACCAAGAAATTGGCACCCACAAATGGCAGCCCCACAAACAGTAGCATCTGGAAGATCTTACTATTTTTATTCTGTATTGCTGCTTGGATAACTTCTACAATAATGGCCTCCATTCATATTAACAGAGAACTGACCTAGGTAATTAAGGAGAATCAATTATTTCTATTGCAACCCATGAAACTGGGACAGCTAGATGGAGCAGGGGACAGAAAGCCAGGCTTGGAGTCAGGAAGATTCATCTTCATGAGTTCAAATTTGGCCTCAGATATTTATTGGGAAAGTCACTTAACCCTGTTTGCCTTGTTCTTCTCATCTGTCAAATAAGCTGGAGAAGAAAATGGCAAACCACTTCAGTATTTTTACCAAGAAAGCCCCAAATGGGATCACAAAGAGTTTGACACTGCTAAAACAACTGACCAACAACAAATACTTAGATACTCAGTGATTTCAATGCAACAGAGGGCATTAGCAGGGATGATGAAAAATATTTTGGCAAATATGGTTCAAAAGAGAGCCATCAGAGAGGCAAAGGTTTAGAGAATATGTAGAAACCTCTTGGCTATTCAACCTGTATGCTTTTATGGAGAAAACAATTGGGAGGTGTTAGATGTGGAATGCACCAAATAACAACATGAAAAGTAAAAATTCATTATACTTTAACAGAAAACATGACACATCATTGACACAGGAGTCTTTCTTGAATCAATTAATCTTGTACATTTAGACCACAGAATTATTGAAACAATGATCAAAATTAATATAAGGGCAAAAGACCAAAATCACTTTCACTCTTATTCTATCAAAGATCTTGCCCTGAGAAACCTAAATCTTAGATTACTCCTACTATTCACTGCCTTCATCCTGAACGTTGATGAGTGAAGCTAGAGAAAATAATGGGATTATGCTACCTGAGTCCAGCACAAATTTATGTTAAATAATCTCAGCTAGGCCTTCCTTGCTGCAAGACAATCCTTTCAAATCTCTCTAACTGATTCACTATCCCACTCACCAAAGCATTGCAAATTTCTCCATCCCTTCTCAAATATCTCACATCTCTCTCTCTCCCCTCACCCTCTCAGAGGGGAACTTTGCCTCATTTTAGTGAAAAATAGAAAACATTCACCAAGCCATCTGCTACTCTTATTCACTTATTTTGAAAAAAGGCCCTTCTCCTTGTCAACACAAACCTCATTATCTGATCAAGTGGTCCCATTCCATTCTGTCTTTTCTGTCTTCTCCAGGATGTTGCCCACTTCTGTCATTACCATTTTCTCACTTATCTTCAATTTCTCTTTGTCTACTGGCTGCTTCCCCACTGCCTACAAACCTACTCATATCTCCTCTATCCTCAGAAATACCCTCTCTTGATTCATCTATCCCAGCTAGATATCTTCCTATATCTTTCCTCTCTTTTGTGACTGAACTCCTTGAGAAGGTTGCTTATAATAGGTGCCTCCACTTCCTTTCCTCTCACTCTCTTTTTACCCTTCTACAGTCTGGCTTCCAACTTCATCATGAAATTGATCTCTACAAAGTTACCAATGACCTCTTAATTTTTTCTTCTCTCTAGAAGAATCTCTGGAATCTTGATCTCCAAGGTCCTGATAAACCAAGTTCACAAATTAGGGATTCCAGACCCCTGAACCTGGAAGATAAAAGAACAAACAAAACAGAACAAAACCCCAAGGCCACGGGGGGAGGGGCCTCTGGGACTAAGGGGAGGATAAGGTGGCCCTCTTAGACTTCACCCTCCTCTACTTATTGCATGGTGTCTCTGATATGGAGGAATGAAACCTTCCCCCTTGAATGGCACTATAAAAAGAAGGCATTTTTTTTTCTTCAGTATCATGGCACTTCCCTCATGCTGCATACATATCAGGGACTATGAGGTTAAGCATCTCAATGTCATGGCTCCATTGTTATGAATCAGGAAAAGTGTTTGTTTAAAAAAATGTTTACAGATCATTTCCGTTTTTTGTCTGCGTATTTTCCTCCTTCCAGTTGCAACCTTAAATGCTCCTGTAATAATTTTGCTTTGTTGGGTCTTTTTCCAAGCATTCCATAAACATGTTTTTTCCTCCACTACTTCTCACTTTTATGGCATGATTCTGTTTCCACCATCCTCCTCCATAAAATCTTACAAATGAGTTTATATTCTCAACTGGTGTTACTCTTGGCTCTCATATCTCTCTTGTTGGCAAGATCAAGTGTTTACTGGTTAAGGTGGTTTCTAAGCTCTTTTGTTTTCTTTATTATGGTGGTTAATTTACTTCAGTTACCTTTACTTTATATCATATATATATAATATATACATACAGACATACATGTATGTCTGTATGTGTCATACACACACATATAGGTTCAGAATTGAACAGAATGAGATTAGGTTAGATTGATTGCCTTTGAGAAACTAGAAAGTTCTTTTAATGACCCAGAGCTGTTTCTTGAAACAGGTCATCTTTTTTAACATTAGTATTCTTCCAGATATTGTTGTGTAGCTGCAAGTTGAGGAATACTAAAGTTATCAAAGCATTAAATTTAAGGATCATGTAAGGAGAGGTACCTGGTGGGCCTGAACAAGTTGAAACACATTATGAACCATGAATTGTATGAGAAATGTTGTCTAAAGTATGTCAGCAGAGATATGCATGGCCAAGATGCATGGTGGGGAGATGCCAAACAATGGGCCAGTTACATAAAGAGAGCAGGAAATAACTGATTAGTTGCCTATGAACTCCATTAGTATCATCATAATATAAGGTAGGTCCTTTATATATTGGGTGAACTCCTGTTGTGAATATATGGGAGAATATACATAAGAGTCGTACTAGATAACCAGAAATAGAGGAATTATGATCTTCCTTGCTAGAGGGAATATCTACATTGATGCTACCACAAATCTATTAAGGTATAAACTTCATTAGCAGATGGGA
Source organism: Vombatus ursinus (assembly GCF_900497805.2). Classification (NCBI taxonomy): domain Eukaryota; kingdom Metazoa; phylum Chordata; class Mammalia; order Diprotodontia; family Vombatidae; genus Vombatus; species Vombatus ursinus. The sequence goes on from NW_020954709.1 coordinate 463,858, forward strand.
ATAGTTTGTGTCAATGTCTCTTATATTATCCATTTCCCATTTTCTGTTGCCAATGTCTTATTTAAATAGGTCATGTTGGAGTTTCTGCCCTTGCATACTATATCTTCTTCTTTTTCCTTTTAGTAATACCATGTTCTTCCACTCAATGGTATTTTATTTTTTTCCAATTACATGCAAAGATAATTTTCAACATTCACTTTTATAAGATTTTAAGTTCCAATTTTTTTTCTCTTTCCCTCCCTCTTCTCCCCACCTCCCCAATATGATATAGGTTGTACATGTACAATCATATTAAACATATTTCCACATTAGTCATGTGTGGAATAAGAATCAGAAGAAAAGGAAAAGAAAACACAAGAAAGTAAAAACAAAAAAACTGAAAATAGTGTGCTTTGATTGGCATTTAGACTCCATTGTTCCTTCTCTGGATGTGGATAGCATTTTTCATCATGAGCCTTTTGTAATTGCCTTAAATCGTTGTATTTCTGAGAAGAACTAAGTCTATCAAAGTTGATCATCCCACAATGTTGCTGTTACTATGTACAATGTTCTCCTCATTCTGCTCACTTCACTCAGAATCAATTCATGTAAGTCTTTCCAGGTTTTTCTGAAATTCACCTGCTCATCAATAGTATTCCATTGTATTCATATACTACAACTTGTTCAGACATT
>NW_020954709.1:464658-505897 GCF_900497805.2 Vombatus ursinus
GTTGGATCAGTTCACAATTCCACCAACAATGCATTAGTGTTCCAATTTTTCCATATCTTCTCCAACATTTATTATTTTCCTTTTTAAACCCATTAGCCAATCTGATAAGTGTAAGGTGGTACCTTAGAGTTTTTTTGATTTGCATTTCTCTAATCTATAGTGATTTAGAGCGTTTTTTCATATGAATATAGATAGCTTTAATCTCTTCATCTGAAAACTACCTGTTCATATCCTTTGACCATTTATTAATTGGGGAATGACCTGTATTCTTATAAATTTGACTCAGTTCTTTATATATTTTACAAATGAGACTTTAATCAGAGACACTGGCTGTAAATTTTTTCCCAGCTTTCTTCTTTCCTTCTAACTAATCTAATCTTCTTTCCTTCTGATAATCTTGGTTGCATTGGTTGTTTGTGCAAAGACTTTCTAATTTCATATAATCAAAATTATTCATTTTGCATTTCTTAATGTTCTCTAACATTTTTTGGTCATAAATTCTCCCTTCTCCATAAATCTAACATATAAACTAGTCCTTGCTCTCCTAATTTGCTTATGGTATCACCTTTTATGTCTAAATCATGGACCTATTTTGACCTAATTTGGTATGCAGTATGAGATGTTGGTCTATGCCTAGTTTCTACCACGCTATTTTCCAATTTTCCTGGCAGTTTTTGTCAAATAGTGAGTTCTTATCCCAGAAACTGGAGTCTTTGGGTTTACCAAGCAGTAGATTACTGTAGTCATTTACTACTCAGTGGCCATTATTGTCTCATGTCATTCTCTTTGATGAAAGTATTGATTGTTTCTATGATTTGTTGTTTGACCTACTCATTCTTTAGGATTAGATTGCCTAGTTTACAATTAGTTTTTAATCTACCTTTCCATGGCCCTTTATTACACTTAAATTTTAGTGCATCATAATCTGAAAAGGATGCATTTAATATTTCTGCCTTTCTGCATTGGATTGTGATGTTTTTATGACCTAATACATGGTCAATTTTTGTATGGGTGTACTGATGATAAAAAGGTATATTCCTCTCTATCCCCATTCATTTTTCTCCAGAGATCAATCATAGTTAAATTTTCTAAAATTATATTCACTACCTTTTCTTCTTTCTTGTTTATTTATTATTAAATTTTATTTATTTATTTTTAGTTTTCAACATTTACTTCTATAAGATTTTGAGTTCTAAATTTTCTCCCCTCCTCTCTTTCCCCCTCCCCAAGATAGCATGCAATCTGACAGAGGCTCTACATATACAATTATATTAAACTATTTTCACATCAGTCATGCTGTGAAGAAGAATCGTAACCAATGGAAGGAACCACAAGAAAGAAGAAACAAAACAAAACAAAAAAGAGAACAAATAATATCCTTCAATCTGAAGTAAGACTCCACAGTTCTTTTTCTGGATGTGGATAGCATTTTCCATCATGAGTCTTTTGGAGTTGTCTTAGATCCTTGCATTGGTAAGAAGAGCTAAGTCTATCAAAGTTGTCATCGCACAATGTTGCTGTTACTGTGTACCATGTTCTCCTGGTTCTGCTCATTTCACTCAGCATCAGTTCATGTAAGTCTTTGCTGGGGCACTTTCTATAGCTGGTCACCACAGTAAGAATAGCAAAAAAAAAAAAAATACATCCACTTACAACCCATCATTTATATTCAACCTATCATCTGCACTGGTTGCACTCCCCTTTTACCCCAGTGAGATAGACCTTTACTGAAGTCCTTCTAAATTATCATAAGCTGGAAAATTGTTTCACTGTCTTTTTGTAGGTCCTGTCACTCCAGAATTTGCTTAGAAGCTTGATTTAACTTTGTTTCTGAGGGAAACTAGAAAGAGCTCAGGCAGCTTCCTGGCTTCTCTCTGCTATCTTGGCTCCACTGCTACTAATAACCTTGTATACCATGTCTTCTTAATTTTTTTTCTGTTTATTATAAGTCATGACCTTAGATCCAAGTCAGTAGCATAATTTTATATAGACTGCCAATTTGGAAATTACTTTCCCATTGGTATCTATTTCTTTTTTTAGCCTGTTAAAATACAATCAACTTTGTTTTTATGATGCTATTTTGTTTTCATTGTGTCCAGTGCTTCCCAAGACTCTTAAACAACACACCCTGCCCCCACCCTAGCCATTTATGACATGACATGACTTTCCCTTGGACTATAAATTGTTAAGCTCTCTTGTTTATTGCTTCTGAATCATGTTTTCCAATATATGTTTTACTATCCTCCCATGTGCCTACCTTTGAAATATTAAAGTACATGTTGATTTAATTTATTGAGTTCATAGAATTTCTCTACCTTATTATCCTTTGTGATAAACATTGGCACACAAATTTCAAACATATTCATAGTGGTCTTTTTTTCAAATGTTTAATTTAAGCACTAAACTAGGAGATGACCAAGAAGAACCTGTAGCCATCTTTCCATTTAGTTTTCTGGCTTCCTTCTGTATTCTTGCTTAATTTACAGCAAGAATATCACTCCCAGAATCAAACATAGGATCCTGTTTGGTGTTGAGAGGACTTCAAAACCTGCTTTCCCCGACCTTTATAGCCTTCTTACACTTTGCCCAGCCCCCTACCATGTACTCTGAGACCCAGTGGCACTGGCCTCTTTGTTGTTCCTCAAATAAAATATTTTGTCTCCCCACTCTGGGCATTTTTTCTGACTGTCCCTCATGCATGGAATGCCTCTCCCTCCTCATTTCCACTTCTTGTCTTCCCTGGCCTTCTTCACATCCCAGCTGAAAATGTACCTCCTACCGTAAGCCTTTTCACAACCTCCTTAGTTCTAGTGCCTTTCCTCTGTTATTTCAAATTTATGCTGCATATAAGCTTGTTTGCATGTTGTCTCCTCTTGTTAGCCTGTGAGTTCCTTGAAAGTAGGACTGTCTTTTTTCATTGCTATCACTGGTGCTTAGCACAACGCCTGTCACACAGTAAGGTATTTGTATGTTTAGTTTGTTTTTTTTCAGTCATGTTCAACTCATTGTGGCTCTTTATGGGGTCTTCTTAGCAAAGACACTGGAGTGGTTTGCCATTTTCTTCTCCAGCCATTTTACAGTTGAGGAAACTGAAGCAAACTTAAGTGTCTGAGGCTGGATTTTGAATTTTCTGATTCCAGGCTCAGTACTCTATTCACTGCACCACCTGTTTTAACTCAGTAGGCATTTAATAAATGTTTATTGATTGACTCAATGACTGACCTGGGCAGCTAGGTGGTATATTGGATGGAGTAAGAGACTTAGAATCAGAAAGACCTGAATTCAAATCTGAACTCAAACATTTACTAGCTGTATGACAATGAACAAGTCATTGAGCATCTGTGTACTTCAATTTCCTCATCTGCAAAATGGGGATAATAATAGCCTCTACCTCACAGGATTGTTGGAGATAATCAAATAAGACTACATATGTAAAGTGCTTTGCAAACCTTAAAGCATTATATAAATGCTAGCTATTAAATTCATGTTTAATAGAAAATCTAAAGACCATGATGCTTAGCAACTTGTTGGCCCTTTTGCCACCACTGTGCATGACTCTTGAAGTAGAGGAATGGAAAGACAGAGGGCCCTTTAGTATTTTTGTGAGTGTATGCTTCATGGGTTACCATGGACAAAGAATTAATTACCAAGTGACTGACTTACTGGTGATTAACCTCAGTATCCCATGGTAGTCCAGCCCTCAAAAACTGATATAGTCTATTGTTTGGACTATCTTCAAAAGTTTTTTTTTTCAAGGGAGGGGTGATAGCCATAACTTCTGTTTTGCTGGCATAGACTTAAAGAACACATGATCATCTTCACATAACAATAAGGCATCAGAGGCATATACTCTAAAAAGAAACATAAGTATGATTATTATTATTATAGGGCTAGGCACTTGACCTGTGATTTCAATTGGTTTAGGGCAATGGATCATCCCTGCCACTACATATTGACTTAGAAGGTCACATATAAGCATTATCTATGTGGTATTGTACTTTTATTTATTTTGTTAAACGTTTCCCAATTACATTTTGATCTGGTTGAAAACACTTGGGAGTTTTGCAGATTGCTTTTGCAGGTTGCAGGCAACTTTGACACCTCCAGTTTAGGGAACTCCAAGACAGGGAATTATCTCTGTCAATATTGGTTGGCTTCTTTTCTGGAGCATTTATACAGAATATGGGCTCTTAATCTTTTATGTGTTATTTGCCCCTTAGTCAGTCTGGCGAAGAATATGCCCCCCTTCTCTGAATAATGTTTAAATGCATAAAATGAAATATATAGGATTACAAAAGGAAACCAATTATATTGAAATATTTATCAAAATATTTTTTAAAAGTTTAGAAACACCTAGATTAAGAATAGGCATATTATTTAATATAGGCATATTAGAGAGCTGCCTAAAGTTCTGCCTTAAGTCACTTTTAAATCAAAGACAGGACTCAAACTCAGAGTCTTTGCCTTTGAACCTAACTCTCTTGTCACTAGCTATCTCTCAGATGTTGAAGAAAGTGTTAATTTCCCCCCCCCAGGGGAATGTAATTTATATAATGGCAATCAGTTTTGGTTCATTTAAAAGAATATAAAAATTCACATAGTGGACATTTGTTTGCTTGTTTTAAACAACTTTACTGCAATGAATATATTCTCCAAAGTAAATAACCACTGTATCTTTTCACCATCATGGTAACTAACCTAACCACAGAACCCCAAAGAATATAATCAACATTAGTAGAGCTTCATCATGCTCTGGTTCTCATACCTGATACACAAAGTGTAATTAAAACAGTATGAAATTAGAGCTATAATTTTTATTTCCAGGTTTTGTCTTAAAATAAAAATGAATTTTTCCTTTAGTGTAATATTACACTAAGTGTAATTATTACAAAAGAAAAAAAATCTTTTACAATATTTCTAGAGATATCATCATTATGAGTACTCCATCCAATGGTGCAAATTGTAACCCACCCATGTCCCATTATGCCATAAAACTCTTATCTATTCCTACTATAAGCTCTTCACCTAGTGTGCTAGGGTCTTTCTTTTAGGTCTCTTGCCACTGCCTGTAAGGTCTTGGAGGACAAAGACATACAGGGAAGCTGATTTCTTAACTATCATCACTGACCTATTCCATTATTTAATATCTCTTACTTTCAAGGAAGTCTTCCTTCTATTCAGCCTAAATTTAAATGTGTATTACAGTTTTAGCCAGCTTTCTCCAGAGCTCTTCTAAATAAGTTCCAATGGGAATGCACTAAAAATTCACCAACTATCCCTTTTTAGCAAGGACAGTGTTGAAGTGGGGAGACCCCTTTGGAAAACTGAATGAGTGACAGGAGATAAGACTTTTCACAGGCAGGTGGAGGATTGAGTTTTGTGGAGTGTAAACAAAAAACTAGGTGAACAATGAAACCTTTCCTCTCTCCCTGAAAGGAAGCCATATTTTAAAATTCCAGCCTCTTTAAAGAAATTTGTTTTATTCCTTTCCTATTTGGGGAAAACGTTTTTTCAAGACACCTTTACAGGCTCACTCTGGTCCTTTTGTTTTTATTTGTTTTCTTTCTTGGGCAAATTAGAGAACCCATTTCCTCTTCACAGCTGTGTGTCACTACCTGGAACGACTATTATGGTTACACATTCTAAATGTGTTAGTTCTGCAGCCTACCCACAAGAGTTTTTAAAACCAACAACTCTGAATACTATCTCTGCACAAGACAGATGTCTGCAGTCAATGTTGACTGGCCAGTACGATTGTTTGGTGTACTGACCAGTATGTTTTCTCTGATAGTAGGTATCTGAACTATGAATTACTTGGACTGACCTGCAGGAAATTTTGTTCATTTCCATACTCATAGTGAACTTAGGAAGGCAGGGGTGAAATACATGCACATAATAAATGAGACAGACTGGACTAATGATTTTCTTTGTTTAGTTTTTCGGTGTGCTATACTTTAAACCTATTCATGCATACTATTTTGTGCTGATATTTCTCCATTTTGCAGGAAAATGCAAAACTTTTAATTATTTTTCAATAACTATGTATCACTTCAGTAAAGAACTAATATATATTTTGAAGGCCTGGAAATTTGTTAGCTTAAATGGCAAGTGCCTGGTACATGCTGAGCACTTATTACATACTTATTGAATGGTTGGTTGGGCATGTTTTCTACAAATTTATAATTGAAAATATGAGAATTTCACTAATTGTTTTAGGTTTACAAGTTCTAGAATGAAACCAGGTTCATAGTGTGCCCAAATAATAAAGTGAAAACATGAGAAATTTGCTTTGATTCATTATTTGAAATAGTTCTAGAGTTGCTAGCTTTAACAAGTCAAGAAAGAGAAATCAAATATTTAAACACTGGCACAAAAAAGAGACAAAATCATCCCTATTATGAAACTATTTCTTTCCTTTAGAAAATCAGTGAAGGAATAGGATTATTGAGCTTTTATAAAAGAAGTAGGGTACAAAATAAATCAACAAAATCATCAATATTTCTATGTGATGCCAACCCAAACCAGTAACATAAAATAGAAAGTAAAATATTGAAAATAACTACAAACTGAATAAAATATTTGTGTACTAACCTACTAAGACACTAAAAAACTGTATAAATATAACAACAAACCATTACGTACAGAAATAAAAGAATATTTAAATAATTGGAAAGACTCATAGTTTGACTGCACATTATAGAACATTGGCGGATCTTCAGTCATTTCAGTTGTGTTTGACTCTTCATGACTCCATTTGGGGTTTTCTTGGCAAAGATACTGGAGTGGTTTGCCATTTCCTTCTCTGGATCATTTTGCAGATGAAAAACTGAGGCAAACAGGGTTAAGTGACTTATCCAGGGTCACACAACTAGTAAAACTCAGGAAGATGAGTCTCTCTGACTCTAGGCCCAGCCCTCTATCTGGGCCATCTAACTGCCTGTACTGAATATATGGATATCACAACTGAATTTCCTGATGGCTGCTGTGACTCCCCTTTTGCCTTCTAGAAGCTTCTATTTCTAATCAATTCTAATCAATAGCTCCATCCTGGGTTTATAATCTCATGGGAAGACTCCATCCTTGTACTGTTTTCACAGATGCTTGTGCTCTGGGACCAAGCATTCAGGATAATATTGTTCTTCCCCACTTGAAATTCCTGTTATATTTGCACAGAGAAAAATATGTAGATGGTGGTATATCCTTAACTCCAAGGCTGAATATTAGTATTTATCAACAAACAATGTGTTATTCTCAGTGAAAGCTCACATTTTTTGGAAACTGGTAATAGAAGCAAATTATGAAGCTTTATGGCTTTGTGACAGACATCCTTGGTTGAAACCACTAAACTAATTGTTATTCTTTCAGAAATAGCCTGTCCCACTTTACACTGACAAGTTGATCATATTCATCTTCTTTGTTGGTGTCAGGATTTTACACATAAGAACTGGGAAGCATGGTTTAAAAAATATATTTAGTGGTGTACTGATAATCAGTTCTCAAATCAGAAGAGGTACATGGAAAGAAAAATTATGCAGTCATAGGTATTTTTAATGACTAGTACACAGTAGAAGGCACTTATTGCTTGATGAATTTGATCCTCTATATGGGTTTTTTTTTTATAGTTTACTACATGATTGTTGTTGTTGAGTTCCACATAGACTATTATTTTTAAAAAAAACTTAGCCAATGTCCAACTTCTTTTTTATGTCACAGCTATGTCTTTGACAAAGTAGTATGGGACAAGGCATTATTTCCCAGGTATTCTGTCCTTACTAAGTAGCATGATATAGCAGATAGAGTGTCTGACTTTGTAATCAGGAAAAACTGGACACATTACTGGTTGTAAGACTCTGGATAAGTCACTCAATCTCAATAGCCTCAGTTTCCTCAACTATAAAATTAGGAGTTTAAACTCAATGACCTCTAAGATACCTTCTAGCTCTAAATCTGTCATCTTATAATCCTTCCAATAGCTCTGACAAGTTTTTTCAAAATCATCATGAGTCAATTTATCCCCATTCTTCAAGTATCACTATAGTAGTTGTCTATAGAAAATTACCTCAAAGAATTCAATATCCATGGAATGTTGTTAATTTTGTATCTCATATTCCAAAACCATATTCAATGTCAGCTTCATACTCAGAGGAACCATCCTGGGATCATCAACTATTGGGATATTCCTGTGGGCAAAGTACTGTACTAGATGTCACATGGTATGGCCAGAACCTTTTAATGGTGCCAGAAGCACTGGTGTGTCCAGTGCATATTCCCAGACAGTTTGGTTGGGTAGATAGGTACGGTGAGTTCAGTGCCCCCAACCACTGCTCTAACTAAATAGCACAGGGTATTCATTAGCAATGATTGGCTACAAGGTTTTTGGCTTCTACTTAGTATTGAAATATATTCTCATTTAAGACGAGCTTCTGCATGGCCATTAGGGAAATAGCCATGTAGTTTGCCAAAACCTTATTCAGACTTGTGGATTTTTTATTACATTATTACTTCCATTTCCCCTTTCTCCTCTAAGATTTGCATGTCCAAGACTAAGCTTCCAAATCAAGAGGTTATTCTGGAATTGCCGAAAAGGACTGAAAGGAGGAAAGAATTTGTGCCTTGCTTCTCGTGATTGTAATGTGGTCTGGCTGGGGGAATTCACAACTCCACCCCTCACACAACACAAACTTTTATGAGCGTACAGTTTGTACTGCATGTTAGGACATTTCAGACTTTTAAGCCTTCAAATTGTGCCCTTTTGCTTAAATAAGAAATGGATAACCACCCTTAGCAACACCAAGGTTTCTTCAAGTCAGGTTTCTACTGTAGAGTTTTAAGAAATCATAGTCCAAATATGCTGAAAAGGGGAGAATGCCAATGTAGCCACAAGCCAGGATACTGGCATTACATAATGTAAGCCTTTCTAAAAGAGAATTTTGAAGTTTTTCCCTATTCTTTTTTTCTGCTCTAAAATCCATTACTTTCCTAAAGAAAGTTTTGAGAAAAATTATATATGTCTGAAATTTATGAAATCTTTGAATGGAAATTGAATGCTGTTTCCTCATATATAAAAATCAATTTAATAATATTTATACTGGGGCAGCTAGATGGTGCATTGGATAAAAAGGCCTGGGGTCAGGAAAACCTGAGTTCAAATCCAGCCTCAGACACTAGCTATGTGACCCTGGGCAAGTCACTTAACCGTGTTTGCCTCAGTTTCTTCATTTATCCAATGAGCTAGAGAAGAAAATGGCAAACCCCTCCATTGACAAAGCCAAGAACACCCCAAAAAGGGGTCATGAAGAGTCAAATATAACTGAAGCCATTAAACAACAACATTTGTACTGCCTACCACACAGGGTTGCCATGATAAAAATGCTTTGCAAATCATAAAGAACCATATAAATATGGTTACTACTGCTACTACCTTTACTACCACCAATAGTCAGTCTATCAGACAGTCAATAAACATTTATTAAGTGGCTACTACGTGGTAGGCACCATGCTAAGCATTTATGATACAAAAAGAGGCAAAAGGTGGTCTCTGTCCTCAATAAGTTCATAGTTTAATGGAGAAGACAACAAGGAACAATGCACATAAACAAACTATGTGCAGGGATAAATTGGAAGAAAAATTAAGAGAAGGAAGAAATGAGGAGTTGGAAAAGGCTTCCTGTACTATCATGTCCAACTCAAAGAGAAATGGATCCCTCTGAGCCACATGTTGACTTAGAAAACCACAACTTAATGTTATCTATCTTGTATTTTTATTTATTTTGTTCAACATTTCCCAATTAAATTTTAATTTGGTTCAGGCCATACTTCAGAGTCTGGTATGCTAGTCTGACACCTCTGCTATAGAAGATGGTCTTTTAGTTGGAACTTAAAGGAAGCCAGGAGGCGGAGATGAAGAGGGAAAGAATTCTGGGTATGGGGGACAGCCAGAGAAAATGCCTGGAGCAGAGAGATGGAACAGCAAAGAGGCCAGTGTCACTACTTGGATCAAAGAGTACATGGCAGGGAATAAGGTACATAGACACTAAGAACAGCACCTTCTCCAGTTTTATGCACCATCCATATTTTTTAACTGTTGGCCAGCATGGGCCAAGAGCTACATCAAGTCTGAGGAAAGCCCAGGAACATTTCCTCTCTAGTGCCAGCCAGCACCATAAAGCAATGACTAGAACAGGGTAAGATGCTGTGCCTATGAGTATCACAATCTAGACACCAGGCCAAATCCCATGCTTGTCAGAGATAAGCTGGGAACTCTGACCTTAAGTCCTGCTTAGTTAGGCTCCTAATAAAGCTGCCTCCAATAGTCTGAAGGTGTGATATCACATTAAGTTTAAGTTTCATTAAGTGTCACTGTAAACATTAAAATATGGGCTTTTCTCCTTAGTTACAGGTTTTAGGAAAAGTAAGGTGTGACCTATTCCTGCCTAAGGCAGTTTTCTAATAGGTAGTCACAATATGCATTGCACAAATACTGTGCTATCTTGTTAATTAGCTATGGGCCAGTTCCTTCACCTGAAAAATAGGCATTGGGACTTGCACTATCAACCTTATAGGTTTATTCTTAGGACAGTCAATAGTTAATAATCAAAAAACGTTCATTGAGTGCCTACTATGTGCCAGGCACATGCTCAGCTCTGGAGATAGAAATACAAAAAAAGACATTCCCTGCCTTCAATGAACTTACAATTTAATGGGAGAAGACAACACATAAATGAAAGTTGAAAATTACGGTAGGGTTAGGGGAGAATTAGGAAGAAAAGGGGAGGTACCTTGGTGGGGGAATGATGGAGAAGCCAAAAAAGTTCAAAGTTAGTGCAGGTCCATGGAAAATGAGATGTCAGTTCTGTTTCCCCTATTGAAACAGAGGAATATATGTCTCTACACTTCAATCAGAGGGACAGAGGGTACTGAAGAGATGTGAGGAGCAAGACTACTTGGATCTTGCATGATGAGATTTCCCAATGATGTGTTTAATGGAGTTATGACAGGGAAGGGCAAGAAGTCCAAAATGAACTGGGTGGGAAAATGAGATGTCTGAGGACGATATTCAGTGAGCCATAGAGTTCTACGAAACTACAGAATCATCAAAGACCCTTTGAGATTATCAAGTCAAGTCCACCTCATTTCACAGATGAGAAAACTGACTCCCAGTGAGGTTAAGTGGTATGGAACAAGACTGAGATTTTAACAGAGGCCAAAATCCAGGACTCTATCCACAATTGTAGACTGTAGTATTCCTCCAAGAGGAGGGTAATTAAGGTTTTCAGAGTGCTTTCCTTACAACCAACCAATTACTTAGTGTTGCAAGTATACTGCCCCCATTTTACAGGTGAATATAATGAGGCTTGAAGAGGGGAAATGACTTGCTTTTGGTTGTGGTTGAAACACTTGGATTCCCACCAAATGTTTCTCATTCTAAATTCATTGCTGTTTCAACTACTATTCTGCTCAAGAACACTGAATTTGGAGTCAGTGGGATGGAGTTTGAATACCAATTGTCTCATTCGGTTGTTGTGTGACTTTGGATGAATTGCTTAACCATTTTGAGATTAATTTTCCTAATCCATACAAGGAAAAAACATTGGATTAGCTGGTCTCTAAATTTTCTTTGAGATTGATTGTTATTATTTCTGACTCCAAGCCTAACACTACATCCACCGTACCACCTAGCTGCCCTAGTAACAGGAAAAGTTTATAATTATATGAAAGAAATCGACTTAGGTTTTTCTAATGATTAACCAAATGTGTTGAATTCATGGACATGAGAGAACAAAAGGGAGACAGTATGGCTTATTGGATAGACAGATCTAGCTTTGGAGTCAGAAAACCTGGGTCTGAATCCTATCTCTGATACATACTAGCTATATGACCCTAAGCATTAGTGCATGGGACAATTGTGTAAGTCTATAAATGATAAGAAGTTGTGCTCTGAATTGTTAGAGGGAATTTCCATTCTGTGATTCCCCCACATTGATGAAATTACATATCCAAACTTCTCCTCAAAGAATGGCATGTTATATACAAATTTTCCAGTCAACCAAATAAATGCTGAAACTCAACTGCAGAGTTATATCAATGTTATGACTTGTCTAATTGTCCTCATGTATCATGAGAAAAAAAACAAATTTTTATATCTAAGCAAACAAAACAAGAGGGAAGAGTTTGAAGATAACACCACTTGTCTATAAGAGCTGAAAATCATATTTGGGAACAAGAATTATTGCTTTTCCATAATCAGGGAGCATTAGTTATGTGCAAGATATTATTTGAAATAAAGAATTCAATTCCAACTCTTTAAGGTCCCCAGCAGTGAGAAGATTAATTAAATTTATTTTTGTATCACAATTATTTTTTCTGCCATTAAAGTTCTACCCTGGTCCTGGAATCTTGAAAGCTATGGAATGGAATGTAAGCAGTGGGAGATCCCCCTAAGTTCCAAGGGCTTCAAATGTATTTATCTTCCAAAAAAGGACCATCACCAGCATTTTGGCTACTTGGTCTTGAATTTATTTTAGCTATAGAAACTCACAAAATTGTCTCCAAAGGCATGAAACAGTTGAATTCTATATTGTCAGCGCTTGTTGACTCTACTAGTGGAACAATGTATTCTGGAAGCCCTGGAGAGAATTTTTTTTTCAAAACTAGAATAGCACTTTCACATGTATTATTTCATTTGATCCTCAGAGTAACTCTGTGAGTTGTGATATTATCGCAGAGAGTCACAGACAGGTTAAGTAACTTGCCCAGAATCACAAAACTAGTAAGTTTTTTGAGACAGATTTTAATTCAGGCCTTTATATCTACTAGGTGCCTAACTACCTGTAATAACCTCTGTTCATGCCATTTATTCAGCTTATTGAACATGATCATTTGTTTTGATAACTAGGGATGGGGATAACATTTCTGTTTTCCCTTTAATTGGACAAGAATTTAATAGTTATATTCTTTAAAATACCATAGGTAGGTCTGAACTCTCCTATAAAATTGTATATGTGCTGTTAAATCAGTAGATTTCTTTTCTCTGTATGGGTCAGACCTACTTTACATAGGAATTAAAATGGACCTTTGATTTCATTATTAGAGAGAATTCCTACATGAAGAAAATCCATTTACCAATAACATTTGGCAATTTCTCTACAATATATAATCTTAGAAGATTGCCTAGAGCAGTGGTGTCACACTCAAAGAGAAACAGGGGTCTCTAAATTGTACATAAGAATCTCTGTGAGCCATAAGTTGATTTCTTGTTGTTCAGTTGTTTCAGTCCTGTCCGATTCTTCATGACCCCATGAGGGATTTTCTTGGAAAAGATACTAGGGTGGTTTGCTATTTCCTTCTCTGGCTCATTTTACAGACAAGGAAACTGAGGCAAACAGGAATAAGTGACTTGCCCAGGGTCATGCAGCTAATATCTAAGGCCAGATTTGAACTCAGAGAGATGATTCTTCCTGACCCCAGCGCTGGAGCTCTAACCACTTGGCCATGTAGTTGCTCATATGTTGACTTAGAAAACCACATGTTAACAATATCTATGTCCTATTGTATTTTAATATATTTTGCTAAATATTTCCCAACTACCTTTTAATCTGATTCAAGCTGCACTGGCATATAGCTGGGGCAGGTTGTTTGATGCCTCTGGTCTAGAATACTAGCAGTTAAGTGAAATGCACAGAATCACACAGTCAGTGTAATGCCAATTTAATCTTGAGCCTTTTAATTGCATTCCTCCTCCCTATTTTTGCCAATTGTTTTATTTTCCTTTTCCTTTAAAAATTTTATTTTAAAAAGTAGTCCTCCCTAACTCTCCCACACTAGAAGTTCAAGGGTTATGCATAATCCTGATTCCACTACTGATTGGACCAGAGCTTTGACCTGTTCCTTTTCTAACCTGGGCTAGTTTGCCCTTCCTTAAGCAGCCTGATGGCTCATGATCCAGGGCTGCATCATATTAAGGTAAAAACCGGTGCAGAAACCTGATTAACCCAGCTCAGAACATCCAAACTCAAGCAATCCAACAGTCTCAATCTCCCTGGTAGCTGAGATTACAGGTATTCCCCATTATACCAAGCTAGATCATTAATAATATAGGCATAGGGAACTCCTGGGTAAGGAAACTCCACCTACCACCTTTTCTTCAACACGTAGTCTTAGAGGGTTGCCTACAGCCTTGAGAGGTTAAATGGTTTGCATAGGATCACACAGCTTGTAGGTGATGCCAATTTAAATCTTTTGTCATGGAAACTGTGACCCTCATCATTGCTTTTGCTAATAATCTTATTTTCTCAAAGGAAAAAGAAACTATACACAAAGGGGGAAAAAATAGACAAAATATATGCTTTCTCTAGTTAACAGGAGCCGTCTTATTCTCTCTCCCCTCTGTCTCTCTAGCTTTCCAGCTAAATTCCTCTTCCCAGTCTGCTCCATAAATCTGAGTACAGTATGTACTGTACCTGTAGTTAAGTGTCTTATTATTGGTTGGAATTTTTTCCAGTGCTAGGTCATTTGGGGCAGAAAGCTATTGCCAGCAAGCCAAAGAAAGAGAAGGAAAAGCAAAATAATGTGCTTAGAAGTGGGTGGCACTAGCAAGCTGCACATAATGGGGTTATTTAAAGCCAACAAGAGCTGGGTTTGGTCACAGCAACATCTTCCTTTGAGCTCACCATTGACTAGAACTGGGTATTACAGGAGCCACAAGTAGCCTGGGCAATTAGGGTTAGGTGAAAGGATTGAGTAATCCTGCCTTCTTTAGTGTTATATAACATGTGGGTTCTGTGCCCAGGGAGCAGAGGAGTAACTTAATATCAGAGCAGGAACAACTGAGATTGCTATGGCCAAGGGTCACTTGCTGTTTCCATTATAAACCCTATTTTGCAGTTGGTTTATAACCCAGACAGTTTAATTTACATCAGGCTGAAACCTGGCATACAAATTAGAAGCCTAGAGGCACTTAAAACAATCATGGAATTTAGAGAGGGAGAATTCTTAAGAATCATCTCATCTAACTCCTTTTTTTCACTGATGAAGAAACTGTTTCAAGGACTAGTGTGAGGTCAGTCACACATGGCTAGCTAGCATTAGAACCAGAATCCAGATGTTATGCCTATCAGTCCAGTACTTTTCTCACTACACTACGTTGCTTTCATAGAATTTGTTTTATGTCATTTATTTTTCAGTATAAAGAGGTTGGAGAAGGCAGAGCAATAAAACTGTGTTTGTGCAGACTTTTTTTTTAATGCAATTGTTGTTGTTCAGTTGTTTTCAGCCCTGTTTTACTACTGGCGAGTTCCTCCTGGTACCTCCATTTTGAGGAGTAGCCTTGACCAGTCAAATTTAATTTTCTTCCTGCCTGAGCTTCTGACTTTCTGGACTTCAACATCATCCCCTGCCTCCTCCACTGTGTGGGTATCTTCACCCCCTCCTCTCTCACCCCCCAACTCCTTTTTGTGTCTTGTCTTTCCCTATCATAACATAAGTTCCTCAAGGGAAGGCATTTTGTTTCTTTTTGCCTGAATTTTCATCCCCAGCATTTAGCACAGAACCTAGCACATAGGAAGCAATTAATAAATAATTGTTGCCTTGCCTTGCCTTGCCAATGGTTTCTTGGGGATCCAAGATGGCTATAAATCATGAAACAAAATGAACTAAGAAGAATTAAAATGGCAGATGGCCTAAATAGAGATGCATGAAAGTGTAGAATTAGACTCCAATAATGTGTACAAAAAAAGAAGTGTCACAAAGGAAATCATCAAGGTTATGTATCAGTTGAAAAGGGGGTAGGCCAATAGCAAAGTGTTGCTAAGATATAAATATAAAGACAATTCAGCTGTGGCACTGGAACCTCCAAAATAATAAAGGAATCAGAGGAAGGCTTCCATTTTGTTGTGTGATTCTTTTGTAGAACATATAAAGAAAGATTTGGGCCAGAATCACACAGGATGAATGGGCCTGGAGGCATTGTGATCTATTCTTATGGATGGAGTACCTATAAAAGTATAAAAGTAAAATTGGATAAAGTGAGTCAGACATAAGTGCCTTCAATTTTGAATCTGTATCATATAATAAGTAAGAAATAGACCTGTATAAAGAAACTAGAGCTCCCAAATAGTATGTTTAATTACTGAATCTTACCAAGAATTTGTATATTTGGTTAATTATTTCAGAGACCTAATGCTAAGACATTTTTCCTCCTTCATTTTTCACTTTAAGATCTTGCATACTAATCAAACTTGTTAATCCCTGGTATCAGTAAGTCAGTCAACAAGCATTTATTGAGTTCTTACAAAGTATATCATTATTCAGTAAGTTAATGACAATGATAGCATGAAATTCCTATAAACCAGAAAAATCATGTTGAGGAAGTGGGTGGTAATTGGCAAAGGGAAAGCATAATCTGGAGGGAATTAGTCAAAGGCTGTTGTAATCATTTGGCTCTGTGAGAAGGATTCATTTGTTTTGCATTTCTTGTCCAATGCATTATAACATTATTGAAGATGACTTCATAGGTCAAGTGTCACTAAAAAACCTCATATTTTTATTTAACATGAAGGGATCCAAATCTGCCAAAGAGTCAATATTTATCAGGGACACTTTATTCAATATTTCTGCCTCCATAACCTAATCCTCAACTCAAGAGCTGACAATTGAGTCAGTGGTTCAGTTACACCGACTATGTCTGTAACAGAGTGTGCTGAGCCTAATTTCTTATTGCTAAGAATGAGACAGAACTGAAGAAGCTTGTTAACTTATTATTAAGTCCATGTGGTTTAGAAGTACAGGTATTACTGGATGCCTCAGGACCAAATTCAGGCCTTGGTGGTGTTTTAGGTCCTATTTTGGGAGTGTGGTACTAGGAAGTGAAGATGGTACATTTGATGAAGCATGTGTCTTTAAGAAAATCCATGTGCAGCCACCCGAGTTATATAATCAGGCACATTTAACTGCATTGGTAGGTGCTTGAAATGAGAACAATGCTTTATATTGAAGCTTTCTAACAGTGTTTGGTTTCAAAACCATTTAAAAAGGAAAAGAAAATAAGTTTTGGAGGAAAAAATTATGAAGTTGGTTCGATTTTTTGTTCTAAACTTGAACTCAAACCAAACATTTATGAAATTGGAAAAAAGTGCTTCTCACCCTCACAACTATTTTTATAAGGTCTCTTATGTATCTCTATAGTTCTCCTTTCATTATGAACCCAGAAATGCCAGTGCACAGTGAGGAATCATTTATGACATGTAAAATACTGTCTGGTGATTTCCATCACCAGCTTGTAAGGAATTGTGAACCACAAAGTGTAAGAAGTACTGCTGATAATCATAACAAGGCCCCAGATGAATCAACAAAGAAGAATGAAACTATATACTAATTTCATATCTGTCTAACTTATTGAATCTAAGTATTTTGTTTTTATATTCTTCTTGAAATTCCATTTTAAGTTTTTGGTCATCTTTTATCACTTAGCACATTCCCCTAAGTTACCTCTTAGGGAGTTGAAAGAGTACTTCAAAAGATTGTTACAGAAATAGAACCATGATAATGGAATGGTAGGAAGCAGTAAATCTGAGTTCCCTCCACAACCTCCCCCCAGCCACAAACAGATCTAGAAAATGTACCAAACTGACTTGATGAGGAAATTCAGAAAAAGTTACAGTGAGTCATTTGTCCAGCCTAGCTCCACAAAGAGGCAGAGAGGGAAGTCTTTTAGACACTGATTATAGGGCTAGAGTAGGAGGGTGCCATGTGAGCACTTTAATGCCCAGGGAGAGGCTGTGGACGAGAGCAAGAGGAGGTTCCAGACCCATACTAAGGCACCACCAGATAGACTAGGGTACTGTGACAGGCACAGGTGCAAATTGGCATCTGTTTTACTCACTACCCAGTTCTAGATCACAGAGCTAACTGAGACCTTAGAGTGGACCTTAAAACAATATTGCTGTTACTGTATACAATGTTCTCTTCATGAAATCTTAAATGAAAACTGCCCAGATCTCTTGGAACCAGAGTACAAAGTAAAAATAAAAAGAAAATAGTGGCTACATCCTAAAAGAAACCCCCAAATGAAAACTCCCAGGAATATCATAGCCAAAATCTTGATTTTCCAGGTCAAAGAAAAAATATTACAAGCAGCCAGAAAGTAAAATATTCAAGTACAAAGGATAGTCAGGATCACATATGATTTAGCGACCACCACTATAAAGAAGAGAACCAAGGATTCCAGAGGATTAATGATAAAAAGTGCTGCCCACTTAATGATACAGAGGGATAGAGAGGTGAAAGACTCAGAATAGAGAAGGAAGCAAGTGTTTTTTGGAGGTGGCCAATATGGAAATTTGTTTGGATTAACTATACATGTTTATAATAGGTTTTGTATATCCTTAATTGGGGCTGGAATTGAGGTATAAGGATGTCAGATTTTGCTAATTTTTATTTATGTAATATATAGATATATTTTATATATATAGAATATATATTTTCATTTATTTATATATATTTTATGTAAGTATATACATTTAATAAAGGTAGTTACATGACATAGTGAAAAGTGGTGGAGTTTTAGACCAGGACTCAAGGACCACATATATAGTCCTGGCCATGACATCAACTTCCTTTGTCACTTGGGTTAAATTCCTTTACCTTTCTGTGACTCATTTTATTCATGTATAAAATGATGGGCTTGTACAAGATGATCTCCAAGATTCTCTCCCATGTTAATGTTCTTTGAATATATTGTGATACATTTGGGTGCCCAACCACAGATTTTCTTAAAGATACATGCTTTGCCAAAGGTACCAACCCTCCACTTCCTAGAACTTGCACAGTCCCAAAATAGGACCAAAAACACAAGCAAAGCCTAGATTTGATCTCAAGACACCCAATTACACATCATTTAAAACATTAACTTTTGTAATTATAGGATACTTCTTGCTCTTTACATATTTGCTTTTCTATCAGCTGGTCCTGTCAACAGAATGAACTGACTAGTCAAATCATTTAAACTGATGTTTCTTCCCTTGGTAACTGCTTTTGTCAATCTTAATGTTGATAAAAACATATTTTCCTCTTCAATTCCATGGCCCATTTCAATCTCTATTATTGCTGAAAATCAACATGGGGAACTCCCTGTATTTGTGACTCCCACTCTTCAGGCGCTCACCTTAGAAGGTGGCAGAATATACCTGCTGCAGTGGGAAAATGCTGGATTTGGCATCAAATGACATGAGTTGAGAAGCTGGCTTTGCCACTTACTACCTATTTGTCTTTGAACAAGTCTCATGGTCTCAGTTTCCTCACCTTCAAGATTTGATAAATAACCTTCTTCCTCTAAATCTATGTTCCTATCACCCTATGATTCATGCCAACATATTTATACCACAAAAATGCATATTCCCTCAGAGTTGTGTGATTTAGGGGCCCTTCCCCAGACTTCAGAATAGGAACAAATGCCCTCTGATTGCTTCATTTCTGCTATGAGGAGACATTTAATTGACTGCTGAATTGAAACTCAGCAGATATACTAAAGAAATGAGAGAAATGATTATTACTAACCAATGATTTGGGGAGACCCAGAGTCCCCCCCCCCTTTTCTTCTAAAGTACTGATTTTAAAAGTTCAGTCTCTTGAAGGGCATTGCTAATGAGATTGGAATAACTTTGTTTTTCAGTCCCCAACTAGGTAGTGTAACTATTGTATTCTTCTTAGGCTTGGGTGGGACATAAATTATTTCAATAGATTGCCCAAGGCTGGGGTTAATTTATGAAGTAAATGACTTAATCAAAGGTCAAGTCCAACCTCTTATTGTAATATTCATTCTCTCATTAATTGTTAACCAATTAGAGTTGATTTCCACCCTGGAGAATACCTACTCTTTGAAGGGTACATAAACTGTGAACCCACCACCATGGCTGTCTTTGGTCTAAGAGAGAATGACCATCCTTTTATTAAAATGTTGGCATTATTAACAAAATTATTAAATTACCTAGAAATTATATCTCTTGGAACTTTTTAAATGCCACAGGGAGAATCTACACTCTTCAAATTTCTGTTTTCTTCTAGCCTCAAGATATAAGGAAGGCTTTCTGAGCACTAGAACATTGATGGGAAGGTTTTTTTTCCCAACAGAGCCTGCTAGCATAAGCACACAGCCTCCTATGCAAACTTATTCTAGGATGGGGTCACCTCCCAATTGTGTCTTCTTTCCTTTGGTAAAAGGCCTTGAGACACCTTGAAAGACAGCTGGTATCTTCCCTCTCATTCTTTGACATCTAAGCATCAGGAGGATAGTGGTTCCCAGAGCAACTACAGCAGAAGAGTCAGTAGAAGACTGGCTGAAAAGCAAAAAACTACCCACAGAGAGAAAAAAAAAAAAAACACTGAAAAGAACCCATTCAGTGTTGACTGGGCCATACTCAGAGAAGATTAAAAGTAAAGTGACTAATGAGAAATACTGTCATGAATGGTCCAATGAGATTTGAACACTAAGCACTCCATGATTCTTTTTTTGCTTACAACATTATCCTTTCTGGGCTGGGAATAAAACTGCCTGTTTCATATATGATTCATGTTCATATTGGCATCTTTTTCCTTGTTCTCAACTTGCTGAGGAGAACAGTTTAGGCTAGAACCAAAATTTGAATTGATCCTCAGGACCAATTCTAGGGCTAGAATTGGGTTAGAATTGGAGCACTCAGGAACCCAGTTTCCCTATTCAAGATAAATTAACTCAGGGCAGACCTCAAGCACAGGTAAAGGACAGGGGTTGGCAAAAGTTCCCAGCCCCTTTGCCCTTAGCCTATGGGTGCATAGCTAGCCACTGTTAGACTTCCATCAGACAACAACTGGAAAAGAGAGGAGAAGGATAAAGACGTTCAAGGTGGGGGGGGGGGGGCTTCTCTTTAAAAAGAGACTCACATTCCATCCAGCCCCTTCAGGATTTGACTGAAATCTTTACAAATGTCACAGTGCTTTTGTTCACAGAACAGTTGTAAGCTAGATAAATTTAAAAAAAAAAGAAAGAAACAAGCAAAAAAAAATCCCTCCCTAAAAGAGACTGTCATTTGACTCAGACAAATATGCTACAAATAAGAGTAAAAATGGAGAATAAGTTTACTCAGATATAACAGTATCAAAGAGGAGAAAGAATAGTAAAGAAAGTTCTGAATGATGCTTGAAAGACTATGGCTATTTAAAAAGGGTCTGAATTGTAAGGGAAGAAGACAGAAAGAAAAAAATAAATGAATTATGGAGGGGCAACAGAAAGCATAGCTAGTAAGCAAGGGGAACAGAGATGTAAGTGGGGACAAATATTAGAACCCTAAAAATAAAGACAAGTCTTAGGAAAAGTATATCTTGGATACATAATTTTTAAATGATAAAAAAGAGATTATTTCCAGAAAAAAAAAGGAAATCTGGAGAAAAAAAATGACAGAAGATGAAGAAAACTTTAACTAATGGTCCAGATTTTTAGTTTTTAGTTTTAGTTTTGTTTTAGCAAACAAAGATGGATATGGGACCGTATCAAGAGAACAGGTACAGGATTGGACACAAATCTGGATGCCAGGGAAGAAAGAGAAAAGTATTTAAAATAGCACACAGCTAATTATCAGTCTGACAATCAGAAGAGAAAATCTGTTTAAAAATTTCTTTTTAAAAAAAAAGCTCATTTAAAAGTAAATTTTGACAAAGAATGACAAAGAAATCTCATTTGCTCTCATACCTCCAGCAATTTTTACAATCCAATGGTCATTGTTTTTTTTTTCCATTTATGACTCATTTGTTTGGCTCCATTTCTTAGCCACATGGACCTGACCAATCCAAGACATGCCATTGTCAGAGGCACTTTTGACTTCCATTCATCAGCTTATGCTGATCAGCTTTCACAGGCAGGAAGCCCTCTCAACTTCTATCAGGATCTTGCTCAGTCATTGCCATACCAGACAGAGGAAGAGGCTTCTCCAGGAGTAGTAGTATGGAGCCTTTCATTCCCAGAGAACTTCAATGTATTAGACTTGCAGAATGTTGGGCCCTTGGCCTTTTTGCACATAATCCAGATAATGACCAAGTTGTTTAGAAACCACAGAAAGAAGTTCATCTTTTAGAAACCTGTGGAAATATCCTGTGCCTTTGAAGGTGAGCTGAGCTGTTGCTAAAGTTTTTCATGTTTGGACTGGAAAATCTGAACTCTAGGCTACCCCAGTTTAAAATAATTCAAATAAATTGAAGTACACTAGATTATATGATAGCTCTTTCATGTTTTAAAGAATTGTTCCTCTTTAATTTTTTTTTCTAATGCCTTGGGTTTGTTGCCCATGGCAACAGGAAGAATGCACCAGGGTGTCATAATAATCCTCCATTAAATCCCTAGTGTTTAAATTTTAATGCTATAATTCAACAGCTGACAAAAGCCCATTGAGTGGTTATATGGGGACAAATGAAGGCTGTCCCATTTTCTCAGGGGTGATGCTATAGCAACATGGAATGAATTTGGGGTTAGGGAACAAGCTGTCTCTAGGCTTTGTTTGCATTTCCTGGCTAAAAGTAGAATCCTGCATTATAAATTTTACTCAAATAAGTAATTATTTTGAGCTGCAATTTTACATTTCACAATATATTTTTATGGAAAATATACAGAAGGTGATAAACCCAAGAGTTGAATAAGAAATGTGCAGATCAACTTTTTCTAATGTGATGGTCAATAAAATTATTTTACACTTCTGTCATCTTCTTGGTTTGCAGTCAACATTTATCCCCCTGAACTGATGATGCCCTGTAATGTGGAGGTAAACTACAATACACTAGGTGTCTTTTAAAGATTTTAAACAAAGGAAGTCAACCCAACAGGCAACAAATAGGGTACTTTTATACAACAAAGTCTAGTACATTCTTTATTAGTTCGTGCTTTTATACTGCAATTTTGATTCAATGTAAAGAACTGAGATATGGACAAATATATCTGAATCATAATCGTACATTGTGCAGAAGACCAAAAAGAAAAGGCTCTATCTCATTGCGAAATTTTTGATTTGGAGAAACCAATTATGCAAAGTTTGTGTTGCCAACTTTAATTTCTCATAACCTTTATATTCTCCCTATCATAAGACCTTGGGATGTTACCTCCATTTTCATTGAAGACCAACATTACATTTGGATGATGCCATATATAATGAGGAAAAAAATAAATGTTTTCACTAACTTTAATTTAACATTTCCTTCATTTATTTTAAAACATTATTCTAAGAAGGGATTCATAAATTTCATCAGACTTCCAAAGGGGTTTATGACACATAAAAGATTAAGAACTATCTTCTATGTCATCTCACTTGGCAATCTTCTCAGCTCCCAGGGGTTTAATGATCATTTCTATGTAGGTGATTCCCAGATCCATAGCTTGCCCTAATGGTTCTCCTGAGCTCCAGTCTCACATTACCAACTGTCTCTTGGACATTTCCAACTCCATGTCCTGTAAGCATTTCAAACTCAAACAGAATTAATTATCTCTCTCCTCAAATCTTCCTCCTCCACACTTCCCTATTAGTGTAAAAGATACTACTATTTTGCCAGTCAGTCACCCTCTCAACCTCAATGTTATCCTTTTGAGTCCTCACTTGTATTAATTGCACATATCCAATCTGTCTTGTCATTCATAGCATCTCTCACATATTTTCCCTTCTCTCTACAAAAAACAAACAAACAAACAAACAAAAAACAGCTACTATCCTAATACAGGCTCTCATTCCTGAACTATTACAGTAACCTTCTCATTAGTCTCACTGCCTCATTTTTCTCCATTCTAATACATTTTCTTCTTGTTGTTTTCATTATAGGCAGTTTCAAGATACTAGAAGCTTTCCCAATAAATACTGAAATAAAACAAGAATTTCCCTTTTCCCTTATGTTATTTGACAATTCTTGGGTTTATTGTGGAATATTGAGTTTAATGACTTCTGAGTCTTCCTTATATACTCTGTTCTATTGATTTATTTTTTTTAACCAGTATCAAGTAGCACTGGCTGCTGGTACTGCTGTGGTGGGGTATCTAGCTTACAAAAAAGTTTGTGGTTAAAGAAAAATGCTACAGGTCCATGGTCAATCTCACCATCCAGAAGGACAACTTGTCCATGCATGTGAATTGAAGTTTTGGGAGAGAAAGCCCTGTTCTGCTGCTGTTGGAGGCCCAAGAATTGTCCATTCTGTGATGGTGCCCACACAAAACACAACAAAGAAACTGGAGATAACATGGGGCCCTTGATCATCAAGAAAAAAGAAATGCAATCACTGGACAGTATACACTGATTTGTCCTAATGTTGCTGATTGTTTTACAAGGAATTATATTACTTGTGTCCAATTCCCTTTAACTACTTTACAATATAATTTGAGGACTGGAAATGTGGTGTTCCCTCATTCCTCTTTTTCCCATTATTTCCCAAGAGATTATAGATTTTTGTTCCTTCAAATAAATTTTATTATTTTGTTTAGTTCCATGAAATTTCCTCTTGGCAGTTTGGTATAAAGTTAAACTTCCAAATTAATTTACATAATATTATAATTTTTATTGTATTGTCATAGCCCAGCCTTGAGCACTGAATATCTCTACAGTTATTTAAGTATTTTCTTAGTTCTTTAAGAAGTATTTTATAATTACTACAAAGCTATGCAAATCTTGAATATGCTTTGGTAGCCTTATTCCCTAATAATTTATTCATTTTTAGATTATTTTGAATGGGACTTCCCTTTCCATTATTATCTCATGAATTTTCTTTTCTTTCTTTTTTTTTTGCTAACCAGAAATGTTATTGATTTTAGGTATTAATTTTTTGTCCTGCTACTTTACTGAAGCTCTTAATTATCTAAGTTAGTTTCATTGTCCTTTCTCTAGGAATTTCCAAGAAAATTAAAATGTCATCAGCATATAGCTTTCTCTTTCATTATGTCTTTAATTTATTTCTCTTATCTTATTGTTACCGCTAGCATTTTTAGAGTTGTTAAATAACACAAGGGGAAAAGGAAACCTTTCTTTATTTTTGCATTTATTAGGAAAAACTTTTGGTGTCTCCCTGCTGCTGATAATACTAGCTTTTGGTTTTAGACTTAAACATTTTATCCTATTTTTCAAAGGTCCTATTAACAAGTAGTTCTGAAAACAATTATAAACTATTAATAACTATATGAAAGATTGTTCAAATCACTAACAATAAGAGGAATGCAAATAAAATAATACTTCAGTTTCACATCACACCCAGCAAATTTGGAAAGATGACAAAATGTGGAAATAGTCAATTCTGAAGGGGTTATACAAAGGTGGCTATGTTAATTGTTCACAGAAATATGAATTGGCAAAACATTCTGGATAACAATTTGGAATTATTTGAATAAAGTGATGAAAAGTGTTCATACTCTTTGACCTAGAGACTCTATTGCTAGGGGTATGTGTGTGTGTGTATGCAAATACATACACCAAGGAGTCAATAACAAAAAGAAAGGCTTCATATTCACCAAAATATTTATAGCAGCTCTTTTTGTAGTAGCAAGCAATTAGATACAAAGTAGATGCCCATTGAAAGAAGAGTGGTTAAATAAACTGTAGTAAATGAATGTAATGGAATAGTACTACAATATAAGAAATGATTAATATAATAAATATAGAGAAACTTGAAGAGATTTACATTAACTAAAGAATAATTAAGAAGAATCAAGAAAACAGTACATATGATGACTAAATGGAAATGGAAATAACAACAACAAAAAATAATCAAAATGGAAAGTGCTCTAAAATTAATACAACCAGACTTGGCGCTAAAGACGAAATATGAGAAGACACCTCTTCTGCTTCTTTGCAGAGTTTAGGGACTATGGATATGGGGTACTGCATATAATGACAAATATTTACTATATTGGTTAGTTTTATATAACATTTTTCTTCTGCTCCCTCTTTTTTCCATTGTAAGGGATTGGTCTCAAGAAGTGAGGGAGAGGAATATATTAGGAATGTAGATGAAATAAAAACAAATAATTTTAATACAATTTTATTTTAGAAAAGCTCCTAGGATTTTTAGCTTAAAAGTGCTACACTTTGTCAAAAGTTTTGTCTCTATCAGTTCATATAATGACAAAAGGTAAACCACTGGAGAAGGAAATGGCAAACCACTGCAGTATCTTTATCAAGAAAACCCCACGGACAGTACCAAAATGATAAAAGAAATGGCATTGGAAGATGAGCCCCTCAGGTTGAAAGGTGTCCAATATGCTACTGAGGAAGGGCAGAGAACAACTACAAGTAGCTCCAGTGCTAAGAATGAAAGATCAATGAACCAAGGTAATTTGGATATGGTCTAACAGGAGATGGAAATATTAAACATATCCATCTTCGATGTCAATGAACTTAAATGGACAAGGATGGGTGAATTTAATCAAGGTGATCACTATATATACTATTATGGGCAAGAAGCCCTTGAAAGAAATGGAATAGTCCTCATAGTAAAAGAGTGAGAAAAGAAGTATTGGAATATAAGCTCAAAAATGACAGAATGATATCTGTTCAAATCAAAGGCAAACCATTCAACATCACAGTAACACAAGTTACTCAAGCTGAAAACATGGATGCCAAAGAGGCCACAGTTGATCAGTTCTATGAAGACCTACAAAATCATCTAGAAATAACACCAAAAAAAAAGTCACCTTCATCAAAGGATATTCTAAAGAAGGAAATCAAGATAATTGGAATAATAGGCAAGTTTGGTCTTGAAGTACAAAATGTAAGGTATTTTATTTTAATTTTTAATAATATTTCATTTTCCCAACTACATGTAAAAACAATTTTTAACATTCATTTTTTTTTAATTTTGAGTTCAAAATTCTCTCTCTCCTCCACTTTCCCTTCCCTGAAACAGTAAGCAATCTGAAATGGGTTATACATGTGCAATCATGCAAAACTTATTTCCACAGTAGTCATGTTGTGAAAGAAAACACAGAACAAAGAAAAAAGACACAAGAAAGTGAAATAGTATGCTTCAATCTTCATTCAGACTCCATCATATCTTTCTCTGGATGCAGATAGCATTTTTCATCATGAATCCTTTGGAGTTGTCTTAGGTCATTATATTGCTGAGAATAGCTAAGTCATTCATAGTCTATCATTGCATAATTTTGTTACTATGTAAAATTTTCTCCTGATTCTCACTTAAGAAAAGTTTTCTTAAATAACTAATGCAAAGAAATAGAAGAAAACAATAGGGATATACACCCTTGGTTCTTTTATGGTCCTTTATTTTCCTTAATGTAACCATTCCCTCCACTTATGAAGAGCCTATCTTGTCTAATCTTTTCCATATTTTCCCATAAATCCTTCACAGATTATCTATTCAATACCCCAGAGGATTTTTACTTGTTGATGATTTATGCTTTTCATTATATATTAATATTGATTGATTATTCTCTTGGTATTTTAGAAAACATGAAACAATTTCACAGTGCCTAATCACAACTGGTGAAATGAAAAAAATTGATTTAAACCTCAAAGCTGAGGATTAGACAGAGCTTTACATATAATGACCCTCCAAAGTATAAACATTCTATGAAACATCCTGTTGCTTGACCATTTAAAAAATCATCTATTACTATTGGCTTGTTGACAAGAACATTCAAATAACAAACATAGAGATATACTAATATTCTGCAAATACCTACAAGTAACTACTTCTATATTTTTGCTAAAATATGATGCAGAGGCTCAAGTATGGATGGGAAATATAAGTAGAATTCAATGTGTTATCAAGAGAGAAATAGCCCTGAAGACATCATAAAAACATATACAAAAGAGACATGGGACAATCCTGTAATCAGAAAAGGAGACAATTGATGGACAAGCCAAAGTGTTACCCTCAAAGATTTAAAAAAACTAAGAGAAGAACTCCAGAATATTGAAAGAATGATCTTCCATTAAGGATTTGTGGGAAGACAAAGATCACTATCTGTAGCAGGCAAGCAAATTTTGGAAGAGATTATTTACCTACAGACAAGTTCAACATAAGGCCTTTTCCAGTTTTCAGACACATAGTGACCTCTGCCTCAACCCAGCTTGTAGGACTCCTTTATTTGTCCTAACAAATCTTAATGCTGGGAACCATTGGTTAATATCTGTTGTATAAGAGGCAACTGCTGAGTCAATACTCAAAGAACTCAGTTTCATATAAAAGTTCTACCTTGGTCTAGCTCAGTGAAGCTTCTGCCTAAATCAAACCCATGAGTTGATCATACAGCCCACCTACTTCCCAGGGATTTTATCAGCACCTATCACAGCCCCATGCTTTTAGAAGCATTAGCTCCCCCTTACTTATCTTTTCCATTTCTTTGATAAAGGTATTTTTGCTTCTATATTAGGGATATCATTGTCATGGCATCATCCCAAATCCATAAACTTGAACTCTCTAGAGTCAGCTGAATTACACTGAATAAGAAACCATGTAGTAGGATGGAGGTAGGGCGTTTCAATCTTCACTGATGGAGGAAGTAATTGAAGTCATAGGTTTATCAAAAGTATCTCAGTATAACATACAGATTCCTAGATCCATAGAAAAGACAACTAGTAGATCAATCAATAAATATTTATTAAGCACATACTGCATGTCAGGCACTATTATAAGCACTGGGGTTATAAAAAAAAAGAGGCAAAAGACAGTCTTTGACCTCAAGGAGCTTATAACCCAATGGGAGAGCAACATGCATACAAATATATACAAAGCAAGCTAAATACAGGATAAATTGGAAGTAATTAATAGAGAGAAGGTATTAGAATTAAGAAAAGTTGAGTTAGAAATGCTGTTACCAGTATTAACGTAACAGGCATGCCTCAGTTTACACTTTTGCTTTTACTATTTGCTGTAGCATTATTAGTAAACAAGCCCATTAAAAATAGCACACAGAGTACTACAAATTGCTTAAGAGGAACCCAGGACATCACTGATGTGTAATATTAAGAAACAGCTTTTATTTTTAATCAAAAGAGAGCAGCATTTCAAATCTCAGATTTTCTGAGTGAAGTCAACGATCCAAAAAGGTACTAAATGTCACAAAATGTATCTAGGTCTTTTGCATCATCTGACACAAAGATTATATAGTTTATGCAGTTACTGGCCATGGAGTTGCAAAGTAGAAAGGGACCTTTAAGGTCACTATTCCAATTCACACTTTCTTAAGACTCTCCTCCATGACATAACTGACAAGCGAGCATGCAGGATGAGGCTGAAGACCCTCTGTAAGGGGGAATCCATTATTGCCAGTTTTATCCCATTCCACATTTGGGTAGTTCTACTTCTTAGGAAGCTTTTCCTTATACAAAGCTTAAATATACCATACTTCTACCCATTACTTCTGGGTCTGCCCTGGGCCAAACAGAGAAAGTTTTATCCATCATCTACATGAGTACTATCACATTCAAATAGATACGGGGTCCACCAATCCTTATACTGGGATTTCTATGGGCAAAATACAGATTTTGTTTTACATTTTTTATTTATTTTGTTAACTAATTCCCAATTACATTTTAATCTTATTAGGGCTAAACTCAAGAATGCTGTGGGCAGCATGTCCTGAGATAGAGTGTTTGCTGCCTCTCTCCTAGGTACCTCAAATACTCAACAACAACTATCATGTCTTCCCTAAGTCTTGTCTTCTTCAGATTAAATATCTCCAATTCATTCAACCTCATGGTAGACCCCAATGCATTTATTTTCCCAAAAATATTAGAAAGCACATACTTGTTACATTTGAATATACTGGGAATTTGTTACTATTCTTGCTGTTGTTACAGTAGAGTGCTTCAACAAGGCCTTTTTTTTGTTGTTGAATTTTGATGAATAAAGCTTTGGAAACTCTATCTTCTCCTGTAGAAAATTTCCTCATAAAAAGAGTGATCTGGGACCAATTTCATGTATTCTGGAAGATGAAAATGACCTCTTTCAACCTATCTGTTCTAGAAGGATAAACAAGATATATGGCCTAAACTCTGAGTCATTGTACTTCAAAGGATTTCACTGTGCCAATGAACAGTTGCTACTGGAAAAAAAATTTATTCATTAGAAACACATCACCCTTTGGATGCAGAAGGTGACATGTGAAATTGCAGTCTGTTCCAGAAATTCCAGAGAAATATGGCCTCCAGAAATTCCAAAGAAATATGGCTTTTTGTTGTCTTAGTTTTATCAGTAGAGGATAAATTTCAATGGGTAGTTATCACTAGGGAGTAATGGAGGGGGAAAAATTTTGATAGCTTTTAGAAAGCTATCAATGGCATATATTAAAACCTTGTGACAAACCATGAGCTTTACAAATCTTTTGCAAGATGACCTCCCTCATTTAATGCAATGCCTCTTACTGCTGATTGGTGTAAAGCTTATCTTTTTGTTTAAGGTTTATGACAATCCAAGATTATGGAAACATAAGACAAATATATACAACTTTTTTACATAATTTCTTGAGAAAGGATACAGGTAACTAATTGCTATTTTTATTCTGATTAAATGTCATTATAATTTCCCTGTCTATATGCGTTGTCTAAATCTGACCTTACAGCTTCTGAAAATGGCTACTCATACTTTAAGGGAATATATTTTCTTTATACATTCCTGACAATAATAAAAAAATTATCCTTAAGCCGAGGCTAGATAAAATAAGAGATGAAATGAAGGTGTATTAAAACCTGTAGAAGGAAAAGTTGAAATTGGAAGTAACTTAAAATTTTCACTTATCTCAGACTCTGAAAATTCTACTTAAAAATTAAATGGATGAAATAAATGTTGTTGTAGTTGTGTTATGTCCAACTTTTCATGACCCTATTTGGGATTTTCTTGGCAAAGATACTGGAGTGGTTTGCCATTTCCTTCTCCAGTTCATTTTACAAACAAGGAACTGAGGTAAACAGGGTTAAATGACTTTCCCAAGGTCACACAGCTAGCAAGTATCTGAGGCCAAATATGAACTCAGGAAAATGAGTCTTTCTGACTTCAGGCCCAATCGCTGTGCTACCTAGCTGCCTGAAATAAACTATTCTGTTATACAAAATGGTTTTGAGAGGGACATGACCATACTCAAATTGGAATTTTACAAAAAAAAATTGAATTTGATGGCATGAATCTAACAGCCCAGCTATACTTGTAAATAGAGTAATTTTTAGAAACTAGTATCTATTATGACCATTATAAATGAATGAATGCTCCCACAGCATTTGACAGAGAGTTACAAATAAATTTCAGGACCTATACATACTAGTATATAAAGAGTTTTGCCAAAGCAAAAGCCAAACAAAGTTAGATGGAACTATCAAGGAATACATAAAAGGACAGTCATCGAACTCTACCATGGCAAAAGAAAATTGAGAGAGCTATTGAAGAGCTACAGTAAGGCATTGGAAGGTTATATCAATATATAGGTGGTATGCAGAGCAGAAAATTTGAACAGCATTTCATCCAATTAAAATATACACAAGAAAAATATATAGAATGGAATCTAGGAAATATAGGTATAACAGGAAATCTCAATTTCCCTAATAAGTAATTGAAAGCAAAAAATAAAAAATAAAAAGATTAAGGTAGTACAAAGAGACAAAGCAGTGCAAAAATTAAATTATTCAACATCAATAAAAAATTTCATTTTGTTGGTTTGAGGAGAAATCATAGGAAAGAGAGAATTTTACAATAAGAACAGTGTGGAAACTTTCTGGTTATTTATGCCATCACAAGCAGGTGTGTTTAGCAAAAGTACATGTTGGAACAAGTTAGAAACAGAAGGCTTTCATATCATTGATATAATGAATGATAGGGCAGTTATGTAAAGAGAGGTGACTGAAATTCCAGTTTCTCTTCAAATCTGTAAAGTGACATAGTTATCTAAAGATTTTAATTATTGGTCCAAATGCTGCACAATAGCATGTAAATTACTGGCAAGGTACTTAACCAGTATTCTCTCATCTTCATCTCACCTTTCTTAACAGCAGACACTCAAAGATGAGGATACTACTGACCCCTCCAAATCCATAAGCATAAGAAAATAATGTTGAGAGAAACAAGGATGTGCCAAAGAGTCCCACACATGTAAAGGGCAATGTGTTGATTCAGTAGTTACTGAATAAATTGCCTCAAAGTGTCATGTCATTTATAATGTTTATTACAAGGCTTTTGATTCAGTTTTGCATTCATGTCTGGTTGCTGTAATACAGATACAGAAAATAATCTAGTGAGAATTTTAGATCTAAAACACCACTAACACAATACTTTCCAGAACAATTGATAGAAATGTGATATTTTCATAGAAGTTGCTTAGGAGCTTCATGATTCTGTCTAGTTTTAAAACCATTTTCATCTCTCATAAGAATTGCCAAATGCTGCTTCTAAGGTAAAGAGGGAGTCAAGACAAAATACTTTATTATAATTGATGTACATATACAACTAGACTTTGGCACACGCCCGAATCACCTAAGATGGAGCCACCTACATGGGAGACACCAAGAACTTACTTCTGTGGGAAGATGCTCATTTTAAGTTCTCCTACCACATGATTGGTATAGCCATTTTTCATTGGCTACATAGCCAGAACTGACTGTGTCTTTAATCTACCTGACTGAGGCAGTCACTCTTTCTTTCTAAGTGGTATCTAAAGGTAAAGGACTCATTCATTCACAGTAAGAGTACAATGCTGTAAGATGGACAAGGAAGGGCCACCTTCTCCTTCCCTCTCAGACTCTGTAGCACTGAGAAAAGGCTTGGTGTTTTGGTGTTGTTTTGTTTGTCTTTTTCAGTTCTAGATTCCAGAAACAGTCTCAGACTTGGGAGCTTAGGCCCTGGGGAACTTGGAACCCAAGAGTACAGGTTGGATATTGAAGGCAACACAGAAGGGAAGCCACGAGAAGCTAGGGACCCAGGAAACAAGTCCATGGGGGTTTTGGACTTGGAACTTGACAGAAGTAATGCTGTATAGGAACTGAGTAAATCTCTGAACCTAATCTCCCTCCTTTCTAAGAGACCAAGGTGTAGTAAGAAGGATTTTGGCCCCTCGGGTGTTGGGAGTGGGGAATATTTATTTGATTCTTCCTATACCTTTGAAGTAAACATTCTTTTGTAAATTTTAATATGACTGTTAAGTGGTCAAATGGATTGGGAGTTGGGGGAATATAACCAATGGAAGCTTAAGCCAATAGAAGAGATAAGATGACCCCCCCAAAAAAAAACATATAATAGAAAAGCCTTGAGGGAGGGAAAGAAATGCAACATACCTGGTCCTCAGGCAGTGGGGGCCAAAGTAGTCACTGTTACACATGGATAAAAGTACACTATAGTCTTCTACCTAAAACACATTACACTGCTCCTTCATCACTTAGAATATTCTTCTAATAATGTCAAAGTTTACATTTAAAAGTTAAAAAAAATAAAATAAAACTTTTAATGTATGCCAAGGAGGCCAAACGCTTTAAGATTGAATCCAAAGGTCAAATTGAAATAAGGACAAGGGCAATATTTATATATATCTTCATTTTCACCAGATAAGACATTGAGCAAAAAGCCATGAGAAAACTTCGACTACATATATTCAGAGACTTACTGCCACCCTAAAATCAAAAACTAGGAACACATTTGAAGCAGTTATTACTTGTGTGATTCCAAATTTAATATATCTTTTAGTGCTAGAAAATGGGCATAAGAGATTTCAAAAGTATTCAGACAAGACTCATATGATGTTAATGAAAAACAGGCCCTATCAGCCTAAAGCAGTTATAGCAAAATTAATACTTGTCCTGTAAACAGAAGAAAGAAGATTGATAGACTTTCTCACAACATATGCTAAACAAATATTAAAAAACTAATGAAATATTTTTGCAACAAGTGTGTATGACTTCGACAAGCAAGAGTAAAGACTAAAACAGTTACACAGCATTAGATGGGTCAAACATAAACAAAAGTGGTTTGCCTCTAGTTGGAGCCTATGAATTGGCTAAGATTCAAGAACAGAATACAAAGGCCCTACATGGGTCACATCTGTGTGACCTCAGCTGACAATATATCGCAAAGATGTATCAGAAAAATGACTGAGTGAAATTATTTTTAAATCAAATGAGATAATATATGTAAATTACCTTTCAAACTTCAAGAAGGCATGTAAATGTTAGCTATCAATATTATTATTGTCAATTATTTTGGGGAAAGAAGAGTTTATGCTGGCAATTTTGGATAAAAGCATTGCAATTACAAATTACAGAAGGGTTATCCTTAAGAAGTCCAAGCTTATTTACCACTGCACATTGTTCAAGGAAATAATAGAAACTGTATATTATCAGCTGAAAAAAAATTAGCACCTACTGAATACCTGGCAAAATATAACCTGGTGGCTAGAATTCTATATAACAAACTAGCTATGTTTTATGAAATAACAGAGAATGAATCTCCATATTACTAATAAAGGCCTCAACATATCCTAGAGAAGTCAAATAATAACCTATTGGAATGGAACCATTGTCACAAATAACTGTCATCCACAATGACCCAGATATAACATTAATCTTTTAAAAACTTAAAAACAATAGTTTTAATAGATGTTACCATAAAATATTCATAAATTCTAAATTACAAAGAATGAAAAGCTTTCAAACTATAGAGACCCAACATAGGAGATCAATGTTCTGTGGGAACAGGCTGAAGTACATATCAATGCTGACATCTCGACTACTACTGAAATTGTGCCAAGATTGAGGCTTTATCAGTGAGCCTCCAGAAGAAAAGCTTGCATCAGAATAGTTTTATGTAAGTACAAAAAGCAGTTATTTTATCCACCTGTGAAACAGTCCATAGATCATTAAATACAAAAGACTATAAGGATATTAATTTTTTTCTGAATTCTATTAGAAAGATGAGAACAAGATTGTAGCAGTAATAACTGACATTTATATGACATCTTAAAGCTTACTAAAGGCTTTAAATATATTATCTCATTTGAGACTCACAATGACCCTGTGAGGTAATGACAATATGTAAAAGATGTCAAAATATTTTGAAAGTACAAGACATTAATTATTTCTGACTTGCAACAAGCAGTAAAGCAATGTAGCCAATGGAAGCCACCTTTGAGATATTAAACACCAAAAAACCATTACTTTTATGACTTTAAAGTCCGGGAAAACAGCAAAACTAGTTTCTACTTGAGCAAAAAAAAATAGTTCATATTTGCCTCCTAACCCAAGCCAGAGCTAATAGCCTTAATAATTTTAAATGGCTCCAAAAGTGTCAATTACATTGGATAACCCAAACGACCTTTCAAAGACAAGTGTTTATCTGCACATTTGCAGGTTTTCACATATAGGATATGATGACTATGTGATCTTTTTTATTAAAAACTATCACAAAATAGTGATAAGGCACAAATGCATTTGGGAAGTCATTTCCTACCTCATTAACTATTTTCTCCTACCCAAGAAAAATCATTGTATGACTATACTCTGGATACTGACATCAACTCTCCTTGCAAGAACATGGTCCACTTTTTTTCGCTGCCCCATAGAGGGTTCCATACAGCGTTGTTCTTGCTTTTCATCATAACTTTATTTTTTTTTTATTTTTTTTTAGGCAATTGGGGTTAAGTGACTTGCCCAGGGTCACACAGCTAGTAAATGTCAAGTGTTTGGCCTCTGGCTGGATTTGAATTCAGGTCCTCCTGACTTCAAGGCCAGTGCTCTATCCACTGTGCCACCTAGCTGCCCCTCCATCGTAGCTTTAAAGGGAAACTTTCACAATGTCCGGAGCCCTAGATGTCTTGCAGATGAAGGAAGAGGATGTCCTCAAATTCCTTGCTGCAGGAACCCATTTGGGTGGCACCAATTTGGACTTCCAGATGGAACAGTATATCTACAAAAGAAAGAGTGATTGCATCTACATCATCATTTTGAAGAGAACTTGGGAAAAGCATCTACTGGCAGCTCATGTCATTGTTGCCATTGAAAATCCAGCTGATGTTAGTGTCATCTCATCTAGGAACACTGGCCAGTGAGCTGTTCTGAAATTTGCTGCTGCCACTGGCACCACACCTTTTGCTGGACGTTTCACACCGGGCATCTTCACTAACCAGATCCAGGCAGCTTTCAGGGAGCCTTGCCCCTTGGTGGTCACTGATCCTCGGGCAGATCACCAGCCTCTTCCTGAAGCATCGTATGTTAACCTTCCAACCATTGCATTGTGCAACACAGACTCCCCACTTCGCTATGTGGACATTGCCAATCCATGTAACAACAAGGGAGCTCACTTAGTGGGTCTGATGTGGTGGTTGTTGGCCCATGAGGTTCTGTGTATGAGTGGTACCATCTCCCGTGAACATCCATAGGAGGTCATGCCTGGTCTTTACTTCTACAGGGATCCAGAGGAGATTGAAAAGGAAGAGCAGGTCACAGCTGAGAAGACAGTAACAAAGGAGGAGTTTCAGGGTGAATGGACTGCACCTGCCCCAGAATTCACTGCTACTCAACTGGAGGTGGCTGATTGGTTTGAGGGAGTACAGATGCCATCTATGCCCATTCAGCAGTTCCCTACCAAAGATTGGAGTGCTCAGCTGGCTACTGGGGACTTGTCTGCGGCTCCTACCGCTCAGGCCACTGAGTGGGTAGGAACTACCACAGGGTGGTCTTAAGTTTTACCCCACATGCTCTAATAGTGTTGGAAAAATACTGATGGAAAATAAACATTGGTTTCTTAAAAAAAAAAAAAAGAACATGATCCACAAAAGTCAGAAGGATTTAAAAATATATATTATTAACAATTTGAAGAAAACAAAATAGAGCTTACAACAGAACTCATGAAAAATAAAACCCTCTAATGAGCAACCCTCTCCCCAGAGTCCTGTTCAGAGTCTCAGTGGCTTATATAAATGCCCAATTCAGCAACACTCTCAGTAAGCATTTCTCCACATAATATTTTTTAAGTAGGTGGATTGTTCTGTAGCTATACAATAAGCTCTCAGCAGAGGACTCCAATAAAAAGTAAGATGCCATCAACATTGCTATCTCTTTTGGCTCCTATGGCTCCTAGGAGATGGTGCTAGGCAGCTCTCCTCATCACCCAGTATTGGAATTCCCTCTCTAGTCTTGCACAACTCCTGGCAGATGGCATCTTTCTCATTCAGGGATTATACAGTATAGATCTTTAGACCCCAGTAACCTCTGTCATGGACACTGGGCCACTGTGGCAATGGGGAGGGAGGAGGTGAGAGGTAGATACTTCATTAGCTCTAATAGTCATAGCTCTAAAGGTACTAAGTGAGGTGCTTTAATCAGGGAGTGCCCTGCCTGTTTCATTGAATTTTGATCAGATCCCAAGAATATATTGGTCCTTCCTGTCTATAAGTAGGTACAAGTCATCAACCCTGGATTCAGACCTAGATAGTGTCTTCCTCTGAAATGAACAATTTCTACTAATCTAATAACTTTAAAAAGCAACCCAATTTCTTTCCAGGTGTATCTCAAGTCTTAGCAAATCTCAGTGGGAAATGGTTTAAGTTTATTCAAATTACCATTACCATAGCCTGTTAGTAGACAAAACTAGGGCAGAGTGAATTGGTAGGAGAAAAGAGGCATTGTAAAGGTACACTGAGCTTTGAGAAACAACACTGGGCTTTGAGTAAACTACTAGGCATGGAGTCAGAGGACCTTGATTGGAAGCTCAGCTCTACCTCTTGACTTTCAAATAAGTCACTTAACCTCTTTGGCCTTCAGTTTTTTTTTTATTTGTAAAATGAGAAGATCCAACCTTCTGACCTCTGAGGCTCCTTCTGGTTTTAAGTCTATGAAGCTATGAGCCTTGTGGCCCCCATCCCTTCCCCAATCTAGGAGAGAGTGAGGAGGAAGGAGAAGCAGAATCCACTACAGTTACATAATCCTAAATGTGATCAATGCTTGAAAAATGATCCTGTATTATTGAAAATTCAGTCAGGCTATTAAAAGATAGATGTTCCTTTAAGCTGTAGTTGTAGATCTGTCTTAAATTCCACAGCTAGGGCTTTAGGATGTAGACCATTATAAATGTCCAACTTTGGTCAATTAAAAAAAAACTTTCAGGATGAAGCAGAAACTGAACTGCTTAGTAAGGGAAATGTCTAAGGTCTCCTGAAGACTACTTTATAAAAATGAAAGAAAAAAAGAAACTCAGTAACTGCTTAGCTATTATATTGTCAAAAGGTACATCTCAAAAGCTCTTTCACTTCTAGGAAGCTACCAGGGGGCCTACATGGAAAACTGTCCCTGCCAGGGAATGGAAAGAAAGCTAGATATGACTGAAGATGGACTGGGAGATTTCTAAAATTCAAGTTAAAAACTTAATTCATTTGGGAAAAAGGTACTTGGCTATAAGGCCAATGAAGAGATAAATGTAATACAGACTACTTTCACTGGAGACATGGAGAAGGAAGGCAAGTCATATAAAGAATAAGGTCCAGAGGAAAGAAAATCAATTCTTTACCAATTGTTTCCACATAAAGCATTGACTATGCTTAACTGGCTAACTTAGCCCTGAGAACTTAGGCAGACATCTAATAAGTACAAAGATTTACTTCTTTGTCTATGAAAACTATACTATACATAGAAACATGTAAAAAAAAAGGATTGCTACAAATTGATGTTTACTTCCACGGTTCTGGCATAATATAATAGCATGAATATATCTTCTCATATGAAAACAATCTCGTTGAATTGGGTTAATTTCTTTGACAGAAAGACTGCTCAAAGACTCCTAGACCCAGATATGTATTAATCACCAGTGGAGCCTTTTAAAAAATACAAACTGGAAAGAATGTTTGCTTGAAAGAAATATTTACATTGACAGTGCTGCTGAAGCTGATACTGATAACTCATTCATCCAGCACTATGGTTTGCAAAATACTTTGCATACATTATATTATTCCTGCTGAATTTAAACTTATGGGAGCCACTTACTACATATATGATTTTGGGCAAGCCATTTAATTTCTTTTGGCCTTGATTTCCTCATCTGTAAAATGAGGAGCTTAGTTTAGATGACTTTTGAGGTCCTTTCTAGTTCTAGTTGTATGATCCTATGACAACTCCATGAGGTAGATGCTGTTATTATTTCCATTTTAAAGATGAGGAAAACTAAGGTCCATAGAGGCTAAGTGACTTTCTTGATCACACAGGTAGCATCTGAGTGGAATGCCAACCTCAATCTAAGTGCTGGCTTTAGGATCAGAGGTTCAAATCCTACCTCCGGTAATATCTGTGTGACCTTCGGAACATCTTAATCTCTTTGGACCTCAGTTTATTCATCTCTAAAATGAGAGTATTGGACAATGTGGTCCTGAGGTCCCTTTCAGTTCTCAGTCTATAATCCTGTGATCTTCATCCATAATGCTATACTACCTCTCTACCATCTACTACCAACATAGTAAATCTAGATATGTATGCAATAAGTAATATGCCAGGGCTCAATCTCCAATAATTTAATAAAAGGAGAACTTAAAAAATATAATTCAGTTAATAAGGCTCAGAATATGATAAAAAAGATTTAGAATCATAGAATCTTAGAACTGGA
This sequence comes from Vombatus ursinus, assembly GCF_900497805.2. Taxonomy (NCBI): domain Eukaryota; kingdom Metazoa; phylum Chordata; class Mammalia; order Diprotodontia; family Vombatidae; genus Vombatus; species Vombatus ursinus. The sequence goes on from NW_020954709.1 coordinate 504,226, forward strand.
AAAGACATCAGAGATAAACTAGTTTTACCACTCCATTTAGAAATGAAGAAACTAAGACACAGAACGTTTAATTGACTTGTCCAAGGCTCTTATTGTTGTTGTTGTCTCAGTACTGTCCAAGTCTTTGTGACCTCATTTGAGGGGAGTGGCTTGCCATTTAATTCTCTAGCTCATTTTACAGTTAAGGAAACTGAGGTAAACAGAGTTGAGTGACTTTCACAAGTAAGTGTCTGAGGCCAGATTTAAACTCAGGAAGATGAGTTACTCCTGACTCAAGGTTCGGCACTCTATCCACTTGGTTAACTAGCTGCCCCAGGCTCTATGACATGGCATGTCAATTCTAAGTCAGGCATCCTGACACTAAGATCTGTGCACTTTCCACCGTCCCACACTACCTTTTGATGGGTAGCCACATTATGTGTTTGATTTCCTGACTCCTTTATTTTTTTTATTGAGCTCTGAAAAGAAATACACATTGATATGCACCTTTGTGCCTTTGGGAGTTCAGTGCTCACTCTAGCTCAACCCAATGTCAAAAGGCCTTTGTAAAGGAAGAAATCCAAAATGGCAAAGTATTAACTATTAAGATGTTTGCCAATGGATGGGGCAGGGGGATATGAAGATGGTGGGGTGGTAGGTGCCACAGGGGAAAAGAAAGCCTCCTCCTGTAATGTTGTAATCTTCAAGGCCAAGACTTATATTATTGATTTTTTTAAAATATTAGTTTGCACAAATATCAGATTTGAAGCTGTCTACAAGATCAGGGTTTTTTTTTTCCTGCATTAACCAAACTTGGTCTATTCAGCCTTATATAGAAATGACTGGACTAGTTACATTTTTTAAATGAAATGGAGAAAAGAAATTTTGGGCCAAATCAAATTTTATGTTTCCGTTTCTTCCAAATTATTTTCAGACCCAAGCAAAGGCAAACCACACATAAGGACTGTACATGGCAATGCAGCCGAAACCTGAGTCTGCATCGGAAGGTGGGATATGGGCTTGGGGTATTTTTAGCCACAAAGTATGTGAACCACAAATGTATGTAAACTACACATACACACACACACACACACACACACACACACAGACACATACACACCTGCCTGGACTTTTCCAAGGAATTTTCTTTTACTGCTGTTAAAAAAAAAAAAAGTTGCCCACAAAAAGTTGGCTGTCTGAGAATCTATAACCCAGTAAAACCATATGGAAAGTTCAGGCTCCTTTCCATGCTTAGATTTACCAAATGTGTGGACTTTCTCAAAGCTACAAATACAACGAACATCGACGGGCAAAGTTTCCCATGTCTAGCCAATGCATACTGGGCAAAGATGAAAATAAATCCCTATGCCTTCCTGCCTCCCTCCTAGAATCCAGTTGAAAGATGCTGTCCCTGGAGAGGCAGTCAACTCTGAGAAGCAAGTTACTTCTCCTATGACCTCTGGGGCCTTGTTGGCTCTGTCAAACACCAGGGCTGGGAGATGTGTGCCATCAAACCAAGGGTAAAGGTCCAAGTTCGGTTTCTTGCTACAGAGACATTCATCTCCCTTCCTAAGCCAAAGGCAACTACAAAGCAGGGGTATTTGAAGTTTTCTTCCCAGCTACATTTTTTTCAGTCTTGAATCACACCAATTTGACTGTAGAGATCTAGAGCTGTAGTTCCTTATAAGTATTT
>NW_020954709.1:505917-553954 GCF_900497805.2 Vombatus ursinus
CACACACACACACACACACACACACACACACACACACACACCCCTTTACTAGCCAACTCTTTCCCAGAGAGATATACTCAGAGTAAAAATAAATAGTCAGCTTGATTTTTCACTCTTTCCTCCACAAACAGCCCACATCAGACATAACCATGCTATATATATATGGCTTTATATATGTCATATCTCCTGTTTCCTGGAGACATGCTGAATGACTATTCTAAGATGGGTGTTTCTGTGCTCTGGGATGATTGTGTCTGCATGTCTGTGTGTATCTATGTGTATAATACTGCTGGAAGCAATTAAGTTTCATTGGTTGTTATCCAGCTTTTATACAGATCTGAGGCCAATGATTCTCAGTCTAGATGCGGGAAGAGTTTGGTTGACTTCAGAGCACCTCTTTGTGAGGAGGAAATTCTCAGATTGACTTTAAAACCAGTGCTCTACTAAAGATCATGAAAAGGGAAAGGTTTTTATTGTTTGTGGAGAGCAGGTTAAAAAGAAGGGGCCTGATTATTAGGGTATTTCTATATGAGGCTGATGAGTTGTCATTATAAGAGGTATCCAACACTTAAGTGTTATGTGGTTTAAAAGTTTCTTTTAATAACAGTAGTAATAATTCTGGAAGAAAAAAAGGCAGCTTGCCACCAGTTAATTGCTAATCAATTATCAATCAATGTGTCTCTGAGAGTTTATTAATAATGACAATGCTCATAATTATACAGCAAGTAAAAATAAATATTAAGAATATAGAATATCATGAAAAGATAAACTAAAAAAGCAGAAAGAACCAAGAAAACAGTATACATAAGGACCACAACAATGAAAATAGGAATAGCAGCAACAAAAAGAACAATAGCAACACGAAATCAAAGTGTCTAATTATAACAACCAAGGTTGGCCCTGAAGGAGAAATGGGAAAACACGTCCTCTGTTCTTTGGAGAATTGGAGGACTGTGCATATGAAATCTGCATATACTGTCACTCAGTTGTATTGGTTAATTTTATGTAACTGCTTCTTTTTTTTGAACTTTTTTCCCTTTCTGTTTTATTGATTGTTATAAGGGATGGCTCTCTGAGTGGTGTTGGGGGAAAGATATATTTGGAAATTTGGAAATTAATGTTTTGTAAAAACAAAAGATAAAAGTAAATTAAAAATAAAAAAAGTCCAATGGCACTGACAATGCAAATATAATGAATCCACTGGTAGCAGAGGTTCTGATCAAATGGAACCCTTGTAACTTTCCCAATTAATCAACAGGCATTATTGAACATAATAACCTCCTTATATTACAGGTGTTGTGTTATGTTCTTAAGATACAGAGACAAAACTGAAATGGCACCTTCCTTCATGGTGCTTACATTCTATTGGGGAGACAACATGAGTATATTTAAGTATATACAAAATATGCATAATAGGGTTAAGTCTTCCCCTCCCCAACTCTTTTGATGTAGACACAGGATATGGTCACACACAATCAATCAATCAATCAGTCAATAAACATTTATTAAGCACCTTCTATATGCCAGGCACTGTGCTAAAATGGGGAGATTGTAATATGTGAAAATGGGTTAATACCTTATGATATCTTTACAAAGTATGAACATAATTCTTTGATGAGTCAGAAGACTTTGAAACTGGCTCGGCTGAAAACTAGTCATACCCCTCCCCACCATTTTACCTTTAAAATGCTAGCTCTGTAATCAGGAACCTTGAGCTAGCAATGGGGAAAATGCCAAATCTTCAAATCTCGAGGTGAGAAGAGATTTTGTCTTCCTCCTCTCCCCCATCAGCACAGCTGTCTGCCTCAAAGTTACTGACCCAGATGAAGGCAGCTCACTTAGGAGGCAGAAAATCTGTTTAAAAGAGTTTGGGGCTCAGTTGAGGAAGCAGGAATATATTCTCCAAACCTATATGGATATACTTTAAAAGAGTGACACCTGGAAGCAGAGAAGGAAGCCCAGCTATGGATTCAAGAGAAAAGTAATTGCGGAAATCAAAAGTCAAGCTGTAGAGAGGACCTCCCATGGAGAGAAGAAGTTACCAAAGTTCTGAGTTAGTTTCCCTGGCCACCTGTCTTCCCTACATAGTGTACTTCATTACCATTATGCTCTAACTTTGTGCTCACTCTTCCCATTTATTAATGGGAGAGTGGACTCCAGGTTTATGGGAATGGGGATGTTTTGTAGCTATTGTTCTTACTATGTAATGTTTTTGCTAAGAGCTAATTGTGTTTATTGACTGATTGTTCAGGGAAAGCACCTTGGCGGAGGCACATGAGTTATAGTTTCAGGAGTGAGTACACACAGGATGCCTGCCTTGACCCTTGAAGTACCAGCTTCACTGTAGCGACCCCATACTTGAGTCTAAGAACAATTTGGGGAACCAGAGTGGGTGCTGTTGTTGTTGAGTCATTTCAGTCATGCCTGACTCTTCTGGACCAAATTTGGGGTTTTCTTGGCAAAGATACTGGAGTGGTTTGCTATGCTCTTCTTCAGATCATTTTACAGATGAGGTCTGAGATAGACAGAGTTAAATGTCTTGCCCAGGGTCACAGAGCTAGTAAATATCTGAGGCTAGATTTGAACTCATAAGGGTGAGTCTTCCTAATTCTAGGTCCAACACTCCATCCCCTGCATCATCTAGCTGTCCCTAGAGTGGGTGCTACCTATAAATTGTCTGAGAATCCCAGTTCTGTCTGTGTATCCAGAAAGGCAGGAGATTCTTCTTTTCCTTCCTGTATACAACTAGCCCTCTTAAAACTCCTCATCATAGACAAATAATTTCCTCTGTCTGAACCTGTTTTCTCATCTGTAAAATGAGAGCAGTAATACTTACACTACTTACTTCACAAGATTTTTGTGAGGAAAATGCTTTGCTAAGAGATTATAAGCTCCATGAGAACAGAGATTATGTTTTATCTCTAAATTTTGTATTTCTGCCACTGTCTAACAGTATTCTATATGAGAAAACTGCTTGTGTTTTTTTCTTGTTTTTAGTTTAGAGAGTAATTGAGTCAATTACCAATCAAAACAAATTGTTGTATTTCCAGGAACCTTTACATTTGATAAATGTTAGCATATTTCTTGAAAACAGACTCCAAACTATCATGAGCACCATTTCAAATTTGAATACACTGGGGATACAAAAAGGCAACATATTTTTCATTAGAGTGTATGCAAAGGGAGTTTTACTCATTTCTTTTTAAAAGGGAGCATTTATTGACTACTCAGTGACAAAGGGCATTATTTTTATTTGTGGGATCCCAGATCTAAAGCTAGAAGAGACCTTAGTGATCATCTGGTCCAACCCTCTCATTGTACATAAGAGGAAACTGAGGCCCAGGACAGTAAATAACTTGCCTGAGGTCACATAGGCACGTGACAGGTACGCATCAGAAACAGAATTGAGGCCAAGTCTTCTGACTCTAGAGCAAGTATTCTTTCCACTGTACCACAAGCATAAAACTCACACGTAACACAATGATCCTTACTTTATACCTAAAAGTTGGCAATGCCTCAGTAATGGGAGGCCACCAAACTGCCTAAGGAAGGACAAACGCCCATGGAAGAAAAAAATGAGCATTTCAAAACTCCCATGCCAAACAATGGTAGTATTGGGCTAATGCCTGACTGCTGCACTTCCAGCCTGAGAGAGGGAGACTTAATTTCAAAAGAAAGAAAGAGAAAAAGGAAGGGGAAAGTAAAAAAGGAAAAGAAAAGAAAAGAAAAAAAGTATCAGTTCAACAGATACTCTTCCTTCTTGATCCAGTTGTGACAAAGAAACATGACTAGTGTTCTTATAATGGGCTAAAAATGATAGTATAAACAAAATATTCCAAGAAAAGGAAGGAAAAAGGTTAGAAAGATAAGGAAAATTTAAATTAACAATGATTTCAACAAATCTAGAGAAATGAATGGAATGACTCAAGTAGAGAAAATCTGGAGGTGAAAGAGGCCAAGAGAGCTTTGATCAGTGGTGTCAAACTCAAACAGAAACGAGGATCACTAAACCATACAAAAGGATTCCCATGTGCCGCATCTTGCTTAGAAAACGACATATTGATAATATCTATGTTTTATTATTTTTTATCTATTTTTAAAAATATTTGTCAATTACATTTTAATATTATTCTGCCATTTTAGAATATCGTGGGGCACCATGGGCCTACTGGCCAAATGTTCAACACTTCTGAGGTGTAAAACTTGAGGTTCAAGGGTCAAATCTCAAGTGAAACTGGAAGTCAACACTAAAGAAGACTGGCAGGACATTATGCAAATGCAGCTTAGAGCCATAAGTTGGATGATAACTGAAGTGATATACCAAACCATACCAGAAAAAGCCCTTAGTGGAGGACGGTTAAAGGTTTACTTTACAATTTCAAAATATATCTGTCACTGAACTTGACAACTTAGACTATGAAACTGACCAACAATGAGCTGATTGGGCTCCCTGTGCCTCAGTTTCTTCATGGGGGCATTGAATGAGATGATCTCTAGCATCTTATCTCAGCTCAAAAATTCAGTAATCCAAGAGCTTTATGCTGGGGGGGGAGGGGAAATAAAGAAAGAGTCAAAGAATACTGAAAGATCCTGGCAAATTAAATACAGTGTCAGTAAATGTAAAGACCAAACAAAGGCCTATGTGGTATCCAACGTTCTTTATAGCTATGAGACTTGGAGCTGTTACAGATGGTGTATCTGGCTTCTTGCAATTTCACCTATGTCATGGAAACTGAAGGTAATATTCAATAGCAAGAAATGTTATAGTATGTAGCCAGCAGGGAAACAGTGTTTACTGTATCCCAGTTCCACAGAATAGGATTTCTAAAGTAGATGTCAGAAAAATAACTGGTGACTTCTTTATGAGTTACTCAATCAAAGCATCCACAAACTAAACAGGTAACGGTTGTGCTACACTGCCAATGCATATCTACAGGATGCAGAACCTGGCTGCAATACAGTAAAAAATAATAGCAGAAATTGGGTTAATGTATCACAGAAGAATTAGGATTTATTTCAAGAAAGTTGGACGGGGTTCAAATGTAAGTTCTTTCCCTTACTACCTGTGTACTCTTGGAAAAGTCTATTAACCCTCTGGATTTCAACTTCCTCACCTGTAAAACCAGAGGGTTGGACTAGATGACCTTTAACATTCCTTCTAGCTCTAAATCTATGCTCCCATTATTAAGTGCTTACAGTGCACAGAAATCCACAAAATTTAGAAAAGTCATTCTTCATGCTCTGAGTCTGCAGTCTAGGAGATAGGACACTGATACAAATAGGTATAATATGTAATGTTATATTATAATTGCATTAGAGAAGGAAAAACCCAAAGTTAAATAGGAGGTCTGAAGAAAGTCAAAGACAAGGTTGGCAGAGGTCATTATGAGGCAGAGTTCAAGCTATAAAAGCATGTGTTGGAGCTGGAAAGAAAATTAGGGATGATGTCATAAATAGCAACTCAGATGATTCTGTATCTGTCCCCAGTGCTTAGCATAGTGCCTGGCATATAGGAAGCAGTTAATAAAGGCTTATTGATTGATTTTTTTTGAGTATTGATTAATCTAGCCCCCTCCTGCCTTTCCAGTTTTCTTATACCTTACTTCCCAATATGTACTCTTTGATCCAGTGACACTGGCCTCCTGGCTATTCTAGGAACAAAATTATCTCTTGGCTTTTGGCATTCTTTCGGGCTGTCCACCTCCCCCATACCTGAAATGCTCTCGCTCCTCTGTTCCAACCTCTCTGGCTTCCTTTAAGTCCTGAATCAAATCCCACCTTCTACAGGAAACCTTCCCCAACCCCTCTTAATTCCAGTCACTTCCCTCTATTATTTCCTATTTTTTTCTGTAGATAGCTTGCTTTGTGTACATGTATGTATGTGTGTGTGTGTGTGTGTGTGTGTGTGTGTACACATTGTCTCCTCCATTAGGTAGCAAGAGCTTTGAAGGCAGAGACTATATTTTGCCTCTTTTTGTATCCCCAATACTTGGCACAGTGCCCTACAGCTCCAAAGACAGCGGTCTTGGAAACAATCAAAAAGAATATTACAGAGGAAGAAATGATGAAATCTGATGACTGCCTAGACACGGAAATGGGGGAAGAGGAAGAAGAGTTAAAGGTGAATATAAAGTTTTAAATTCTAACTGGCCGAACTAAGTATTCTCACCAGAAAAAGAGAAGTCAGGGAAACAAGCAGGTTATTTGGGAAAAGGAAAAAAAAGACCAATGAATGCAGAATTAGAAGACCTGAGTTTAAGTCTCAGCTCTGCCGGTTAATACTTGCTTTACCCTGAGCAAGTTCCATAAACTCTGAGGGGCTCGGTTTCCCTGTTAGTAAGAGAAGACTAGATGATCTTTGAGGTCACCTCCAGCTCTAAAATCTCTAATCCTATGAATATATAGCTGGAGATATCTAGGAATGGAGGAGATCTGGAAATCAGCAGATTCTTGGCACTGATCTAGATGAAGACACCAAGGGAGAGAGTAAAGAAAGAAAAGAGAAGAGTGTCAAAGACAGAATATTGGTAGATACCTGTGTTTCAAAAGCTGGAAGAAGATGAGGAATCAGCAAAGAAACTTTCTGAGATAAGAGGTGAACCATGAGAATGCTGTATCATAGAAGCCGAAGATCCTAAGACCAGAGATGTGTCAGTTCAAGGACCTTAACAATCGTCTAGTCAGCTCCAGTCCCTTAATTTTACAAATGAGAAAATCAAGGCCTAGAACGAGATAGAATGGAGGGGGAGAGTTTGGAGTTAATAATATCAAATGTTGCAGAAAGGTCAAAGATGATGAAGAAAAGAAAGATGACAAGAAAAAAATCTGCTGAACTGATAAAAAAAATTTTGTCTTTAGCATCCTTGGAGATATAAGTCTCAGTAAGGTGGTGAGGGGGTATGCCATATTACTGTGGGTTGAGAATTGAGTGGATGGCAAGGGAATGGGGATAATAATTATAGACAATACCTTCTAGAAGTTTGGACATGAGAAGGAAGAAAGAAAGAGAAAATGCTAACTTGGTGAAGTGATAAGGTCTAAAGGTATTTGTTTTTAGAATAGTGTGAGGGAAACTTGAACATCTTTGTAGAAAGAAGATAATGAGGCAAGAAAGCAGAAGAGACTGAAAACACATGAGAAGGGGAGAGGTGATAAATGGAGTAGGGCAATGGGAAGGAAATTTGGTTTTTGCTTTCTTTGGATTTCCTACAGTTACTAACACAGCGCTGGGCACATAGGCACTCAATAAATATTTGCTGACTGAATGACTCAATACATGTGTATGATATGAGAAAACTCTAATATTCATGATATTAGAATGGAATGTGGGTCATATCATATTTTCCATCATAATACTATATGCAGTTTGAAATATATTTATACCATCTATAAGTATATAAAAATTTACTTATATATATTTCAGTGCCATATGTATATATGCATTCTCCCCCACACATGTGTGTAAATGTAATTAACTAAATCGTGTCAAACAAAAGGTAGCATAATAATGGAAAATGCACTTACATACAAATTTTGTATGTAGATATATACATACGTGTACATGTGCACATACATATGTATGCATGTGCTGCATTGTGCAAATGTGTGCACACATATGAAACTGTTTGGTATGTTGGATAAGGAATCAGGAAGAATGAGTTCAAGGACTGTTTCTGAACCTTCTGACTTTGTTACTCTGGGCAAGTCACTACATCTCTCAATGTCCCTAGGCAATTTTCTATAAATTGCATAGAACTGCTCATTTGAATTGGCAGAGACAGTTCCTCACTAGGAATTGCCTGTACCAATGAACCAAAGATTCTGTCAAAGCAAGTGTGTATATGTATATGTGTTATACAATTATATTTATATATATATATATATGTAGACATAATATATATACATACATGTAGACATATATACACTGTCATAATCCATGTTTCAATCCAAAGGATAACATAAATAAGAGATTTTGGAAAAAGTACATTTAAGTGTGGTTATGACAGCAGTGGGAGAAAAATATGTTTTCCAACCTCAAGCATATGGTAATTTTCTATATCAAATTACTCAGGAAGACTTCAAATTAAATGTGATGTGTGAAGTTGTCCAAAAAGGTTTTAACTATTAGAAGCTTTGTGACAAACTGTTATGAAGACATACAGCAGAAAATGTACCAAGCGTGCCCCACCCCAATTATACCCATTTTACTCCCTGAAATTGACTCCATACAATCCAAAATACTTTAGTTGTTTTGTTGTTGTTGTTGTTGTTTTACATAGAGGGAGAGCCAAGACCAGAAATAGACTTGTAATGATAATGATAGCATTTTAAGTATCATTGTAATAAGTCCATTTACTAAGTGATTAGGAAATAGTAATGAGTGACATATGTTCCATTATATGAAAATGTATTAACAGAAGTCCAGGGTCAAAAGCCATGTTATCACCATATCTAACAAAATTACTATTTAATTGTTTTCATCTTTTGTGAGTGTGTGTGTGTGTGTGTTCTTCATCCTCATGACCTGGACTGTTGCAATAGCCTTCTAATTTCCCAGCTCAATATCTTACCCAGGGGCATGCTGGTAAATGTTTAATAACTAGCTCTCCAAATGAACACAGCACACTTTTAAGTTTAATCTGATTATTAACATTTTCTCCATCACTTTCTTGGTTTTCAGGAGCAAGTAGGAGATAGGTTTAACCCACTCCCTGCATTACCACTCCAATATTTCCATATAATGTTGTGTTAGTATAGCACAATTTGTAACTATAGCAGAAGGAGCCCAAATGGCATTGCAAGCCAGAGAATGCCATGGGTGCTATTGCCTACTCAAGGACTGAAGGGAATAGATTTCTAAAGTGGAGAAAAAGGCTAGTAATGGTATTAATGTGACCCCAATGGCTAAAGCTAATGTATTGCTATTATTACAGACTATGTTCTGGGAGCAGGCACTAGGTAGGACTAAAAGGAATAGTACAGAGTAATGGTTATTTTGGTCTGGTGCTCCTATGTAACTCTGTGTGTGTGTGTGTGTGTGTGTGTGTGTGTGTGTGTATACAGCATTGGTTGCCAATATTCTTGGATGGTTGATTACATGCATGAGTTGTGTCTCTTCCCCTCTGTGTCTGTAACTAACTTGTCTAGGTCCAGAGTCCAGATACAAATACTAACATGAAGAGAGCTAAATAACTTTGCAATCATTCCCCAGTGGATGTCCTTAATTCAGCTTACTGCTGTATATCTGACTGAACTGACTGAGTCCCTTCTACCATTCTTTAAAGACCTGCTCCACTGGGGTCATGGGTATGTGACATACAACTGAAGAAGCCAAGGTCATCCACTGCATCTTGGGCCATCACCAATCATCCTGATTTTTGTCTCGCCACTGGACTTTGATGACTCTTGAAGAGAGAGGGAAGCTAACAACTTTATGCAACGCTGCCTCACTTAACATCCAATTCACACACAAGTCAAGATATCACTTATATCATCCATGATATCTTTGAAAACATGTAACATTACTACATTAACTTTCCTAATGTACAGGTCTGATTATATAATCATAGCTTTAGAGCTTAAGGAAATCTTAGGGATTATTGAATCCAACTCTCTCATATTATAGATAATGAAACAAAGCCCAGAGAGGTTAAATATAACTTGCCCAATGTTACATAGGTAGGAAATAGCTGAGAGAGGATCTGAACCTTTATGACTTTATGAACTTTATGACTTCAAGTTCAGAACTCTTTTTTTCCTTATATAGTGCTATCAATCTTGTCACTTTCCTGTCACTCTCAAAAAACTTTCAGTCTCCTTATAGCCCACCAAATAAGGTCCAAAGTCCTTAAACTGGCATTCAAGGATCTCCACTATCTAGCTCCAATGTATCTTTCCAGACTTACCTCTTATTTCATATAGTCTATTCTTCAACCTACTTAAATGATGTGTCATTCCCTGAAAACATCACGTACCTGCCGTGCACCTTCTCTCGTGGATCATCTGAATCCATAAAAATATCTCTTATGTACAGCTAGGTGGTACAGTGGGTAGAGTATTGGGCCTGAAGTCAGGAAGACTGGAGTTCAAATCTAGCCTCAGGTACATACTAGCTATGAGACTCTGATTAAGTCATGTAACCTTTATTTGCCTTAATTTCATCATCTGTAAAATGGGAATAATATAATAGCACCTACCTTGTGGGGTTGTTACAAGGATCAAATGAGATAATAACTGTAAAGCTCTTAGCACAGATCTTGGCACATAATAAGTGTTATATAAATGTTAACTACTATTATTTTTGTTATTACATAGCATATTCCAGTTTCTATTAAATATATTGTTATTCATGTTTTATTTCCCTACTAGATGCAAACTCCTGGAGGGTAGGAATCATGACCTCTTATCTCCCCTAGTGCCTGGCACAGTGAGTGGCACAGACTATACACTTAATCAATGTTTTCAGAAGGACTATATTTGCTTTTTAAATTAATGCCTACAGTGAGGTAATAGAACAGGAAGCACCAAACTTAATCCATCTAAAAGTTTAAAGGGTGTTAGCTTGGCTGTAATACCCATCCTTATGGTAGATGTTAAATCAGGCAGTAATTAGCAATGGGAATTGCTCAATACACTGTGAGAACATGAACTTTCCTTGGAAAAGCTGAACTCTGCATTTCTTGGCTTCTCTCTTTTTAATATAGACATCTCTCACCTACCATCACTGCAGATTTATTCACATATACCCTGGGAGAATGAGATAATACTTGAGAGGGTGTGGGGGTTCAAGTCAGCTTTTTATTAGGAGTTAGGAATGTTCTTCTTATTCATAAAGGACAGAGGCATGAGGGAGTCACCCAAGTCTTGTGAAACAGGTGCCAATGCCAATTTGTTGTTGCCAACTCAACCTCGTGCTCAGCTTTAAGTCTGGGATTCAAATGGCCCAAAAGGAACAAGGCCCTGGCTGTATGTCAGGAATCACGAGGCAGTTTAGTACCTTGGGCCAGAAAAATAAAGTCCATTTTTCATTGTATAGACAAAACAGCAGCTTACTTGATTGAAATCATACACTTGTCAACTGATCATGTGGGTATCACCTAGAGGCATTACCCTTAGGACCCTGTCTTAACACAGTTTTCTGCCTTTTCTTTAAGGTTTAGTGACCTTGTTGCTAGGGGCAGCCCTTTGGCTATACAGACTGACGAACAGTTAGTTATAACTAGTTTTTTTTTCTTCATTTTTTTTTGTTTGTTTCCTCCTCCCTCACCCCACCCCCTACCTCCCAATACACACACACCAGAGCCTTAGTCAGTATTTTCAGAGAAGCATCAGGATGCAATGTCTAAAGGGCTCAATTTGAAGTCAGGAAGATCTGTGTCAAAATTGAACCTCTGATACTTTGCTAGTTTTGTGGTAACAGGCAAGTCCCTTATCTTCTTGGAAATATGGGTAATGCACTAAGATTATTATATTAAGATCAGTTCTCTGGCCAAGGAGAGGGTTCCCATACTGACAAAATCACAGATCCTAGATATACTGACACAAATCAACATATTTCTACTTCATGAGTTAAACTCAGTCTGTTAGTGTATTAGAAAAAAAATTGATGTCAAGGTCTTGGGTTCAAATTCTGGCTCACCCACCTACTACCTGAGTAACTTTGGGCAAGTCATGTAACCTTTTTGAGACTCAGTCTCCTCATCAGTAACATGAGAGAATTGGACTGCATGGTTTCTTCCAGATATAAATATATTATCTATAAGAAAAAAGGCAAATTCCTCAAACAAAGACATTGCTTGGTTTGAAATTACCTATTAAAATCTACCTTTTCCTTTAAGGCCTGTTTAAGGCAGTATCATAGTGTGGGGGAAAAAACAACAAAGTACTGTATCTGGAAGCAGAGGCTCTAGGTTTAAATCTTGACTTCGAGGCTGACCACATTGCGACCTTGGACAGGTCACTCAATCTCCTTTGGCCTCAGTTTCCTTCTCTGAAAATTAAGGGTGTGAAGGTTTAGAATACATGGCTTCTGAGGCCCCTTCCAGCTCTAAATCCCTAATTTTATGATCTCTCTTCTATTAATAAAATTGACCTTATGGTTATCCTCCATGATTCTGTCCTGCGCTCTCTTCTCTTTTTTTCTCTATACCCTTTCACTTAGTTATCACATTGATTCCTATGGAGTCAATTGTCATCTTTTGTACAGATAACTTCTAGATCTATATAACCAACCTCAGTCTCTCTTCTGTGTCCAATCCTGAATCACCAAAACATTTTGGAATGAATGAACCATAGACATCCTAAGTTCAGCATGACCAAAATGAAACTTATCTTTCCTTCCAAAATCCCCTATTACTTTTGACAGCCCTACCATACTCCCAGTCACCCAGGTTCACAATCTCAGTGTGTGTAACCCAAAACTCCTCAGTCTTACTCTACCTAGCCAATCAGTTGCCAAACCTGTCCTGTCTTTCATCACAAGATCTCTTTTATAAACTACCTTCTCTTTATTCATATGGAACTGCACTAGGTCAGACCCTTGTCATCTCACACATAGATAATCACAATAATCTTTTAATTTGGCTCTTTGACTCAAATATCACTCCCCTCTAATCCTTTCTCTGCATTGCTGCCAAAGTGATTTTCCAAAAATGCAGATCTACCCATGTCATACTCATCTCCCCAACCAATACCCTTGCCCCCTCAATAAATTCCAGTGGCTCCCCTGTGGCCTCTAGAATAAAATATTTAAAACTCTTCGTAACTTAGGCTTATCTTATATTTCCAGGCTTCTTATACATTATTTCCCTCCTTGCATCTTATGTTCCAACCAGACTGGCATACTTGTTGTTCTTCAAATACAATATCCCATTTTCTGTCTCTGTACCTTTGCATCAGCTGTTCCCCACACATGGAATATATTCTCTCCTCACCTCAGCCTCACAGAATCTTTCCAATACTCAGTTTAAGTGTTACCTTCTGCAGGAGGTCTTTCCTGGTCCCACAGACCTTCCCTTCTAAGGTAACTTTCCATCTACTCTGTAAGGATCTTGTACCTACTTATTTACATATACATATTGTCTCCTCAATCAAAGTGTTAGCTCTTAGATATCAGGGACCATTTTTGCCTTTCTTTGTATCCCCACTGCTTGGCACAATGTCTGGTACATAGTAGGTACTTAATAAATGTTTTTTGACTTACTGATTGATTGACAGCAACTGAAATTGAGAATGTCAGAAGAGATTTTCCATAGAATTAGGTGCCGTGATCATGGAGAAGGTTACAAAAATCATAAAGAACAAGAATGCCTTAATTCCATAGCACAAAACTGATGTCACGCCTTGATGACTGCAAATATTTTGGCAAAGAATGAATTGGTGTCTTTGAGAGTGGGCCTCAGTGCTGCAACACTCCATCAGCCTCCTCTCAACAAATCCTTTCATGGGAACATTTTATTCAGCATGACATCGTCTGCCAAAATGAAGGGAGATTTCCTACAGAAATGTTTTTTTGCTGTCTTGTAAACAGCAGAAACATCTGGGACTGTTATGTGTCCTAGGGCTGTACCCACGCATTCCCTGAGGATGCTCAGTCTGAGGGAGTATATCCATGGTTTGTAGCCAGCTACTTCTCTGGCCTGTGTAACTGCTTTAAAAGCCATTTTTAAGTGATCTGGGGCCTCAAGGCCAAGGCTGTCTGAAACACTTCCATCCACCCCAGGGAATCTTGGGATCATCTGGATCCACAGATTGTTTGTTAAAAGTATGATATCATCATGAATACACTAATGAAGCCATGTAGACGCCTGGCCGTAAAGATGGAAGAAATCAGAGCCCAGTCTGATGCTTGTGTATATTCCCCTAAATTACTTTGAATGGAATCACTTAGCCTGATGTAAGTAAGCTCATCCCATGGCAGTCAACTCTACTTGGGATGACTCAGCTGCCATGCTGCTGACTCTGATTGTTCCCTACTGAAGGAATGCTCTTACTGCATAGGAAGCTACATTAACTTCATTCTTACTGATTGTAACCAGCTTTCCACTCTTATTTATTTGAATAGGAACTAGATTGGAAAGCACTTGCAAAACCTAAAAGTTTTGTAAATGTCACATATATAGAATATGTATCTTGAACTATTAAAGCTTAAAACTGCACTAAGACTTTTGGGACTCCCTATATACACTGACAATAGAGATGAAGGAGATGTTGGAGATAATTGAGTCCAAGCCCTTTATTTTATAGATTAGGAAATTAAAAACAATAGGAATCAAAGTCAATTTTGGAGACTTGGAGTGAGGTCTCTGGTAGAGTGTCCTAGACAATTTATCTTTGGCCTTGTATTACTTAACATTTTTTATCAATGACATGGAAAAAAGCATAAATTACATGTTTGTCAAATTTTCTGGTGACCCAAAAGTCAAAGAGGTAGCTAAGTACATTAAATGACCAAATCAAGATCTTCACCTCCCCCCAAAAAAAAAATCTAAATAGACTAAGACAATAGGTCAAATCTAAAAAGGTGGAATTTAATAATCATTCTTGTGAAATCTTATATGTAGGTTCCAAAAATCAACTTCACATGGACAAAATGGAGAGTTCTGGCTTATGTAGCAGTTTGAAAAAGATTGGGGTGGGGTAGCAGGAGGGAGGACAGTAGAGGGGGATATCCAGCTCAATATTTATCAACTATTTGATATGACAGAGGGAAGGTCAAAGGAACTAGGAATAATCATCCTAGAGAAGGGAAAACAGGGATATATAAAAAAGTTATCTGATTCAAGTATTAGAAGACCTATCATGGAAAAAAAAAAAAGATTAGACATTTTCTTATTGGTGCCAGAAAGAAGAACTAGGAGCAATGACAAGAAACTGGAGCGAGGAAAACAGGTTCAGTGAAAGAGAAAATGGCCTAATAAACAGGGCTATTTAAAAAGTAGTGACTGGTGACTTTTTAGAGGAAGTGGATTCCCACTCACAGGAGACTTTCAAATGAAGCCTAGATAACCACTATATCTATAATATATATTATATTATATAATATACACTATATAATAACATATCAAAGAAGTTGGAGAAGGAAATTCATGATCAGGCATTACTGAATCACAGATTTTTACAGCTGGAGGGGATCTGATTTGCTATCTGGTCCAAACTATGCTAGAAAAAGAATACCTGGTAGAATAAACCTGACGATGACATTCTGGTCATTTCCAAAGAAAATGGGAATATCTCCAAAGAAAGAAGATCTTATCACATCCAGAAGTAGCCCATCCTACTTTTGAAGAGCTCTAATTATTTTTCCTGTTATCAAGCCTAAATTTGGGTCTTGGTAACTTCCGCCTATTCTTGATTTTGCCCTTTGGGTCCATAGAGAAGAGATCTAATCCTTTTTTGACATCAATACCGTTTGGATACTTGAAGATAAGTATCAAGTTTTTGGTCATTCTCTTGACTAAACATCACCAGTTCCTTTAACAAATCCTTGTATGACCTGAACTCAAGGCCCTTGACTCCTCTGGTCGCCCCACATTGGACACTCTATAGTTTATCTATGTCTTCCTGCAAATGTGTTACCCAGGAGTAAACATAATATTTCAGATGTTGTCTGACTCAAGCACAGTAGTACAGAGAGAATAACACTTCTTCACTCTTAGAATCTGCATGTCTCTAAATGCAGCTCCATTAGCTTTTGGGACTACTACACCAAACTTCTGGTTCCTATTGAGCTTGCTTACCATTAAAGCATCCAAAACTTTTTCAGATAAATTGCAATTTAACCATGTCTCCCTAATCCTGTACTTCGAAAGTTGATTTTTTGAACCTGATAGAAGGCTTCACATGTATCACTATTGAATTTCAATTTATTAAACTCAGTTCAATGCTCTAACCTCTTTATATCTTTTTGGAAATTGGCTTTGTTCCAATGCTCTAAACTATTTAAATCTTTTTGGAAACTGAATCTTTTGTTAGAGACTATTCTATTCCTAGGCAATTGCCTTTCAAAAATGGAAGACACTCTAGTGCAAATGTCAGCCTATTTACTACACCCAGGGTGTGCTTTTGTGTTTATTGACTGGCACTGGAAAATAAACAGTTAAATCATAAAGTCAGACCATGAAAAAAAGTTTGATACCTTTGTTTTTTGTATAAGCTCATGATCACCTGTCTGGGGAGAGTTTTTCAGAAGCTCATCCAAGACCTTGAAAAGTAGAGTCCTATCACTCTGCAAAAATTTCCAAGGTCTGCCATGGCATGAGTCAGACTCTCTTCTCATCTATTTCTACTTCCTTTGATTCTTTAGCCAATTATAATGCTCAAAAATCCCAAAGAATTGATCTGAAAGTAGATGTAATTCACCACACCTTGCTTCCTTCCCAAAAAACACCACCCTGGAGCCCATTAACAGGAAATAAATTGGAGAAGGGTTATTTTCTGTACAAAAGTGGGAATCCAGGAAGCCATCTTTGGAGTTGCTATATCACCATATCAATCTGGAGGCCAGTTTAGAAGATTGCAGCATCCCTACTGTCTCTAGCCAAAAGTAAAGAATATAATTTAATAAATCCCATTTGGATATAGAAGTCTTGTGCATCAGTTTTCTCCTTTTTGTCTCCCCAGGATAGAGCACATATTCATTCTTTTAGAAAGTCCTTTGCTGCCAATTGTAGGAATTGAAATGGGTAGGAGAAACTAATCAAACCTCTTTTTCATTTTAAAAGTGAAAACTCATAGAAAATAGCCCTTCTTCCCTGCCACCTAGTCCATTAACTTTTCCTTCCAGTTTTGTGTTGTCTTCAAACTGATTGAGCACGCAATCTATTCCTTTAGCCAAGTCATTGATAGAAATGTTAAACAGCACAAAGAACAGATTCCTTTGTTCTCCATTGGAGGCTTCCTGCTATCTTGACATTGAAACATAAATGATGGCTTTTTTAATTGAACCATTTAACCAGTCCCAAATCTATCAAAATGTATTATTGTCAAGTCCATACTGCTTCATTTTTCTCACAAGAGTATTATGCGATACCTTAATCAAATCTTTACTTTGCCAAAATCTGGGTAAATTACATCTATGGTATTCCCATTGACCTAGTAGTTTGGCATTGCTGTCCAAAAAGGAAATAAGGTTAGTCTAGCATGTCCTGATCTTGGTGAAACTAAAAATGGGTTGGAACAGTCTACCTCTGAAGCCTCTTCCAACCCTGAGATTCTGCATTTCTGTGAAGTGACTTGTCCAGGGTCACATAGGTAGTAAATAGCAGAACCATAATTCAAACTCAAGCCCTCTGATTGAATCCATATTCAGTTCTCTTTGAATTTGACTAGAAGTAGAAGACAGGATCACTTTTCATAAGATCATAGGTTTAGAACTGGGAGAGAACTTAGAGCTCCTTAAATACCGCTTTCTCATTTTAGAGATGACACTCTGAAGCCCAGAGAATTGAAGTGACTTGCCTGAGTTCTCACAGCTGGTAAGTGTATGGGTCAGGATTTGAATCTAGGTCCTCCCGTTCTAGATATCTTGATGGTGCAGTGGATAGATATAGACTCCGGAGGATCTGAGCTTAAATCCTGCTTCAGATACTTTCTTTCAGACTCAGTTTCCCCATCTGTAAAATGAGGATAATCATAGTTGTTGTGAGGCAAAAATGAGATAATATGCATTAAACACTTTGCAAATCTTAAAGCACCATATACATGATATAAATTCTTTTTTCAACCATGCCACACTCATGCTAAGAAATGGCTGTCTGGACTTGGAATTCTCTGGCCCCAATGGCAATCTTTAAAGACATATAATTAAAACACACAAAATAACAAACAAAAATGAAAAGGCCTTTCTCCCCTCTCCTCCTTATTTCAGAACTATGATAAGTAGCTGGCTATATTTCTCTTGTAAGCTTAATTAAACACATCCCATACCACAGAGCTTTGGTGATAGTATCAAAGCCTTTTCAGCCACTTCCCTTCTCCTTCTGTCCAACTTTTCCTACTACCAATACACACACACACACACACACACACACACACACACACTTTTAGGGGTGGTGCTTGTGTCCAAACATCTAAATTTCATGACCTTTCTTTACCTTGGACCCCGGTACACCTACATTTTTTTTTCAGACATCAGAGTAAGAAGTTGGTGGTGAATTAGCCTTTTATATGATCTATGGATTGAGTTCTTCCAGGAATTGCCAGTTGCACTTCAGTCTGATTTCAGTGTGTTGAGGGAAAGTTATTCCAACCCAAATGTGCTGAAGGAATGAATGTGGTCCCCACATAGGGCATATTTCAGCTTTTCCAAACAACATTCTTGTGCAGATTAGAGGATAATCTGGCAGCCAGACCCAGCCAATTAAAACAGTAATTGAAATGGTCAAAAAATGTTTTCCTTGGCAAAATATAATTATTTTGCTTCTTTTTGTGTTGCCTTGAATGAAAAACATACACAGAGAAACATACACAGGACCAATCCTAAGCATTCAAAGTTATTTTCAGTGTTATCTATTCTTATCTCTCAAGATTAAACTAAGGATTGTCACTGAACCTGAATTAAAAACTAGTACACAGGAAAAAAAATTCTGAAATGACAATCAAACCACAACAAATTAATTGTCTTCTGATCAAAAGTTAGCAAAATGTTTGTGTGTGTGTGTGTCTTTTAATTGGGGGGGGGTAAAGAGGAGTTAGATAAAATGAATACATTGAAAAGTCATTCTAACGAAATCTAGGGGTTTTTTTTTCCTCAGAAGGATAAATTTTAGAAAGCAATGAAGTTGGATCTTTAGTACTTTATGGATATATGCTTAAGGTATGTAGATAAAGAGCCACATGAGGCTTCTTTATCTAGCCATTCTCATCCACTAATACCATAGTAGTACTTGAAAGAACATTTGGGGAAGAGCACTACAGCTAAAAAATGACTAGGTAAAATTGGTAAACATAGTAACCCATGATTCTAATTATGAAAGTAGGTGCCGTTAAACTTGAGAAAATTGAGGCATTAAATTGGCCACATGCTCTCCTCCCTTACCCCACTACCTATAACTATTTTATTGCTCTCTGACAAACTGTATTCTATGTGTCCTCCAAAACCTTGCTTAAAACACAAATCATTTATGAAGCTATGAAGCTTTCCCTGAAAAGACCTACATGTATCTGGTCATTTTATCCATTTTGTGATGGAAGAAGTTTCCATACAAGAAGTTTTCTACAGTGATGAAATAACAGGTCAGGACTAGTACCCTTCCCCACCAATGCCAAATTATTTGTAACCATTATATCTATAATTACAAAGACATCATGTGATGAAAATTCTCTCTAGTTGAAATAGTCTAAATTACAAGGGTAAGGAACCTGTGGCCTCTAGGCCACATGTGGCCCTCTAGGTCCTCAAGTGTGGCCCTTTGACTAAACCCAAACTTCACAGAACAAATCCTCTTAATAAAAGGATTTGTTCTGTAAAACTTGGACTCAGTCAAAAGGCTGCACCCAAAGGCGTAGAAGTTATAGGTTCCTCACCCCTGGTAAAATATCTTTGTATGATAGATCCAAGTTGCCCAACCAAACCACTGAGAGTATAGCATGTAGGCCATTGTTTGGAGGCAACTGAAGGGCATCTTCCTGCGGGAATGTCAGCATAGTCTCTGGTACCTTACTGGTAGAATGCAAGGAACACCTAGTGATTAGCCAATTGAGCATCAACTGTCCCTCTTTAGGGCTTATAAAAAAAAAGAAGTTTGTTGACTTCTGGTTTAAATGGTAATATGAAAAGCCTTAAAGGAGACCTGCTCTAAAAGGAACAAGAGATAACAATAATCAACAAGACCAAAGAGAAATATAAATAAACTTCTCCAGCACTGCACAAGAAAATGACTTAAAACCTAAGTTCAAGTCTTGGCTCTTTCACTTACCTGTGTGATGCTGGATAAGTCAATTTCCTTCTTCAGGCCTCTGTTTCCTCATCGCAAAATGAGGGAAGTTGGCAGCATGAGTTGGATAGCAATGGAAATGGAAAGAAAGTGTAGATGTGGAAATAGAATTGATTGGCTAAAGACCAACTGGATATGGGGGTGGTGAGAGATTGAGGTCTCAAAGCTAGGTGCCATTAATAGGAATATGGGGGAAAGGTCTTGAGTTCTGCTTTAAACTTGTCAAGTTTTAAGTGGTAGTAAAAGTGTGCTTCCATAAAAAGAAATTGATAGATTTAGAGTCAGAGGACCGAGGTTCAAATCCCATCTCTGATACTTGCTACCAGTTATGACCTTGTAAAAATCATTTCATCTTCCTCATCTTCAAAGTGAAGTGGTTAGACTGAATGGCTTTTGAGATCCCTTCTAGCTCGAAAACTAATATATTGTGAATTTATACAAAAAGGAAGAAACTAACTGCTTGGTGTTTAGTTACTGTGTGACTAAGTCAGCTCACTTGCATAAGAGATTCCTCCCAATAATCTCTCGCTATACTTTACATGGCCTTTATTGAGTAATATTGGCTAGTCTAAATAATGTCAGTGTCTTATTACCCTGAAGTTCATCCTTGCATGGATTACAGACTTTACCACCCACCAAGGGGTGCCATTCATCCTACCCATTGAAACAAAGCCAGCTAATGTGCAACCCTCAGTGTAGGCATGGCAGCCCAAACCAGAAATGGCTCTAGCATAATGGTACATTCTCAGAGAGCCAAAGATCCCTCTTCTCTTTGCTCCACAACTTTCGTGGAGGGCAATGCTTATCTTGTTAATCTGAGGTTTTAGTTAATGTAGATATATCCAATCATAGCTCTTGTGTCTCACCCATATCCTCCTCTGGGAAAACAACAATAACTCTGCCTGAATCTTATCTCTGATAAATTTCAATGATATTTACAAACAAAAGTATAGAATAACTACACATAGTTTCAAAAATCAATTATGAAGATAACAATAATAAATCATATCAAATATATTAAAGCAACCATCACAGACTGGGAATTTGAATTCTTAGCAGACAAGGTAAGCTGAAACTCAGAAGTTCAAAGAAAATAGTTCAGATACTCAGATTCAACTCTACCCCTCCTCTTCCATACACACACATACTTTGTCTGCAGGTAAGTAAAAAAAAAAAGTTCAGTACCTAACTTCAGTTAGTCATTCTGCAGGGAGCCAATAAGCATCTGCCCTAGGGTTCTTCTACTAGACAAACTTTCTGGAGGGTCAGCTAATGGAGGTGATTCATGTTACTCTGGATGGTTCCTCAAGGGTAGGTAGGTTTGGAACAGGCAGGGGCCACACCAGGCAGACTGGATCAGAGCTGATCTCTCATCCAAATGATCCTTTTCCACACATGTCCCATCCCTCTTTCACATCATTTATGCTTTTCACATCAAATATACCTCCATTCCCCTTTTACATCATCAATAAGTGTCAACAGAAGAAATTTCTACAGGGAAGGACTCTCAGTCCTCTTCCTCCATTAGTCACTTTAAAAAGAATTGTTCCCTTCATAGCTATGTAGCTCCAACTTAAAAAACACTCACCATTCAAATTTTCCTATCATTGCCTTGTCTCTAAAGGACTATAGGTGGAGGCCACATATATGTTCACTGCCAAGGATACTCTTGTTGCACAGATAATTACCATCCCCTTAGCATGAGACCAGTACCCACCATTCCTTGGAATCAATGCTTGCATCCTTTACATTTTGCCTGTTTCTGTGGTGCTAAGATCTGGTACTTCCTTTCTTTATTTACTTCAGCTATCATGTTATCCTTATTTTCCTTGCAAAAGACCAACAATCAGATTATGTAATGGAAAGAATATTGGAATGGGAGGCAAAAGATTTTGCTTCCAGTCCTGCCTTTGCCAATATTTAATGATGTGACCTTGATGAATCACTCAGCCTATCTGGGTCTCATTTTCCTCATCTATAAAGTGAGGAGGTTAGACTGGGTAATTTCCAGGTTCCTTGAAGATTTGACATTCTTCTAATTTAACTAAATCAGAAAACAGTGTCCAGCAAGTCTATCAGGATTACTAGATATATTTCAAAACTATAGTACCTTTTTTTGCCTATTTTCAGGTTCAAATTTGAAAATATGAAACATAGCATAAATGATTCTCTTTATACCAATGATGTATATAATCATTTATATATGTACTTATCTCCTCCATTAGAATGTAATCTACTTGAGAATAGAGATTAATTCTTTGTCTTTGCAAACCCAATGACTAGTGTATGGTAGGTGCCTAATAAATGTTTGTTGATTCATTGCATCTTATTTCACATCTTGATTTTCATGATCCTCATCCTTATCCAGGGTTTGATCTGACGAAATACATGACTTAACATTTCAACACTATTCAGAAAGAATTATGTAAATGATGGTTAAACTTCTTCAAAACAAATAATCAGTTGGATTTCTAATTATTATATAGAAGCAACAAACATTACTCTTCTAAATTATCACCATCTTTCTGATATGGTAATAATTTTGCTAAAAAGGTTGATAACAGTCAACTATCTACTTGTAAGGAAATCCAGAAATGAGTTCCTGGACCAGGTTCATATCCTATGTTCCATTTCCTGGAAATGAGGAGTGTGGCATAGGGGATGAAGTGAAAGGCTTGGAGCCATGAAGACCTACATTCAAATCCTACCTCACAGACTGGTTGTGTGACACAAAATAAGTCACTTAACCTATATGTGTTTATATACATTCTATTATTTCTCTCCAAAGTAAAAGACTGATTTCAATCTGCCCCCAAACTACTAGTGCCCTACCCCTCAAAACTACCATGTATTTGTGTTGTATATTGCCTATTTACTCTTACAAATGTAAACAGTATCTGTCCTGAAGGAATGAATGGAAGCTCCTTGAGGTCAAGGAATGTTCCATTTTCATTTTGTAATCCTCATTGCCTAGCAAAATATTTGACATATAGTAGCTTCTTAATAAGTCTGCTGATTGATTGTCTTGGTGAAAGAAATCTTCTAAGCTAGTGAAATGTGAGGTCTTTCATGTATCCATCTTCTGAACACTTATGAGTTGTTTCAATGTACCTTTTATTATTTCTCTAGTGCCCAACACTAGTCATTTGAAATATTTTCCCAGAAACTACTCTGTGTTTTCTTAGCTGGAGAATCAATAACAAAAGAGGGGCAACACTAGATAAGGTCATTCCCCTACTATTTGTTCCTTCTTCAACTTAGAGGTAAGAATACTTGATTAAGTTTCAGGTAAACAGATAATTATGGATACTAATAAGTACAGATGCCCAAATGTGGTAATGAATATAAAATATAGGGAGGATCATAGTCTTAGTGCAATATTCATCTTAAAACTGCCATCAGACACTTGGGATACCCTACATTTTGTGAACTTTAAAGTGTTATATAAATGCAAACTATTATATTATTACATATCAATCTTAGAGCTTTGTTATTTGTTAAAGTATGTGGTTATCCATCAACAAATATTTATTAAGCACCTACTATGTTCTAGTCACTATACTATGTACTGGAAGGAATCTTAGAAGTCATCTAGAGGCCAAGAGATTTTTTCCCCAAGGTCACACAAGTTGCAAGTTGCAGATCAGATTTGAACTCAGACAATCAAAAATCCAGTCCCCTTTCCACTGTAGTGGTCTGGGAAAGGAAAGGAAATAAATGAACTGAAGAGGAAAGGGAAAGGAAGAGAATTTCCAGGGTAAATGTAATCTGTAAGAATTAGGTACAAGTCAGTGAGCAGAGGAATTAAATCCAAATATTGCCAGTTAACAGGAGTTACCTATTTTCTTTTAATATACCTAGATGAAAGTTTGCCAGTTGAGGTGATTTGGAAACTTAAACTTTTTCCTTGGGGCCAATGTCTGAACAAAGTTTGCTTTCACAGAACACCTTCATCACTGTAATTATAGGCCACAGCAGGAGAACTTGCAGCCTGAGATTGGCTCATCCTCTGTGGGTGTGCTATGGGCTATCTTGTGAGGTCATGCTGTCCCCTCATGAAGAAACTAGCTGTGTGTGGCCACCATTTATTTTGAGGGAGTTATTTCTGTCTCTATATCCAAGGAAGATTCCACGAACAGCATTTCTTGAATCTGTCATTTTCTCCCAAGGATAAAGCATGATTCTCTTTTGCCTTTGAAAACAGGTGTAATGGAGTGAAGAAAACAAACTGTAGGCAAAAATGAAGTAGAAAATAAATGGAAAAAAATGCTGTGTTTCTCCAAGGGATGTGGAAAGGGGACAGAGGCATCCCTTGTTTGATAAAAGTTAGAAATGTTGATGTCATCTAAGTTTTTTCCCCAAATGCAGCCAAACTATGGGTAATAAATACTTATACTTAATACTTTAAGAGTTTTCATGTAAACAAACAACAGGCATTAAAATCTCTTTTTTTTCCTTTGATATTGAAGTAAGTTTTCCATTTCATTGTGAACATCATGATTTGGAGTTACTCTGATTGTCTTCAGGGAGATGCCTATATAAATGTCTAAACGGCACCAGTAACAGTACAACCCAATTTGAGTTACCACTGACCTGATCCAAGTAGTTTAAAGGCAAGGATGTTTGCAACTTGGGAATGATTCCATAGTCGCAGCACAACCAAACCTTAACAATCTAACTCATTTTATAGTTGCTAGTTTGAGGCAAACTAGTTTGCCTATGTAATACTCAAAATCTGGAAATTAGGAATTCATAGGCAGAGACCTATGAGGAGTTCAGTGGTGTATCTGGATTTAGAAGTATATTTCATAGTCACATAGTTCTATTTCATAGTTCATAGTTACATTTCTGTAGTGTTGCCTCAACAAGCAGGGGAACCAGATTTACACCCTGAAGAAAGAGAGTATTACAGGACAGCTCAGTTCGTTCGACCTACTTTCCTCTAGGTAACAAGCACTCGACACTGTATCATCACCAGAGAATCAACAAGCATTTATTAATTGCCTACTATGTGCTAGGAATTCTACTAAGTGCTGGGTATACAAAGAGCCAAAAAAAAGTCCTTGCTCTCAAAGAGCTTACATTCTAATGAAGGAGACAAATAAAAACAATTATGTATAAATAAAATATATACAGAACAAATTTGAAGTAAACTCAAAGAGAAGGAACTAACATTAAAGGCAACTGGGAAAGACTTCTTGTAGAAGGTGGAATTTTAGCTGAGATTTGAAGGAAGCCAGGAGGAAGAAATGAGCATGGAAAGCATTTAAGCCTTGAGGTACATAAAATAAAATGTACAGAGTGAGGAGACGGAATGTCTTAGGTGAGGAATAACAAGCAACAACTATAAAGTGGGGGTAGTGCTAAATTTAGTATAATAGGACAGTTGTTCAAATATCAAGATCTGAGTTCAAATCCCAGCTCTGCCAATTTATTTCCTGTGTGACTTTGGGCAATTCCCTTAGCCTTTTTCTGGTTTAATTTCCTCATCTATAAAATGAGGAATTTGGACTAAATAACTATGAAAGTCTGTTACAACTCTAGATCTTTGATCCTATACCTAGGAGACCTCTAGTTAAAAATTCAAAGTTTTTGGTTTTTTCCCTCCATCTTAGCCAATTCTTACAGCTTTGGAATTCTTTCCACCAGACCCTTACTCTATGGAGGCATCCAATTTAAAAGGAAAACGTTTAGAATTGCTTTATGTTGAAGATTAGTGTTGACCATTTTTATTTTCTTGAAATCATTTTAATTTTCCAGTTGGGAATTGGGTCATTAGGTTGCCAGTAGATAATTAAAGCTGAAACTTTTCTTTTATATTTGGAAGTTACCTGGGAAATTATTGTAGAATAAGAGTGAGAATCCTGCTGATCTGTTTTACTTTTGGGTATCTTTTCAGTTATTTTTCAATAAATATTCAATGCCTACCAGCAAGGTGCCATGTTAAACCACTGATGATGATACAAAGAGGATAAGACATGACATTTGCCTTCAAAGAGTTGGCATTCTAATAGGAAAAATAAGACATGTTAACAAATACATCTACTAGAATTTAGTTTTTCTGAAGTTTCTGAATAGCTAACAATCAGTGGACAGTATAAATGTGCTTGAATGAGATGACTGTGCCCATATTCTGAACTTAGATAATTAGGATAATCCCTCTTTAACAAAAACTCATATCTGTTTTTTGGCAATGATTCTATGTGGCTTACTGTTTATTCTGTGTTGATGAAGGAGTTGAAAATAACAGGTATGTAGATAAATCTGCCTGACAGGAGACTTGATTTTCCCTTGGGTTGAAAAGGATTGAGATGAAAGGGTGGTCATTACTAGCCTCTAAGATCCAACTCTACCTTGCTGTTAACCCCCTAACATTAACTATTTTTATATCAAAGACCTCTTTAGCATTCTGGTGAAGTCTATGGAACCCTTCTCGGAATAATACCCTTAAATGCACAAAATAAACTATGTAGAATCACAAAGGAAACACTTATATTGAAATATAGATATCAATTTTTTTAAAAAAAACAAGTTCATAGATCCTGGGTTAAGAACCTCTGTGCTAATGACATTGTTGTTCAATCATATCTGATTCTTCATGACCCCATTTGTGATTTTCTTGGCAAAGATACTGCAGTGGTTTGCCATTTCCTTCTCCTCATTTTACAGGTAAGGAACTGAGGCAAACAGGGTTAAGTGACTTGCCCAGGGTCACACAGCTAGTAAGTGTCTGAGGCCAGATTGGAACTCAGGAAGATGAGTCTTCCTGATTCTAGGCCCTGTACTCTCTCCATTGCACCACCTGGTTATGTGAATAAAGGCCCTTGTGACATTACCAGGTCTCTTCCACCTAAATTCAGGCTATTCAATTCCCAGATAGTTCCATCTTCTGGAAAACCAGGGATCTAGCAACACTGATTCTTCCCTAACTTGGCATCATAGAGCTGAAGGAACTTTAACAATCATTTTTTCTAATACTTTTGTTCTACACAATAAGATGTTATGGGTCAGAGAAGTTAAATGATTCACCTAAGGTAATACATCTAAGAAAACTATGATCCAGCACCATGTCCTATGCTCTAAGGTACAACATTTTTTCCACTAAAACACACTGTTCTAGGTCAATACCATGAGGCATGACAGTGGTACCCCAACCCTGGCTGCAAATGGCCCTTTGTAATCTAACAAACATAAGACCTAGAATAAGGCCAGCATTTCAGTTTAATTTATGCCCAAGAATTTTTTTAACCTCTCAACTAAAGTATATTTCATTATTGTGTCTGGGAAGAAAAAAAAAGGAGGCAAACATCTCATAAAAAGACTATTCTGACTAGGAGTAGGTTCCCACATTTACTTTAAAAGCATTCTCTCTGGCTTGTTAAATAAAAAAAAAAACCAACCAACTTTTTTTCCCCAGTCTCCTCATTTCCTACATACACAATTTTGTTTAATTTATACAATGTGCATGCTAAGGTCTCTGGCTCTTTCATTCTCTTTCTCCCTACCACAAAGAGCGACTTCTTACCCCTTTCTACTTTCCCTTAGGATTTCCACCCTTACTATTCGTCTCTCCCACACATACTCTGCAGGCATGTTCTCATTCTTTTGATCCCTTCTTGAATTATGCTTAGCCCACAATAGTCTGCAGATCTTACTAGTCCCCTGCCAGGGTGAAGATTCAAAGAAACTAACAGTAGTAAGTGCATTCTAGAGGTGAGTGATTAAGGGGTACACTCAAAAGATTAGGTTCAGGATTCCCCTCAAGCACAACTGTGGCATAGGAGAAGTTTGTTACTAATAATGATCCCGTCCCACAAAATTAGCTTTCCCAACTATACTCCCCACTGCCTCATTCAGAGTCAAGGAAAGCCAAAGAATTTTAGGACTAAGAAGGAGCCTTAGAGATTCTTGGGTCCAACTGTAGTAATGTGGAAAGAGTAAGAGGTTGTGAGGTTGAAACCTACCTCAGGCATTAGCTTGTTAGTTATGTGACTGAACAAACTACTTAACAAAGGTTAAGCCTCAGTTTCTTCCAGTGCCAAGTATGGTATCTAGCACATAGTAGGCATTTAATAAATGGTTGTCTTTTGATTTATGTATAAAGCCACCATGATGAGAATATTTAGAACACCTATTTGACAGGGTCAACATGGGGGGGGTTGTAAACCTTAAAGTAATGTATAGATGTATGTTATTATTATTTTAGAGATGAGAAAACAGATCCATCTTATTCTAGGGAATCCCAGGGCTGAAGGAAAGATCCCATGTAGTCTTAGATTGCCCCATTCTCATCCCCTTTTAGAAGGACAAAACCTAAACCATTCAAGGCATACGCTAGTCAAACTTTTTCTTAAAGATTTTCAGGGATAGAAACTATATTACTTCCTTTAGTACTCTTGCTGCCAAGAAACTTTTCCTTATGTTTGGCCTATATCTCACTTGCTAGATTGGAAGCCTCTTTTCTCTAACTCTATCTTTGGCAGAGATGGGGGGGGGGGTTGGACAGGCTATACCCATTAAATGCTCACTCTTATTATTATTAGAATCAACTGTGGTTAAATTGCTTTTACAAATGTAACTGTAGTTTTACCCCAGATTCCTACAGAACTCCATAACCTCATATATGACACTCCCTTTTAGTCTCCACACCTTTGTACAGACTCTCCTCTATACTAGTAATGCACTCTCTCATCACTTCCATCTCTTAAAATCTCAATTTTCCTTCAAAGTTCAGCTCAAATAGCACCTCTTGCCTAACATCTTTCCTGATCTGATTCTCTCCTCCCCTCTTCCACTCAAACAAATACCATATATTTGTTTTGCACTTAATTATTTTGTATCTACCCTTATATGTGTAAGCTTTCTTCCCCTCTAATGTAAGCTTCTTGAAAGTGGGGACCCTTGCAATTTTCTCTTCGCATCCTCACCTAACAGTGATTTTCAGATAATAAGTTTTAAATATGCTTATTGATTAATTGATTGTGTAAGAGGCTATACAACTTATAGAGATGCAGGGAAGTTCCACACAGCTAAAAATCACAAATGTTTTGAATTTGATTCAGCAAATATGTATTAATTGCCTGCTTAATGCCAGACCCAGGCAACCAACGGCAGAACAGTTGCCAATTTCTATCGATAGAAGGCATTTTCCTGGTGAAGCAACTTAGCAGAACTGGAATTTGGAGTCAGAAGACCTTGGTTCAAATCCCAGCTCTGATAGTTACTACCTGTAGGACCTTACACAAGTAGCCTAATGCTGGAGGCCTCAGTTTCCTTATCTTTAAACAGAGAGGGGAAGAGAGTACTATATGATCTTTACAGTACTACAGTTATCTCTTTCACATTATAACTTTCCCCATTGAGGTTTTGATATATCTTGTGCCAGCATAAGAAATTAAAAGGGAATTTTTGGGGTAGTTTTGTAGAAGTTGCAGACAACACTCAAAAGCCAGCAGACAACACAGAGCCTGAGGACAAATACTTAACCCAAATTTTACAATAAGGTACTGTAAATACCCCATGAAAGAAAAAGAAAAAAATTCAGACTTCTTCTCTGATATGAAGGGAGGGCCAAAAAAATTTTACATGGATTTTCCAGATGGTGGGGATACTGTGCCCCTAACCCCAGCAATGTGGAAGGGATAACTATACCAGCAATGGATTCTAATGATTTTATGTGCCACTGGGAGAAGACATAGCACCACTGCTTTCAAAATCTGTTTAACTCCTGATGTCAAGGACAGCCTTCTTTCCTCATTCATCTTCTACTTCATGCTCAATAGTGGTTGTAATGCAAAGCTCTATCCTAGTTCCTCTTTGCTTCCTACAATCTCTCACTTTTTGACCTTTTTGACTTCATCACAGGTTCACTCATCACCTCTGTGCAGTTGACCCTCAAACCTATATATCCACCTCTAGTCTCTCTCTTGAGGTCCAATCTTGCATCATTAACTTCCTATTAGATATTTCAAACTTGATGTCCTAGAGTCATCACAAACTCAAAATGTTCCAAACAAAACTCATTATCTTTTCCCCAAAAGCCCACTCTTCTTCTAAACTTTCCTATTTCTGTTGAGAACACCTTTACCTTACTATTCACCTAAGTTCACAACCTCCATGTTATCCTCACTCTCAATCAATTTGTCCAATCACTTGCCAAATTTTAAAGTTATTATTTCCACAGCTTCTCTCCTCCATCTACACAGTTACCACTCTAACTCAGGATTATCTCAGGTTTCCCCTAACTTCAATCCACATCCTTTGCACCATTGCCAAAGTGACTTTCCTAAAGTGAAAATGTGACTATGTCACCCCTCTACTTAATAAATTCTAGTCATTTCCTATGTCGTCTAGGATCAAATATAAACTCTTACATTTGGTACTTATGTTCTTCATAACCTGGCCCCTTCCTACTGTTTTAGTCTTCTTACACATAATTGCCCTCTACCATGCTCTATCATCCAGCCATCTTGCAGCTCCACACACAAAATTCTCCATCTCCCATGTCCATATTTTTGCACTGGCTGTCTTCCATTCCTGGAATGTCCTCCTCCCTCCTCACTTCTGCTTCTCAGAATCCTTGATTTCCCTCCAGATTAAATCCAAAAGCTACCTTCTACATGAAACCTTTCCTGCATCTCTTGGCTGCTAGAACACTCTCACTCCAAACTAGCCTATATTAATTTTTCATATATTACATATATACTTTAACATACATGAGCTAACATGCCCTCCCCCCCCTCCAGTTACAGTGTAAACTCCCTGAGGGTCAGTGAATTATCAGACTTTTGTCTTTGTATCCTCAGAGGTCAGCATAATGCCTGGCACATGGTAAGCTTTTGTTAATTGATTGATTGTAGGGTTGGAATGGAGATGAGGCAGCAGTGGTGGAGAAGAGATAGGAGGAAGAAGGAATGGTGATTTCATTCCAATTGTAGATTGCTAACCCAGCCAGACTACTTGACAAATGGTCATTTTATTGCTGTCAGCACCAGGAATCTCTAAAAGTTGATTCTAAGTTCACTCCACAATCCTGCATGTGAGAAGACTTTTGTAGTGATTTTGAGCATTAGATAAGATTTCTTTTTTTCTTCATTCATTCAATAAGCATTTATTAATCTCCTATTATGTACCAAGTACCGTCCTAAGAGGTAAGGATGCCAAAAAATATATAATCATTCTCTAGTCCAGAAGAGCTTATGTTCTGTTCAGGGGTGACAATGAGCAGAGAGGTAAATACAAATCTATAGAAGGTAAATACAACCTGATATCCAGTGGGGAAGTTACTGGTAATGGGGAGAAAAAGGATAAGCCTCCTGGAGGAGGAGAAGCATGAGCTGAACTTTCAAGAATTCTAGGGATTTTTGAAGGTGAACAAGTAGAAGGAGTGCATTCGAGGGATGGGGTACAGAAGTGCAAAGTCATGGAAATGGGAAAGAGGGTACCACATAAGAAGAGAAAACAGACAGGCTTGGGGATGGAATGTAGAATCTGGAAAGTAACACACAATCACCCTTGAAAGGTGAGCTAGAGCCAGATTGTGAAAGAATTTGAACGTCAAGCAGAGGAATGTGTATTTGGTCCTAGAAGCACAGGAAGTCATCATAATTTCTTTCGCAGGGAATGGCATGAACAGTAGTTTCTGATAGGGGCTACGTGAAATATTGTTGAATGAATGAAAGAATGAAATGTTATAAAATTAGTCTGAATTCCTTAAAGGTTAGATTAGGATAAGCTCCAAGATGCCTTCTAACTCTTTGTCCAGTAGTTTTTTATTCATGCCTGACTCTTTGTGACCCCATTTGGGGTTTTCTTGGCAAAGATACTGGAGTGGTTTGCCATTTCCTTCTCCAGTTAATTTGACAGATGAGGAAACTGAGGCAACTGGATCCCAGGATCACACAGACAGGAAGTGTCTGAGGCTAGATTTCAACTCAGGAAGATGAGTCTTCCTGACTCCAGGCCCAGCATTCTATCTACTGCACCACATAGCTGTCCTGCTAACTCTAAGAATCCATTATTCGCCATTCAATAATACAACAATAATAATGCTGATTATGATATTTTTCAGCTGGAAATAGTTTTCTATCTAGTCTAAATCTATAATTTTAAAAGATGATAACCTTCCCACCGTAAGTTGCCATTGTCAATTCTACTCACCAAAATATCTACCTTTCCAATCTTCTTGCTAATTAACTCCCCACCAAGTACTCATCAATATGTTGTCCATGGGGAGCTCCCCCCCACCTCCTGGCTGTGTCCATATCTCCCCTCCAGGCATTTTTTCAGGCTGTCTCCCAGGCTGGGAGCTCTCACCCTCCTCCATTCTGACTACTGATGACCCTGGCATCCTTTAAGTCCAACTAAAATCCTACCTTGTACAGGAAGACTTTCTCAATGTCGCTTAATTCTAGAGCTTTCCCTCTTTTAATTCCTATTTATCCTGTATGTAGCTTATTTGTACATATTTGCTTGCTATCTCCCCCAATTAAATTATGAGCTCCTCAAGGGCAGAGACTGTCTTTTGTCTCTTTTTGTCTCTCTAGCACTTAGCACAGTGCCTGGCACATAACAGATGCTTAAGCTTATTGACGGCCTGACATCTATTTGTCCACTTCTCTCCACTAACACAGCCACTCCCCTAGTTCAAGGCTTCATACCTCTTGCCTAGACTATAGCAATAGTTCCCACACTGGTCTCCCTGCATCCAGTTTCTTTTCTCTCCACTCAGTCCTCAAATTGTTGCCAACATCATTTTCCTAAAGCACAGTCTGACTGTGTCCTCGATTACCTTCAGTGGCTCCTATTGTCTCTAAATTCAGCTTTTTATTTTTAACACTTTTAATAGTATTTTATTTTTCCCAATTATATGTCAAGACAATTTTAGCATTAATTTTTACAAGATTTTGAATTCCAAAATTTTCTCCCTCCCCTCCTCTCTTCCAAAAATGGTTGGAAATTTGATATGGGTTATATATATGCTATCATGTAGAACATATTTCCATATTAGTCACAGTTGCGAAAGAAGAAACAGATCAAAAGGAAAAAAAACGTGAAAGAGAATAAAGTGAAAAAAACCAAGCTTCTTGATAGACTTAGCCCTACTCAGCAATGCAAAGATCTAAGACATCTCCAAAGACCTCATAATGGAAAATGCTATCCACATTCAAAGAAAGAACTATGGAGTTTGAGTGCAGATTGAAGCATACTATTTGCTATTTTTTTCTTCTGTTGTGTTTTTTTCTTCTTTCTTGGGGTTCCTCCTATTGGTTCTAATTCTTACTCACAACATCACTAATGTGAAAATATGTTTAATAGGAATGTATATGTATAACCTATATCAGATTGAACACTGTCTTGGGGAGGGAGGAGGAGAAAAATTTTAAACTCAAATGCTTATGAAAGTGATTGTTGATAAATTAAAATAAATTTTAAAAAAGGGAAAAAATATGCTTTGATCTGCATTGAGTGTCCAGCAGTCCCCTATCTGGATGTGGATAGCATTTTCCTTTGTGAGTCCTTTGTACTTGTCTTAGATCACGGTATTGCTGAGAAGATCTGAGTCATTCATAGTTGATCATCACACTAGATAAGATTTCTGTAGCCCGCTAGTGATAAAGGATATTTTGGAGAAAACAAACAGAAAAATATCAACTAAATTACATAAACTTTGCATATCATTTACCCTAATTTCCCTATGAGACTTGGATTAAACAGGCCAGGTGGCACTTAAATTTATCCCCAGTCCTGGGGAGTCTTCTTTATTGCAAAACTTTTTTGACAGATTTATAATTTTGATTCCCTGCTAATTAGAATCCTGCTGTTGGTGAGACTTATTTACTATACTTGCCCCACTTAGCTAATTTACCTCCAACTAAATGGAGATTTTACTATAGCGAAGACATTAGACATTAGAGATAAAGATTCATGAACGAACGTTAAACACTAATGAGATAACGCCTGCAAAGAGGATTTGAGCTCATATGAAGTTGTGGTCTTTAGAGGAAAGGCATTATGTAAATAAAAATGATATTATTTTAGAGATAGGGACTGTACTTGTGATTTCATTGGTCTAAAGAGTCATGAGGGGAGGAAAATCCAACTAGAAGTGGAGTTTAACACCTTCTCTGAAACTATAAGTTGCACTTCTCTTAAGAGAGTTGTCCCTGAAGACGTGGTATATCAGAGACAGGACTTGAACCCAGGTCTTCTTGGCTTCAAGCTGATTTGCTGTTTACTACATCATAAGACTTCTGGCACTACGCTCTCTTATGGCTCTCAAATTCCAACCCTTTGTCCTATTATGCTATCAACTCAAAACTGACTTGCAGTATAGAAAATAATAGATTTTCCCCACACATTATTAACTATACCATCTTTCAATAGAATGTTCAAGTTGGAAAAGATAAGTTATTCCAAATGCCCTCCTTTTTGTAAAGGGCAAAACTGGGGGAGAGATAATTTTAGGCTTGAGATATAGAATAACTATCAATTAAATAGCACTGTAAGGTTTTCAAAGCACTTTACATATGTTATACCATTTGATCCCTATAACAATCCTGTGAGGTAGGTGCAATTATTGTTCGCATTTTACAGATGAAGTAGCAGAAGCAAAGAAAGGTTATGTGACTTTTCCTGTGTCACACAGCCAGTATGAGGCTGGATTTGAGTTCATCTTTTCCTGACTTCAAATGAGCAATTTTTGTACTATGTCATCTAGCTTTGGTAACCCTTTTAGCCTGACCTTCCTATGCTGGTCTTACTATTTTCAGATGGGTAATTAAAGAAAATAGGGCTCAGGCAACATGTAGAATTAAAAGATGATTCAGTGTAACAAGGAAGCCCTTTGGGATGAATAGCATTCCCTTTTCAAAGGTTTCTCTTTAGGAAAGCTTAATTACATTCCTATATTCTAGTCCCTTATAGCTATACATCAGTAATACGTCAAGATGATGAGTTGGATTTTTGAACCCAGTGCTAATACTGAGAATGCCCGTTCTAGCCATATAGTTGATGTGTTTGTGAATTTATTCATTTATATGTATGGGTTGTTGTGGGGATCAAATGAGATAATATTTTAAAGTACTTTGCAAACCTTAAAGTACTATATAAATACTATTATAAATACTAATACTATACTATATGTAGTATAAATACTATTGCTGTTGTTGTTGTTGTAATCTGCATGAAGTCTGACCTGATCTTTTCAGCTGTCAATGTCTTTTTTTCCCTCTAAAGTTACCTTGGGACAACTAGATGGTGCAGTAGATAGAGGTGCCAGGCCTGGAATCAGGAAGACCTGAGCTCAAATCCAACCTCAGACACTTGCTAGTTGTGTGACCCTGAGCAACTCACTTAATCCTGTTTACCTCAGTTTCATCATCTGTAAAATGAGCTGGAGAAGGAAACGGCAAACCACTTCAGCATCTTTGCCAAGAAAACCCCAGCTGAGGTCATGAAAGTCAGATGACTAGAAAATGGCTCAATAACAACAAAAGTTACTTTTCATTTATATATGGTTTATATGTATTATGCAGACATCTTTATGGATACATGTAATTTCATCTGTCAAAATGTAAACTCCTTGAAGGCAGAACCTGTTTACACTGAGCTCCTTAACAGCAGGTATTGTCTTATGCCTTTCTTTGTATCCCTAGTACTTAGCACCATGCCTGGCATACAACTGGTGCTTAATAAATGTTTATTGGCTGACTTTGTATCTCTAGCACCAAAGACAGTGTCTGGCACATAGTAGACAATGAACATTTATTTGCCTGTTTGAAGGAGCCTATACCACTGGATATAGTACAATAATGCATTTCCAGTGACTGTGTGACTAGGAGGTGGGGAGAGACACAAACAAATACAAAATAAAAGGTATTGGTATTTGTTTTTGTTTATAGATGAAATATTCTTCTAGGGAGAGGTTAATAAACCCATAGTTAGATTCCAGAGATATTTCTGGCCTTGAGGAGTAGGGTGTATGTGGTGGAATGAAACTTAGATATCAAATTAATGCTGTCCTTTATAATAGGGACTATGGGGAGGTTCCCTGGAAGTATTTGACTTTAGACTGGGTCCTGGAACATGTTGCTGGGTCATAGGATTCTTTTGTTGTTGTTGTGAGTGAGCAGAAATTATCTCACATAAATAGCATTTCCTCTCCAGTACTTCCCTTCAACCTTAGGAGTATCCTTCCAAAAAATGAGATATTCAGCCAGCATTTTCCCCAGAGCTTCTCATGTTTCTGTCTCGATTCTGCTCCTGCAATAAACAGAATCCTTATAAAAGCATTTCTAGAATGCATGAGCTATAGCAGCCAACTCAAAGGAGGTAGGAGAGAAGCTGCATTTTTGCATATCTTTGTATTTTGTGCCAAAAGTAGCTGCCTGACTTGTCATAGCAGACTGATTGCAAACAGCTCCTTTAATGGAAATTGAGTGACCATCTCACCCACCTACCCCACCCACCCCAAAAAAGCACACTATTTTTCAATGACCATTAGAAATCCAGATCTTTGAACAACCCTAGGAGGTCATTTTAACCAGTGTTTCCTCTTCCCCCACCCCTATTCCCTTTCCCCCTCACCACATGCTACTTCCTTTCTAGGCACAGCAAAACCTAAACTATTCAATATAGACCCTAGTCAATCCTATTCTTAAAGACTTAGAAATAGCAACTCCATGATTTCCTTTAATAGCCTTTTTGCCAGGAATTTTTCCCCCTATGTCTGGCCTAAATCTTACTTGCAATATTTTAAAATCTATTTTCTCTAATCCTGTCCTGAGCAGAGATGAAAAACAACTAGACCTTACCATTTAAATGTTAGCTATTGTTAATAGAAACTGTGTTAAATTTCTTTCACCAGTGTCCCTGTGGTTTTACCTGGCATTCTTCTGAAACTCTATAGCCAAATGGTCACGGTGGAATGTTTTCTTTCAGGTCCAACATGACTTAGAAGATAAGAGACGGACAGGTTGGCAGGAGGGAAAAATATTTCATGATTCTAAAAGTAGTGACAAGCATTGTTTTCATTAGCTGACCATTCTACCCTTCCAATAAAGACAGTAGGCTAGTGTACACCGATTCCTGACTGGTAGCCAACACTCTCAAAAGGCCCAAATTTGGGAATAGCTAATGAATTCCATCAGAAATGGCATATAGGATAAGCTCTTGGAAGCAAAATTTGGAAGTGGGAGGAAAGAGGTTTCATTTTAGCAAATGTGCTGGATATCATCTCCAGAGGCAGTGTAGGACAATGGAAAGCATGATGAAATTAGAACCAGAGG
Organism: Vombatus ursinus; assembly: GCF_900497805.2. Classification (NCBI taxonomy): domain Eukaryota; kingdom Metazoa; phylum Chordata; class Mammalia; order Diprotodontia; family Vombatidae; genus Vombatus; species Vombatus ursinus. Next base: position 543,140 of record NW_020954709.1, read on the forward strand.
ACTAGGTGTTTAATCTGATTTGCTATTAGCAGAACCTTGGGAAAGTCACCCTATGTCACTGATCACAGTTTCCTTATCAGTAAATGAGGAGGTTGGACCAGGGGAGGGGAACCTGCAGCCTTAAGGTCACATATGGCCCTCTAGGTCCTCAAGTGCAGCCCTTTAACTGAATCCAGACTTCACAGAATAAATCCCCTTTGATTGGTTTTGGATTCAGTCAGAGGGCTACACTTAAGGACCTAGAGGACCACATGTGACCTTAAGGTTGTAGGTTCCCCATCCCTGGTATGGATCAAATGGTTTCTGAGGTCCATTCGAGCTCTAGTTCTCTAAGTTTATGACCTTACTGAATTATTTCTCTTTAAAGTTCTGTTTTTCATTCCTGAGAATCTCTAAAAAGAGGTAAAAACATGGAGGGTAATGAGGTTTCCAAGTATTCTTTCTTTACAAGGGTAGCATAAAGAATCTCCCTCACCCAATGTCTTTCTCCAACCCAGGAAACTACCTCAGTTTCTAAGTACTTTCTGAGTCATAATCATCTCTCATGAACCTCTGCCAATGTTTTTGCTTTTACTAGCCAATCAAAAGACACACTTAGTTCAAGGCAAAACTATTCAAGTAATAAATATAACAACAGAACATCCCTTCAATCAATGTAGAGTTCTCTCTCCCACATATATATATATGTATGTGTGTGTGTGTATTTATACATTCTCTGTGGAAAAAATGAACATGCATAAAGCATCAAAGATGGAAGAGAACACTATTCATTTCCCAAAAGATAAATCATTTAGGTGAATTGTGACATTTCCAGTCACTTACAAGTGACAATAAATCACTTAAAAATAATATTAAAGACTGAGTTGATACCATGTCGATAACATCAGTGAATTATTCATTATAGAGCCAGAATATCCCTCAAGGATCATCTGATCCATTCCCATGTCTTCACACAGGCAGGATATTATCAATTATTGGTTTATAGTTGAAGCAGAAAAAGTTTGAGGACAAAAAAGATATATGAATATGTAACCTTGATAAGGAATGTTTGGACCAATGTAAGACCTAGATTAGACTACAGAATACACTGAGGTTTAAAATTTGAGACCATAGACATCACCTAGGAGAGTTGTTCTCTCAAAGGATAATAAAAGCAGCATTGCTAGTAGTAATACTCAGACTAGACTGGAAAATGTTGGAACACTACTTCTACTCCTGCCTGTGTTACTTAAATATGGCCTTGAGCAAGTCATTATACTTCTCTGCCTCTAGGTTACCTCATCTCTAAAATGAGGGAGTTGGGCTATTTAACCTCAAAGATCACTTCCAGTGGTAAGATTTTGTGATTCTCTCATCGGAAACTTTTTTTTTTTGCTCCTCTCAGATGTGTAGGTATCCTGTCAGAGTCATGGTTGGGTCATGTGGGGGAGGAAAAAGTGGTGTGCCACAGGGATGGATTTTCCTAACCCTTACTAGTACAGTCCAGGTTTCTGAATCTATGCCTAGAGGTGGGGCAGGGAGGGCTTTCCTCCACACATACTATGATTAAGGTTGGGGTGGGAAGCTATCTGAGTGCAAACAGAAACCTTCATTTTTTATTTCCAACCCAGCCTTCCTCTAGTCTGACTCACTGAGTGATGCCACAGTCTAATGTTTGTGACCTAACACAGTCAATCACCATGGAACTCACACAAACCTTAGACTGTTGAGGAGCATCAAGGGAGATGATCTGGACAGTTTAAAAAAAAGCCCTGGTTCTGACACACAGAGAGGCCACATTTCAAATCTGGACTCCTAAGTCCTCATGTGGGCACTTCCACCACTGACTAAAATGGACACATGGATACCTCAGGGTCTATTGGAGCACCCAAGTATGGATTTAAGGTAACCAAATATAAATACATATACTGGCAATCAAATGAGACAAGGAAGAAAGGGAAGGGGGAAAAAACCTACGTAGCCATTCAAGTTGGTTTGGGGAATACATTCCATTTCTTTGCTTTCTTCCAGCATGTGACAGTGGCTCTAATAAATGAAAAAGAAAGTGCCAGCATGAATAGTAAAGTACTAAGGGAGTTTATTGACAGATTTGATGGTCTATAATCTTAAATGAGCTTCAAGGGTCAGGATAAACCTACTTGATATTCCATCTTTCTTTTTAAACCAATATGCAATACAAGAAAATGGAATCTTTTTGTTCTATCTGTGTGTGTGTGTTTGTCTGTATATGTAGGGTAATTGTACCACTCTCAGGGTTTCTTAACCCTTTTTCCCATTATGGATCCTTGGGCAGTTTGGTGGGAGAGAAACAGGGACTGAGTATTCATTAAATGCCTTCCATATGCCAGGCACAATGCTAAGTACATTACAAGCATTAACTTATTTGATGCTCAAAACAACGTTGGGAGGTAGGTGCCATTATCATCCCCGTTTTACAGTTGAGAAAATTGAGGCAGACAGAGGTAAATAACTTGCTCATGGTCATATGTGTGGTAAGTATCTGATTACAGATTTGACCTTAGTTCCTCCTGACTCCAGGCCCAGTGCTCTAATCACCATCCTACCCAATTGCCTTGGAATTAGGATTAGCCAAATGGTGAAACCTATGGACTCCTCCTCAGAAGGATATTTTGAAATGCTTGAAATGAAATGAATAAGGTCACAAAGGAAACCAATTGAAATACAGTTATCAAAACAAAAAAGGAGCTACAAACCCTAGGTTAAGAATTCCTAATCAATGACATTAAGATGGGGTGAGGAGAGCAAGAGTGGAGGGCTGGCTAGTCAGGAAAAGCCATTCTCATCACCTGAACTGCCTCCCCAGGCTAATATTCCAAGGAATTGCACACTTCCCTGACATAAGCAACCCTGTATCAACAGACTGTTTCCCAGCAGCGTTTGTGGCTTACAAGTAATGTGAAGGTCTTTTTATAACTGTCGATGTTTAATTTAAAAGGAAGGTCGGAATCAGCGGTGAGGGGAGGGGAATGTTGTGAACTACAAACCAACTGAAATGGAGAAAAATCATAAATACCAGAGTGTTGGATTATTTGACGTCTCTTGAAGTCGAATAATGAACCTTCTTCATGTTCTGCTTTTCTGGATTTGGCTTCCTCTGACAAATTTTCAGGCATTAGGGTCTGTCTGGAATTCATTCCAAGTTGGAGGGTTACTATTTTTTTTAAGCTCTTTTAACATTTTGCAGCTGAGGCAGCCCCCAGAGCAGGAAGCTAGAGAGTGAAGCATTACCAAATATGTATTTTCTCTTGCCCATATCTTTTATTTCCACAGGAAAAGAAGACAGACGCTGGCAATGGACAGTGTACCAGTGAGAGCCCAGCAATAGCAGGCTACCTCAGCAGACAAGACAGGAGATGTCCATCAAATACCCTATTTTAAAAAGAGGAAGCTGTTCTAGGTAGCATGAAGTTGTAGAAATGTTCACAATACTCAGGCTAATTCAGGAAAACTGGGTATTACCACTGCTTATCCATTTGCCCCTATATCCGCCTGCATTAAGAAAGACTAGTTCCCTTAGTCCTGTGATTCTGTGTCATCATTTAAGTACTCTGTGTAAGATGCAATGTGGAGAATGATTATGTATGCGTGCATATGTGAAAAAATGTCAAATATCCAGGCCTTTATTTTGAAGACCATTTTTCTTATTATTTAACAAACACAGCTTCTTTGTTTTATGATAGAGAGGACAACATTGTTCTAGATCATGTATTATATTAATTATCTTCACCTATTATTCAATAGATCATGATAGATACTGAAGGAGATACAAAGATAAATATGGCATAGTTTCTACCCTCAAAGAGTTTATAATCTAGTATGGTAGATAAAGAATATACCCAGAAAATTATAATACACAGAAGGATATGATCAAGCAAATTCAACAACCATTTATTAACCTTTTCCTATATAACAAGGCATCAGAGATAGTCTAGCATGGTGGATCTGGATTTAACTATTACTCTGATACTAGCTTGTGACCATGAGGAAGGTGACTTAACCTCTCTGAGCTTCAGGCAACTCTCTAAAAATTCTAAGAATTATATACTAAGATTGGTAGGTGGTGCTACCCAATGGTTGGGGGAGCTCCTCACTAAGGAATTGATGTCAGGAACTGTGCTAGATGCTAGAGATACAGAAATAAAAGAACAGTTCCTATTCTTTAGAATCTTCCATTCTACTGATAAAAGCATAAGAAAGGGACAAACAAGTTAGTACATGGACTTGTTTAGTGGAAGAGTTTGTGTCTGGCTGAGGGTACAGGGAAGGTTTCATGGAAAATGTGTATTTTAGCTAAGTTATAAAGGATAACAAGATATTAGAAATGGGGATAGGGTGGATGAGAAAGGACATTCCAATACAGAAGGAATGCCTTTAGGGATTTGTTTTTCTTGTAAGTGGAAATATTAAAAGAAAAAATATCCTTTTAATGTTATTTGATGTCAATATTATTCTTATTATCATGCAGTATTTGTTGCATTCCCCCATTAAATTAAATATTTTGCAGATCAAATAAAGGGTATAAATATGGCTCATGTGGATTTCAGCTCCCATGAAATTAATAGAAAAACACAATGCAAACCTTTTTTAAAAAGAAATATCTTTGTGGTGGTTTCTTGGTTTTATTTATTCTGCCACTTATATCACAGGCTTTCCACAGTGGACTATGGAAAGGTTTAACAAAACTGATCTTAACCACAAGGGCGAGCTGCTAGTGAGTTGCCTGATGCTGTTCAGTTCAGTAATGGGCCCACATGCTACCAGTCAAACCAACCAACAAGCATTTAATGAATGCCCACTATGTGCTAATCACTGCCAAGTTCTGAGAATAAAAATACAAAGAATAAAACAATGTCAAATTCTTAAACATCTCAGAGAGTTTGGGTTCCTCTCCCTGCCTCCTTTTCCTGTGGTGATAGCGTTTGTTGTTAGAAGTTGAGGGCATGTAGATTTAGCCTCTTGGTTCATAGTTCAGCCACCCAAAAGAAAAATCCAGCATTTTGTCCATATCCAGTGCTCCAATTCAAACCTCATTCTCCTGCTAGGGGTGAGAGAGAGAGACAGAGAGAGAGAGAGAGACAGAGAGAGATGATAACTCTGGCCAGCTCCTGCTACCTTAATTAGTTGCTGTCTTGTCAAGAACAATTCAATTTCCACCACCAAATGCAAAGGGTGATGGTATTGATGGTGTGAATCATCTCTGAAGATCATGGCTGGTACAGTCCCCTCAGCTTCAAACAAGAGCTCGATGAAGTAGGGTTAGACAGATGAATACATCAATATTCCTAACCAGACACCATTGCCCAAATTTATTTCATTTTATATTTTCTCTTTGTTAACCCCAGTGCACTGGCCCATGACCAACATTACTTCCCAAAGCTGGGGCCAGTCCTTACTCTGCTTGTTGTTCAGTTCTTTCCAATTTCACCTTTGTCTTGGCAGCCAAAGCTTTGTAGGTGGGAAATCCCTTAGGCGTGTCTGTTACATGAGCCACAGGTTGCCAAATTCAGAAAAATAACAGATTGATCAGACCCAAAGTTGACATTTATATCATTCTTTCATGTTTCCCAAGGACTTATTTCACTTATCTTAATTGTGTTCCTTCAGTGGATCCTCACAACAATCATGTGAAGGATATACAATGGTCAGGCAACAAGCATTTATTAATGCTTACTATATTCCAAACATTGAACTTAAAAAAAAAAAGAAAGGAAAAACTGTGTCTCCCTGTCTTATTCAGGATGGAAGGTCAGGGACTACTCACACTTCCAATCCCGCTAATGGACAGCATGGGATCTCCTCTGATCTACTCTGTTTCTGATCTTGGATGGTTTGCCTTTCCTTAGGGAATATGGTTCTCCTTCCCCTCCAAAGTCTCACCACACTAATTCCTAACAGTGACAAACCCTATCACCATAACAAATTGCAGCTCAGAACTGTGGAGCTCAAGTATTGTGCTAGCTTTAGCCTTCTTTGTGGCTGAGATGACAGGTAACAGCCACCATACCCAGCCATGCCGCCCTTCTTTAAACAATAGCAAATATTTACTAAGCTCTTACCACATCACTAGTAAAACACTAATTCTTGTGGAAGACACTAAAAAAACATTGTACCAACTACTATATATTATATTATATAAGGCAGATAAATTCTAAGACAAGAGTGAAACAATCTCTTCTCTAAAAAAAATGATACATTGTACAATAGTATATATAATATACTATTGTACAATGTATCATACCTAATTTTATATATAATATTATACTGTGGGGATAAACTATGTGCACAGACAAGCAAAAGTCCAGTAATTTCAGGTAATAAATACTGACTAGGAGAATCCAATGACCTTTTCTCAATCCTCATTCTTCTTGATGTCTCTGTAGCCTTGGACACTGTTGATCATTCTATTCTGGATGCTCTCTTCTCCCTACTTTTTCAGAACTCCACTCTCTGTTGAATCTCCTCCTACCTCTCAGAACACCGCTTCTCAATATGCTTTGCTAGATCCTTATCCAGATCACACCATCTCACCATAAATGTCCCTGTCCTGGGACCTCTTCTCTTCTTCCTCTATGCTACTTCAGTTGGTGAGCTCATCAGCTCTGGTGGATTTAATTATTGTCTCTATACTGATGATTCTCAAATCTACCCATCTTGCCCTAATGTCTGTGCTGACCTCCAGTCATACATCTGCAATTGCTTTTCAGACATCTCTAATTGGATGTTTGAATCTTAAACTCCACATGTCTACAACTGATTTCATTATGATTCCTCCTAAGCCCTCCCCCCTCTGCCATCTTTCCCCTTACTGTGGAAGTCAACACCATCCTCTCAGTCCCTCAGGCTCACATGCTTGGTATCATCTTTGACTCCCCACTATCTCTCACCCCTCATATCCAATTTGTTGCCAAGTCTTGTCAATTTCACCTTTGAAACATCTCCTGAGGGGGCAGCTAAGTGGTGCAGTGGATAAAGCTCTGGCCTTGGAGTCAGAAGGACTTGAGTTCTGGCCTCAGACACTTGACACTTACTAGCTGTGTGACCTTGGGCAAGTCACTTGACCCCAATTGCCTCACCAAAAGGAAAAAGAAAAAGAAACATCTCCTGAATATGATCCCTTCTGTCCGCCATTCTGGTGCAGGCTTTTCATTACCTCACACCTGAACCATTGTAATAGCTGTTCAGAGGCCTGTCTCAAGTCTTTCTCCACTCCAATCCATCCTCCATTCAGCCACCAAAGTGATTTTCCTAAGCATAGGCCCAACCATGTCACCTACCTGACTCTATAAACTCCACTTGCTCTCTGACACTTCAAGGATCAAATACAAAATTGTCTGTTGGTGTTCAAAGCCTTTCATAACCTAAATCCTTCAACTTTCCAATCTTCTTATACCTTTCTCCCTGTCACATACTCTTTGATTCAGTGGCCCAGATAATTCATGCTGTCCCATGAACAAGACAATCTCTTGGCTCTGGTCATTCCGTCTGGATGTCCCCCGCCCTTACCAATACCTGGAATGTTCTCTCTCCTCTCATTTCAACTTACTGACTTCCCTGGCTTCCTTTGAGTCACCACCAAAATCCCATCTTCTACAAGAAGCCTTCCCCAACCATTTTTAATTCTAGTTCCTTCTCTCTTTCAATTTTTCCCTATTTATCCTGTATACAGCTGGTTTGTATATATTTGTTTGCTTGTTGTCTCATTAGATTGTAAGCTCCTTGAGGGCAGGGACTTTCTTTTGCTTTTTTTTTTTGTACACCTAGCACTTAACATAGTACCTTGCATATAATACATACTTAATAAATATTTATTGACTAATTGAATCAAATGGTGAACTTAAAATTGAAAGGGACTAGGGACTACTGGAAGTAAAGGTGAGGAGAAAAACATTCCAGGCTTGGAGAACTCGTTGTGCCGAGGCATAGACACAGGAGATGGAATGTCATATAGGAGGAATGGTAAGAACTTCAACATAGCTAGATAGAGTATGCATGGGGAGTTAGATAAGTCTAGAAAAAATAAGCTAGTATCATATTTAAATGCCAAGTATCAGATTTCATCCTAGGGGATAATAAGAATTCTAGAAGTTCTTAGGCAGGGACATGACATGTCAGGACATTTTTATTTATGTTGATTTTGAATCATATATGAATTGGAGAAGTAAAAATGCGTATAGGATTGTGAAAAGAGGAATGAAAGCATGGGAAGCAAAAATATACTTGAGATCTTCAGAATGTCATAAGAATGAGAAAGATATCCTCAAGAAGGCAGTGGGGGTAGGAAAGATACTAAGAAAAGAGAAGATCTGAACCCAAGTCTAAAGGGTTTCAGTAAAATCAACATGGTAGAGTGGGAAAAGTGCTGGTTCTGGAGTGGGTGGACCTATGGTCAGACCCTACCTCTGACAAAGTATCTGAGTAACCTGGGGCAAACTCATAACCTCTTTAGCCTTCAATTTCCTCTGTAAAATAAGTGGGTTGACTTGAAGTCTTCTGAGGTTCTTTCTTGGTGATTGGGCCTATGAACTCCTTCTTTTGAAATACAAATAACAATCACCTTATGTTCTTTGAAAAGGAAGAAAGAATGTGATAAAGTTGTGTCTTTTCATAAAAGAGAAAATTCCAAGGGAGAAGAAGGGGGAAATATTGCAATCTTAAGTAGTTGAGGGAGGTGCGTGGATAGAGCACTGCTCCTGGAATCAGGAAGACTCATCTTCAAGAGTTCAGATCCAGCCTCAGACACTTATAAGCTGTGTGATCCTGGACAAGTGACTTAACCCTGTTTGCCTCAGTTACCTCATCTGCAAAATAGCTTGTTTATCCATTCTGTTTTCCTGAAGAAAATGGCAATAAAGGGATAGATATTTCTCCCTTAAATTCCCATAGCACTTTGTTGTACAAGATACATTTATGATTAAGACCCACTATCTACAAAATGATACATCTCTTTCATGTACTTCCAATACTTTATGGTCTTATTGTTATAGTGCCTGTCATACATATATCTCTGATTAGATTGTAAATCACTTGAGCCCTAAGTGTCTTTATAGCTCCCCTAGGCAGCCTGTAATACATTAAGAACCTATAAACTCTTCAATGTGAAAACTCTCTACACCCACAGAAATGATAAGCCATTTACAACTGCTAGTCTTAGAGCTTGCTGAAGGCTCAGAGTGGCATATTTACACAGCCACTGAGATCTGAACCCACACTTTCCTGACACCAAGCTTCACATTCTATCTGCTATTTCACAGTGCCTATTTAACCACAACCACAGTAACTCATATTGATAGAGCATTTTCAAATTTACAAAGCACTTTTCCCATAACTCGGGGTGGGAGGTTAGGTACTGCAAATGTCATTATCCGCAGTTTATGGGTTGTGAAACTTAGTTTAAGAGATCCTATAAAAGGTACTACTGCTGGTATAAAAGAAGATAGACTAGCAAAGGAGTTTAAGGATCATCTGGCACATTTCACTAATGTGGAAACTGAGGCCTAGAAAGGGGAAATAATTTGTCTAAAATAGTACCAGTCATAAGTAGCAGCAATGCACAAACTAGCATGTAGCAATTAGGACAAAGCCCCAGGGCACTGACATCTAGGCTAGAGAAAACCAGCTCCCCGGAAGCATATGTTTCCTCCCCACAGCAGCCAGTGCTTGACCCCCATGGTCCTGTCTCCATGGTTCCCATATACAAAGGACTTGCCTTTCCCCCAACCTCACCAGGAGTATAAGCCAAAATCTCTGGGGGACCGGCCACCCCCCTACCCACATTAACCACATCTACCAGTTGGACAGTCCTCTATGCCACACTTCACCTCCCCCCAACTGAATGTTCCCCATGGAAAATTATTCCTGTTATGGCTTTGAGAAGCAGACTGGGATTCAAGCCCAGGTCTCCTGACTCCAAATCCAATATGCTTTGCACTACCATGTGACTGCTGCCCTAAAATAATGCTTTTTTGTACATAGTGGGCCTTAACAGCTATCGAAATGATTTCAATGTGAAAGTTCTCCCGTGGACATGTACATGTGATAATAGAACGATTGATGCCTTTATATTGATGCCTTTAGATCCATATGCTTAGGGGTATATTAAGTCTTCTTTCCAGGAGAAAATGAAGGAGGTTTACCTTTGGAAAACTATATTTTGTTTCCTTTTGAGAATCCTGATACAAACCATCTCTGGCTAAGGTCTTCACTGACTTCTGTTTCTTTGCCTGTTCTCCCATTCCATTCTAAGGCCTCCTTCCAAAAAGGCTTCTCTTCTTGCTTGATCATTAACATCCATTTCCACTTCCCAGGCAGCAGCCATTGCCCACCCCAGCCACATAAGCTTCTACAGGCTCAGAACAATGGCTATCTGTTCCCTCCTGTGAGATTTCCAGAAACAGGCTTTAGAGCTCTGCCGTGTGTTTATCTTTCTTCATACTCCCGCAAGCAGCTCCTCCATGACTCACACATATACACAAAGCCAAAGGCCCTGAATGGTTTGTTTATTCTCCTGGGCTACATGGCCCTGGGCTGGGGTTCTCGGTGTGGGCAACAGATCAGAGAATCTGTGGAAAGGTGCGTCATTTTACATGGATTCAAGTACAAACAAAATTGCATCTAGTTAGGTTCTGCCTAGGAACCTTTAAGGAAATTCAGAACTAACCATGAAACTAAGTTTTGGCTACTATCTCAAACCATACTACTATGCTTTGTATTGTGCTTTGGGGGAAGATGGAGCATCCAGGGAGGCCATTAGATAGATACACATAGAGAGACAGATAGATGGATAGATAGATAGAT
>NW_020954709.1:553989-558361 GCF_900497805.2 Vombatus ursinus
TAGATAGATAGATAGATAGATAGATAGATAGATAGATAGATAGAGCATTATTTAGTACTTTACATGTGCCAGGCACTATGCAAAGCACTGGGGATACAAATACAAAAAGACAAGATAGTTCCTATTCTTGAGGAACCTACATAGGATTAGGCGACCACAAAGCATGAAGTAAAACCACTCAGAGAGGTTGGTTGGTTTGTTTTTAAGATTTCTGCGTTCAGGACCTACAGCAACTGCTCTGAATGCAAAAGCTGTTCTGCAGTGGATAGAGCACCAGCCCTGGAATCAAGAGGACCTGAGTTCAAATCTGGCCTCAGACACTTGACACACACAGACACTAGCTGTGTGACCCTAGGCAAGTCACTTAACCCCATAGCCTAGCAAAAAACAAACCCCTCCCGCAAAAAAAAAAAAAAAGGTGTTCTGCAATTGCCTACTGTTTGATCAATTAAATAGCACAGAGATTAAATAGTACAGTGAAGAGGACAGGGCAGCTTGGTGATACAGTGGATAGAGCACTGTGCCTGCAGTCAGGAGGACCTGAGTTCAAATCCAACCTTGGACATTTACTAGCAGCGTGATCCTGGGCGAGTCATTTAATGCTATTTGCCTCAGTTTCCTCATCTATAAAATGAGCTAGAGAAGGAAATGGCAACCCTTCCAGTATCTTTGCCAACAAAACTCCATATGGGTTCACCAAGGGTCGGACATGACTGAAATGACTGAACAGTAACAACAGTGAAGAGAACCCTGTACTAGGACAAGGAGTCTTGGATTCTAGTGTAACATCTTCCATGAATTGGGTGTGATAGTAAACAAGTCATTTATAACCTCTCTGGGCCTGAGTTTTCTGATGGACAAAATGAATTAGAATAGTTGGTCCCTTAAGGTTCTTTCCAGCTCTAAAGTTATATGACTTCTCCTTCCAATGTTACCATAAGGCATAAAGAATCATTTCATTTTTGTTTGTTTGTTTTTGAGGCAATGGGGGTTAAGTGACTTGCCCAGGGTCACAAAGCTAGTAAGTGTCTGAGGCCAAATTTGAACTCAGATTCTCCTAACTCCAGAGCCAGTGCTCTAGCTACCTAGCAGCCCCTATAAGCCATGGAGAATAGGCGTTCCTTGAGCAATTTGATGAACTTACAGCCTGATGAGTCTTTGCTTAAAATTTGATTGTCTCTTGCCATAATGGGTATTGACACACATAATGGGTATGTCCTAGATTAATAATTCTTAGCTTGGGGGGAATTTTAAAAAAATTGATAATAGCATTTCAATATAACTGTTTCCTTTTGTAATTCTATGTATTTAATTGTATACATTTAAAAACATCATTGCGAGAAGGGGTCCAGAGGTTTCACCAAATTGCCAAAATAGTCCTTGCCACAAATAAAAGCTTAAGCAGATCTTGGTCTAGACAGAGGATGAATTATAGTGACTGAGTCCTGTCACCTGATGGAAGGTGTGAGAACAAACCCTGTGTGTTGGCCTGCAATATGTAGTGGGGAGACTACTTTTTGATCTTTTTGTCTTTTAGTAGAGCACAGATTAGACTTGAGGTGGGGCAGTGAAGAATGAAAAAAATAACCCTACTACTGGGAAAGGAACATGGGAGCCATATATTCTCAATGACACAGCGGTTGTCAGTCCGGGGAACCACATAACCAAAAATCTGAGACACAGCCTCGCAGTTCAATACACAACAAAAGTTGGAAGTGAAATAGTTGAGGGTGCATTACCTAGAGGAAATGACATTCATTCTTTTAATTAACATGGCAGAAATTATGGCTGCTTTTCAGTGCCCAAAGGAGGCAAGTAGCTAGGGCAATGGCCATAACAGAGGCTCATGAAACCTCGATTACATCCTGGTGGTTTGGGGGCTACTATGAGAGGTCTGAGTGGTGTAAATTCCTAAACACCACCAGAATCTAGGTTTCTAACAGAAAAGAAAAAGCTCCTGAGCGTTCTTGAACCAGCTTACAAGAGAGTTTGCACATGTTGTTGGAGGGGTAACAGAGGACTATTGCCATGATACAGAGCAGGGGTGGGGAACCTATGGCCTTGAGGCCAAATGTGACCTTCTAGGTCCTCAAGTGCAGCATATTTACTGAGTCCAAGTTTTATAGAAAGAAAACTTTTATTAAGGAGATTTGTTCTGTGAAGTTTGGATCTGGTCAAAGGGTTGCACTTGAGGACCTAGAGAGCCATATGTGGCTTCAAGGTCACAGGTTCCCCACCTCTAAATAGAGGAACAGTGGGCATTGCCATGGCACTATATGATTAGAGTGAATGATTTGGATATATTAAGTACAATGGGAAGGAATATTATCTATCTACCAGGTCCAGGTGCATTTCCTTTCTGGCACAGTCCAAGGTTCAGAGTATTATTACGAAGTTCACTGTCTATATGAGTTTCAGTGGGGTGAAAGTGGATCTCATTGGCATGTCAGTGTGCTAGCTAAATATCTAGCGGCCCCAAAGATGTTTCAGACTCAATGAGTGACATGTGGTCAAGAGTGTGTGGCCACCATGTTCCTTGTTCCAAAACAGCTATTAATGGTTTCTGCATCCTCATACACCATGATCCCAGTCTTATCATAGCTCTGCTGAAAGGAATGATTGGCGGGGGGGGGGAGGTCAAAAGGAGCCAAAAATCACTTTGATAGTACAAAGGAGTGCCTGCTACTAAACCATCTTCCCACAAGAGTTCCAACCAACTAATTCATCTGTAGGGAAGTTTCAGTCACTAATACTCATCTTTCAGGAAATGCTGAGGGGCATACACCTATATCCTCCCACCTATAAGATGTAATCAATGTTCCACACAGAGACTCATTAGTCTATGAACTCATCAAGTTGATCAAGGAACTCCTGTGATCAGCCTCTCTTTATTATATTCAGAAAAATCTTATTTTAAATAGGAAATATTTTACTTAGCTATTGTTTGAAGCTTCAGAGATGGTTCTCTTTACCTCACTTAGATCTCCCAATCATTCATGCTAAAGTAAAGGGAGAAGAGACTGATAAAATTACAAATTACAAATAACCAATAGTCACAAGATTCTCAACTAGGAGTTAGGAAATCTGATTTCTTGTCCTCACTAAGACATTAATCAGCTAAGTGATCTTGCTTAATCAGCTAATTAATCAATCGACAAGCATTTACTCAAGCCCTACTATGCACCGGGCACTATTCCAGGCACAAACAATACAAATACAAAAAAAAATGAAACCACCATTCCTTCAGTAAGCTTATATTCTATTGAGAGAAAAAACATGTCCATGTAAGATGTGTGTTGCTCCTGTAAGTTGTGTGTGTTTCACACACAACTTTGTCTAAAAGGGTTTGTCTAAAAACCTCAAGGGGAGGCTTTGATAGATATTTCTGGAATTATGCCCACCTCTCTTCAATTCCTACCTGACAGGGAGCCAAAGAAGAAGCCATTAGCTGGCCAGTCTGATCTCCTCAGAGAGGGGGTACTGTTGTTGTTCAGTCATTTTTCAGTCATGTCTGACTCTTCGTGATCCCATTCAGGGTTTTCTTGGCAAGCATGCTGGAGTGGTTTACCATTTCCTTCTCCAGCTCATTTTACAGAGGAGGAAACTGAGGCAAATAGAGTTAAGTGACTTGCCCACAGTCACATAGCTAATATGTGTCTGAGGCCAGAATTGAACTCAGGAAGATGAGTTTTCCTGACTACAGGACGAGCACTCTATCCACTGTACTACCTAACTACCCCAGGAAGGGTACTGGTCTAGAATGATATCTATCTGCCCCTTTAGATATTCCTAGTCTAGGAGAAATGATTTTTTAGTTTCAAGCTATTTTCTTGAACAGTATTCCTTAAAGGGTAGGGGGTACAACCTATAGAAGAAGGCCTGTATCTTTCCCACAAAATGCTAATTACACCAAAGACTGTGACAAATAATGAAGAATAGAGTTAAATGAGAATTTTGGGGAAGTTTTGAGGAAACCATAGATGACACACAAAGGCTAGCAGATGACACAAGAAAAGTTTAAAAACTCATAAATGTACAAAATACTTGTGTGGTATTATATAATATCAATATATTTTATCTTTTAATACCATAGTAATTCAGACTTCTTCTCTGGTACAAAGCGAGGGCCAAAATTTTTATACAGGTTTTCCAGACCACAGGAGGGAAGGGCCCCTAATCCCTTCATGTGGAAGGGATAACTGTATATTCAATTACCTGAGCAAAGAGCAAACAGATATTGGAGAAGTTATACAGATTAGAATATACCAGATAATACACAGAGTGAGCTCTCATACTAGGTGTAAGATGTCTCAGTTCAACCAAGAGTCCTGAAACTTACCCATGGGTAAATCTCTAGGGAGGTAAGCTTCTC
>NW_020954709.1:558408-564327 GCF_900497805.2 Vombatus ursinus
CACACACACACACACACACACACACACACACAGAAAAACACATACACTATATGTTAAGAAAAAATCTACTTAATTTAAAATTTTAATGTTATACTTATTGAATATACTGAGTGACTTTATAGAACTAGACAAAGGAATAACAAAAAATCATTTGGAAGAACAAAAATTCTAATAGTCTCAAAGCAAATGAAAAAGGTACAAATTAAACAGGCATAGTATTACTATTATTTTTATTAACTTATAATCATCCAAACTATTTGTTACTAAATAATATAATGCTTGGACCTGTGATTGTAATTCTTTCTATGATATGGTCCACCAGCACTAATAGAAGTTATAATTTTAGAGACTATATGAAGTTCAAATTATTTGCCCAGAGACAGACAAGCAGTATTTTTCTGAAGTAGGACTTGACCCCAGATTTACTGTCTAGTTTTCTATCCATCAGATCATGTTTTCTCTTGATGGTGATTGACAAACAAAAACATATTTCAGTGGAACAGAAAACATACACAAGACACAGAATAATTAAAAATAGTAACCTACTGTGAATTACTGGAGGAAGGATTACATTTTTTAAAAATAACTTATAGGAAAATTGGAAGTAGTTGGGCACAAATTAGGTTTAGACCCATATCTTCTATCATATGTCACAATAAGCCCTACACGGATTAATGACATCATTAATTAAAGTATTTTTAAATTTTTATTGATTTTCTTTTTAATTTATGGAATAAAACAAGCAATTTCATAACATAATATAATTTTTAAAAAGATGATTGCACATGAAACTGCAAAGTTAATATGTACAACTTGCTATTCCTTTTAAATATATAATAAAATTATCAAATAAATTTCTCTGTTTTTCTTTTTTCCCTCCCCCCACCCTAGAGATGGGGCTACCATTAGGCACAAATTTGTGTGTGTGTATATATATATATACACACACACATATATATACATATACACACATATTTATGTGTGTGTGTGTGTATGTGTGTAAAATCATTCCACGCACACTTCTATTTACCAGTTCTTTCTCTGGATGCAGAGAGAGTCTTCCTTCATATGTCCTTTGTAGTTAATTTGGGTATTTATAATAGTCAAAATGACTTATTTGCTCAAAGTTGTTCTTAAAACAATATTGCTGTTACTGTATACAATGTTCTCTTGGTTCTGCTCATTTCACTCTTCATTATTTCATTCAAGTCTATCCATGTTTTTCTAAGATCATCATGCTCATCATTTCTTATAGCACAGTAGTATTCCATCACGATCATATACCACAACTTTTTCATCCATTCCCTAATTGATAGTCATGTTCACAATTTTCAGTTTATTGCCACCACAAAGAGAGCTGCTATAAATATTTTAGAACCTATAGGTTATTTTCCTTTTTCTTTAATCACCTCTGAATGAATGAAATTAGAAGAGCATGAGATCATATACTTTTCATAACTCTGACTAGAGGGAGAATTCTTAACCAAACAAGGCATAGAAGAAATCAAAACAGAAAATAAATGAACAATTTTGACTCCATAAAATTAAACAAGTTTTTGCACCATAAAAATCGCCATAGAAAGGATAAGAGAAAACAAAGGAAGTGAAAATAATTTTCTACCAAATAGCACTGATAGTCTGATATTTAAGGTATATAGAAAACTAGTACAAGTAAATAATATCAAGAGTTATTCCCTAATAGATAATAATAATAACTAAACTTTATATAGTGCTTTGGGGTTTGCAAAGCACTTTACACATATTATCTCATTTGTTTTCTTTACTCATAACAAGTCTGTGAGTTGGGTATTATAATTACAATTACAGTTACAGATGAAGAAACTCGGTTTCAGTGAAGTTAAGTGATTTGCCCAGGGTTACATAGCCAGTAAGTGCTGGTCAGGATTTAAACTCAGAATTCCAAGTTCCATGTTCTATCTATTATACCACCTAGTTGTTAATAGAGAAATGGGGAATGGAATAAATATTTCTTTAGAATCTACAATGTGCTAGACATTGTCAAAAACACTTCATAAATATCTCTTTTTATCTTCACAACAACCCTGGGAGGTAGGTGCTATTATTATTCCCATTTTACAGTTCAGGAAACTGAGGCAAACCAAAGTTAAGTGAATCGCCAGGGTCACACAAGTTAGTAAGAGTCCAAAGCCAGATTTCAACTCAATTCTTTCTGACTCCAGGCCATTGTTCTATTCTCTGCTTTACCTAACTGCCACCAAAGCAGCCTTTGAAATGATCAAAGGATACTAACAGTTTTATGCACTGAAAAATATAAATGGTCATATGAAAATATGTCCAAATTCATGGTAAGAGAAAAGAAAATGAAAACAATCCCAAGGTTTCACTTCATATAACACAAAACATGAAAATAATTAAAGGTCGAGGACCTGTGAGAAGGGCAAGCTGTGAATGGATATCCATTTGAATCCTACAAGAAAAGTGTGAGCCCAGACACTTGACACTTACTAGCTGTGTGACCCTGGGCAAGTCACTTAATGCTGATTGCCTCAAAAACAAAATAAAATGAACAAACAAACAAAAAAAAAAGCTGCAAGACCTTTGACCCAGAAATCTCATGGCTGGATTTTTATATAAAGGAAGTGGAAAACCAAAACAAAAGTCCAACATATATACTCATGGCAGCGCTCTTTTTGGTAATAAAGAATTTGCAACAAAGAGGAAGTTTGTAACAGCCTGGGGAAAAACTGTGGTATTTGAATGTGGTAACAGTATACTATTGCACAGTAGGGAGAAAAATGGGGAATATGAGGAATTCAGAAAAATGTGGGAATCTTTGTACTAGCAGTGAAATAAGAACCAAAAGAACAACATACACAATATCTGTTAACAGTGTAGAAAAAAAAATAACTAAAGGGAAGTCAAACTCTGAGTAACTGAAAAAAAAAATGAAGATCCCAGAGAGCAGACAATTTAACATACCTCCCTAAACATGGAAGAGGCAAAGTGTTTTATAAATTATCTGATATGATCACTTGATCTTTTTGCTTAATTGTTAGCCTTCATCATAAGGGTATGTTCCATATGCAGCTAGGAGAGGGCTTTTATTTTTTTCTTCCCAGAAATGACTTTGATGCAAAGACAAATTCAATAACAAAACATATTAAAAGAAAGGAAAAGAAAAGAGACTGAAAGAATTAACTATATATCTTGCTTATTTGTCCAAAGTAAAATTAGCAAACAAAACTGAGTTTATAAGTGAGTCTCATGTTGTTCTAGGTCAGTAATACAGGGGTTCTCTCTCAAATTAACTGTGTGACCATGTCTCTTGACCCGTCTCTGCCTTAGTTTCTATGTCTATAAAGTGAGGATAAGCATAGTACCTACCTCACAAGTTGTTGTAAGGATCAAAGGACATGTAAAGTGCTATGCAAGCCTTAAAGATCTATATAAATGTAAAGTACTCTTATTATTATATTAAAGTAACTTCTATTATTTTATTTTCATTACTGTATTATTATTCCTTATGGGTTTTGCATGTTTTACTCATTCCATTGATTCATTTTTTTCTGAGTTTTTTAAAGTACTTTCTAAAGTACTTTTAAAGTACTTTCTAATAGTTTTAATGATTAATGCTTTAGAAAATATTTTGAGATTTGGTAACATAAAACCCAACTCTTTCTTATTTTAAAAAAAATTATTTTCACTTGATCTTTTTTTTCCCCTCCAAATGAATTCTGTTGTAATTTTATTCACTTTTATCAAGTAATACCTTGGCAATTTAATCAGCATTGCACTAAATCTGCAAATTAATTCATGTAATATTATCATTTTCATTACATTGGCAAGGCTTAACCATTTACAATGACTAATTCTCCAATTATTTAAATTTTCCTTTATTTCTATAAAAGTGTTTCATAGTCATATTTAAGTAAGTCCTGAAAATGCCTTGATGGGTTGGTAGATGTTTTTATTAAAAATTTGGAACATTTGTGTGTCATCCTTGCTTGAAGCCAAGCTAAAACTTCCATCTATCATTCCAATTTTTATATATGTGCTGCCAAAGCAAGCACCAAGTTAAAAGTTTTAATAGATTCCATCAACTAGACATTGGAAGAGGTACAAAGATTATTTAGTGATAGTGCCTGCTATCAAGGAGGATAATTATGGTTTAGATAAAGCCAAAGGCAACAGATTGAAAATGGGCCATGGGTCAGGGTTTAAGAAGGTTTTGAGGGTACCTCTGAAAACTTTGAGGAAGATATCAAGAAGGATAGTGAGGCTTTTCCATAAAAGGTTTCTTGGTTGTCACTATTTAAAAAAAAGAGAATATGGACTATGACCTAAGTGCCTTGGTATCCTAGTCTGACTCAGTATCATATAGAATCATAAAGATGAAAGAACTTTTAGATGCCACTTAGCCTAAATCCCTGCAAGGGATAAATTCCCTCTACCATATTGCTGATGAGTGGGTTTCTGCTTAAATATAGTAATAGTAATGGGGACACTCATTACCTCATGAGGCAATCCATTTTATTTTCATCTACCGGTAACTCAACTTGTTGGGAAATTCTTCTGTATACTGATCCAGAGTATTTTTCTCTTTAACCTACTTCTGACATAATTAAGAATCCTTCTTTTTCTTTTGAAGCCAACCTAGAGCATTTTTTCTATGCCTAGGCCAATGTGAATTCACAAAGACCTTTGAATAAAGGAGGAAGAATAAAGTTCTGAAGTCCCATATCCCAGAGTCATCATGAGGCCACCAAACCTGATGGAAATCTGTGGCATAGCCTGGAATAATTCTGTCCCAACCAATTGCCTCTGCTCTGGGTTACAGAGAGGTTTTCCCAGAAGACAGAGACCTAACTAGCCATTTCTAAATAAAGAGGAAAGAAGTCTCACTTCAGGTGTGACTACTGGGGAAGGAAAAGTTTCCTGGGAGAGAGTCTGAAAACTACAGAAAGGGGAGGAAATACCTCCAGGATAAGCCTCCTTCTACCACTGTTTTTGCTTTGGTGAGGCTGTTGGGTAGAAGATTAAGCACCTGGAGGAGGAGGACAAGCAGAGGTGGAATCAATCCCAGGGAGGTGTTTTGTAGACCCTCTAGATTCCCCTCCCTTTAGCAAAGACCTGTTCAAAGTAACCTTTTCATGAATCTAAGAGAAGAGGCAAACTGGCCAGTGATGCTAAATTCATTGTCTTAATTTGCATTATAAGTGATTTTTTAAAGCAATGAATGCTTATTGTTAAACTGAAGCTATCTAGGGGGCATAGGAAGACAAGATATTTCCAGATGATAAGCACCAGCTAATCAAGTATCGCCTGATCTCTGAAGGTGACAAAACACATATAGAGCTTGACCAGCAGGAAATTGTCTCAGTCTTAAAGAGATAACCTTCAGGACAAGTTAGTAAGAGGAATAAGGCCCACTTAATGTTACCTGAGAGAGTTTCTCACATTCTTATTTTTCTAATACCTACTGCATCTAACTTATAGTCTCTGCTATTTGCTCTCAAGTCCTTGAAACATGAACCTACTATAGTTTTAAGTGAAATTATTTTAAATAATAGTTCACATTCATATAATGCTTTACAAAGCACTTGTCTTACAACAGTTCTATGACATAGGTAATGGGTTCCCATTTTGTAGATGAGAAAAATCAGGATCCAGGAGAATCTACAACTTGCCCACAATCGCACAACTAATTAGAAATTTTATATCTAGGATGAGAACAATCCCATTGTAGTTAAATCCTATCTGTATGAATCTTTTTTTTAAAATTTTTGCTACTACTATTACTCTTTTATTCTTTTTTTTATTTTTAACATGTGTTTTTAAAACTTTCGGTTACAAGTTTTCTCCCTTCCTCCCTCCCCACCCACCCTCATTAAAAAGGCAAGCATCTCGATACAGGTTATAGATGTGCAGTTATGCAAA
>NW_020954709.1:564488-564640 GCF_900497805.2 Vombatus ursinus
TTCCCTCCTTAAGCCAAATCCTATGAGAATAAGATTCATTCATTCCCTCTCATCTTCCCCCCCCTTCCCCTCTACTGTAAAAGTCTTTTCGTGTCTGTTTCATGTGAGATATTTTACTTCCTTCTACTTCTCCCTTTCTCCTTCTCCCAGTA
>NW_020954709.1:564650-564832 GCF_900497805.2 Vombatus ursinus
ATTTTCCAGGTTAGTTGTTTTTCCAATGAGATATTTCACATTCTCTTCTATTTTTTCATTTGTTTAGATTAGTGTTACAGTGCCTTGATTTCTCAAATTGTCCTTATCTTTCAATTTCTCCATTCTAATTTTTAAAGAAGTATTTTCTTCAATAAGCTTTTGGACTTCCTTTTCCATTTGGC
>NW_020954709.1:565007-590377 GCF_900497805.2 Vombatus ursinus
TTGTACGTTTTGATCTTCTTTGTCATCAAAGTAAGATAATATAGTCTGACTCTTTTGCGCTGCTTGCTCATGATTCCAGCCAATTACTTGACTTATATACTCTTTGTTAAGGTAAGAGTGTGTTTCCAGTGTGGAGAATGTACTGTCCCAAGATTCAGGGATTTTGTGCAGCTGTTTTCAGAGATACTTCTAGGGACCTGTAAATTTTCAGTTCTTCCAAGGTGCTATGATCAAGGGCGAGGTGTTTACTCCTTTCCTGGCCTGTGCTCTGGTCTATGAGTACTCTTTTCTGTTTTGGAACTGTGAGGAGGATTTCCTCTCCACCACTACTACAAGCTCTACCACACCAGCACTCCTCCTCATCCCAGGACTGCCACCCAGAACTGTGACTCAGATCCAAGCACAGGCAAAGCAAGAGACTCCTGCTGAGCACAGGTAGAGAGATCCCTGCAGTCCCCTTCTGATCAGTCACTGGATTCCCCCTCTGTCTGTGGGCCAGAAGCTCAGGAGGCAGCTGCGGCCCGTGCTTGGGACTTGCGGCTGAGACCTAGCCTCTCTCTCACCGTAGTCACAGACTTTTCCCACTGACCTTCCAAGTTGTGTTTGGCGTTCATGGGTTGAGAAGTCTAGAAACCGCCACAGCCGCCGAGATTCAGTCCTCTGAGGCCTGCTCCAGGGCTGCTGCAGCCTGCACGCCCATGCTGAACTGCACTCCTCTTCCTCCCCAGCACCATATACCTTTCTGATCAACCATCCAGGCTGTCTTTGGCTGGGAATTTGTTTAACTCTGTCTTTTTGTGGGTTCTGCTGCTTTAGAATTTGTTTACAGCCATTTTTTATAGATATTTGGAGGAGTTTGGGGGAGAGCTCAAGCAAGCCACTGCTTTTACTCCGCCATCTTGGCTCCACCCCTCCTATCTGTATGAATCTTTAGCTAGTCCACTGTATCTGGGCAAGGCTGGAACCAAATGGAAGCTTAGGGCTGGAGTAGGAATGCAGGCAGAGGATGAGGGCCAGGATGAAGGTTAAAAGTAGGGACAAAAATGGGAAAGTTTACATAAAACTAACTCCAAATGGAAGAGATGTTGAATGTGGGAATGAGTCAAGAGAGAAACTGTTTCCCCATATCTTTTTTTGCACCATAAAGTGATTAGACTTTCTCTGTTTGACCTTAGTGGAAGTTACAGGGAAGGTATTCATGCTTTGGGTAAGGATTTTCATATACTCAGGTAATACCCAACCCTAATCAACGAGGCATGTATATTTTTCTTTCATTTTCTAGGGTCCCAAATAAAGGAATATTATGTTAAGTCTTGAAGATTATTGCACTCTTTTAAAAAAACCACAGAAAAGAAAAGGAGGTTTGAAGAACAACCGACAAAAAGTGGCACTGCTTTTAGAACTAACATGTTGGTAGCTGAATTTAATATACTTAAAAAAATAAAACAAACTACATGTAGTAAGATTCACAATTTCATGTTAAGTAATCTTTCTGTTCTTTGTACATGGAGATATTTGTTTGATGTTTGCCGAGTTCAGAACAGCAAAAAATGTAAAAAATTAAAAAAAGAAAAAGATTACCACACTTTGTTACTACGCAGAATGCATTAAAAAAGAAATCTTTGTAACTTATCACTTACACAGAATGGTTATGCTTTTTGATAAAAAATAAACAAATCTCAGAAAAACACATAATTTTCATTTTTTAAACACAGAATAATCCTTTATCTAGTAGAACCATAATTGTTCAACATCAAAGGGATAGTATCTGAAATTGACACTATAGGGATATCATTTTGGCAGTTCCTTAAAGATCTTTCTTCCTTGACAGAATCACGTTCCTTCCCAACAGTCAGTTTCAGGTACCTTGTAACCTTAATTATGTAACACCAAACCACTTAATAAAATAACATCATGAATTCAAGTAAGTTTACCAGTAGATTATTTTTCTGATGGAGTTTAGTAAAGGTTCCCTCTCTTCCCTCCCCCACCATGGTTGTCAAATCCAAGTTAAGATCTTAATCTTTTACTTGAAGTGAGGCATCAGTGCTCACCTTTAGGCTTTACCACTATTCACAAAATAGTTAAAACAATAGAAATAAGGATGTGTGAATATATCTGTCACAATTTTAGTTTTTATTTCTAGATAAAAGATTATTTTAGTGGATACATATTACCCATCCCTATGTTATACCTTACTTTATTTTCTGAAAATTATAAATACTCCAAGTTGTTACTATGATCTGAAAGACTGGAAGCTTCTTGAGGGCAGAAACAATGTCATAATCACCTTTGTTTGTGCCTTCCCCAGAGTCACTAATAGAAGAATGCTTGATAAATAAATGGTTCTTAATAAGTGGCTATAGAATGAAAGCATTTTGTTACTTGCATAAGACGAGTCCTAATTAATATTGTGTGAAGATATATCACATCAGCCAAATGAAACTTCTTAGGAAGCAATGGAGAGCAATATGTAGAAATTTTCTATAAAGAGCAAAAAGTCCCAATGTTGCTGTTTCGTGATTTTGAGCAAGTCACTTAACATCTTGGGCTCTCAGTTTCCTCAGCTATAAAGTGAAAGAGTTGGGCTAGATGATGCTAAATGTGTCCCTTCTAGCTCTATGAAGCTGTAGAATCAAAGACTAAATAAAAGAGCCAAAAAGTTGAGAGGGAGGGTGGGGTTGCACTAAGAATGTAAGGAAAAGTGAATATTAAGGGAGATCCAGAATTTTTGTTATTCCTTGTTATTCTCTTTGCAGCCATTTTCAGAGGCAGACAATAATAGCACATTCTTTCAATCCTGCTGTGATTTTTGATTTAATAAAAAAAGATATTTACCTTAGTTAAACAAAAAGTTATCTTAAAGGCTCTCCTCTACCTAAGTGTCTCCAATAAATATGGCAAAAATCAGACACAATTCTGTGACAGACTCCACTATGGAGATAACTGGGTTTAGGGACCTACTAAGAATCTGCATAAGGCATGAAACAGGGAGACATGCTCACCTAAGGCGTTCATCAATGAAGGATGGAGGCGGAAAGTTTGAACTATAGGAGGCCCAAACAAACAAAAGAAGGTTCCCCAATGATGGGTCCATGTCCCAAATGTACCTGATTGTAGACAAATGATTCTATCAAGCCCTGGAATACAATAAGAAAAGTTAAATTCATATTCAATGGAAAGAAATTTCACTAACCATTCCCAAGCCAGCTGAGATCTCTTCTCTTATCTAAGGAAGAGTATGCTTATAGAGCATTAGGATTCAGCAACAAGTGTGAAATTTTTCCTAGGGAACCTACACACACACACACACACACACACCATATAACTAGAGTGACCATTCTGTATTTCAAGAAACCTCTTGTATAACCAATATGATTCTCTTTCCTACTCCTAAATCCCTCTCCTTACATATTATAATTTCACAGTGCTTTCAAATTTCCAAGACCTTTTATGGAAAGAGGTCTGGTCTAAGCAATGGTTTCAGGGAGGATAAGATCTCAGGGAGGTTTTTTTTGACATATCCTAGATCAGTCCTGCACAACACACAGCCCGCCAAAGGATTTTTGTCAGTGTGTGAAAAGTATAGGGCTGCCAGTGTGCGCTTTCTCCTGTTTGTCATATGACCCGTGGCAAGCAACCATTGTCAGTCTGTCTCTAGTCTAACCTATCTGTGTCCCAAAGAGGTTTAGCCTATTTTAATTTTGGCCCCTGTCAAGTTGTGCAGGTCTGTCATAGATGTTAGGCTGAGTTCAATGTGGGGAATCAGGCCCCAGAAAGAATTAAAGACAATCTGGTATAGGATAGAGTGCTGGACTCCAAATCCAGGAAAAATTTGCTTTAAATCTTGCCTCAAACACTTATTCTTTGTAACAGTGGGCTTATAACAGCCACTTAAGGTCTCTGAGTCTCAGTCTCTTTATCTATAAAATGGGGGAATAGAGATAACACCTCCTTCAAAGTATTGTTTGTACAAAATGATCCAATGCACATAAAGTTTTCAATACAATCAAAGTACTATATAAAGGCAAGTTATCAATGTTTTGTTTTGGTTTTTTCCCCCATGACTGAGAGCTCCTCTTGACAGAAAGGGAGAGCAAGAACTGCTCTAATGTGGAAATAGGGATATTTATTTTTGCAAAGGAAAATGCTGCATATAATTACAATTTTATAAAATGTTTCAGAGCCAAAATAGTGACTATCAAAACTCATTTTTTCCTTGCTCTTTTTTCAGATAAAAGTATTTCACCTTTGTCTAATGTAACCCAGATCTGTTTCAGCAATTACTACGGCCTATAACACTATTGCTCTGTTGTCTGGAAAGATGGCATTTGAATGAAAAAATAAAAAATTTTTAGTGGGAAGGAAAATTTTGCAGAATTTGCACTTTGCAGCATAACACTTGCTACATTCTTAAAACTGGTGCATTCTCCCATCTTTACGCGGGGAATAGCTAGCTATGTAGTAGTGAAAACTTGGTTCATTGTTTCCCCAGGAGATGATGTATGGTTAAGAATTCAATAGCTGATATTTTCAAAGTATTTCTTAAACAATCTGCTTACCTGACAGTATAGCTTAACTCATAATTTTATTAGCTTTATGATTTTCAAAATGCTTTACAAAGAAGGTGTCATTAAGTTCTCACAAAAACCACTCAATCTGAAGTTCATAGTACAATTATTACCGCCATTTTAAGGAAAATGGAAGTTGGAAAAAGTGAAATGATTTGCCCAAAATCATATAGCCAGTAAAGTGACAGAGCTCATATAGGAACAAAGGTCTTCATTCACCAAATCTAGTGTTTTTTTTTCCTTCTCCCATGCTGACCCTCACAATTTTATGATTAACATTGACAATATATTTTAGTGGTTCCACATATTAATTGTCAAACTAGTTTGTGATGTGAAGGGATACATTTAAAATCAATAATTTAAAATTAGGGCTCTCAAAGGGCACGAAAGTATCCTCAATATCAGATAGAAAATGCAAGTTAGTTGGGCAGTTTTCACTTTATTTAATAGCTAGCATTTTTTTTTGTACTTTAAGTTTTGCAAAGTGCTTTACAAATATTATCTCTTTATCTTCAACTCTCGGTGTTAGATAATTAGCTATTATTATCCCCATTTTACAGATGAGGAAAATGAGGCAAACATTGGACTAAATGTCACCCAGCATTACACAGGTAATATGTGCATGAGACCAGATTTGAATTTGGGCCTTCTTGATTCCAAGTTCAATCCTTTACTTACTATGTTACCTAGCTGCCTCTAGGGTCATGGGTTTAGAGTTGGAAGAGATCTTGGAGACCATTAAATCTAATCCCCTCATTTTACAGATGAGAAACTGAATCTGAGAAAGGCTGATGACTTGCCCACAGTAATACACTAATAAGTTTCTCAACTCAAGTGTTCCCTGACTCTATATCCAGTACTCTCCTCTACTCTGTGATTGTGCTAACATAGTCTTCACAAATGCAAAATAAGCTATTGATACAACTGATGAGAAAACTGTCTAAAAAGAAAAAATAAAATATTCATGAAAAAATCAGATTCCTTCTAATTTAAACAAAATTAAATAAATCTGTTATATTATCCTTCCATTCCATTGTCTGAAACACAAAAGGAACCTTTAGCACATTAGGAAAACCAAGTGGACAGAGAAATGTATAGTATCCATATTGTGACATGTTTTTGGACAGGCACACCCAATGTATTTATCCATCAACACATATTTCTTGGACTGGCACTGATAATGGGTAATGAACTGGGGCCAGAACTGAATACAGAAGGAGAGCAGCCTAGATCACATTTAAGAATTTTTCCACCTCTTCAGGAATCCTAACCTGTTCCTTGCCAAAGCAGCCTATCTTTATCTGTTTTAATTGGATTTTTAAAGCAATAGTAATCATCAGGTCTTGGTTGAATGACTACAACTTATGGGACAATAGGATCTCAGAAGAATCAAAATTGCAAGTGATCCATAGGGCCATCACAAGACATAGGGTGAGTGGCAGTAGAATGTGAGCTGCTTGGGGGCAGCTAGGTGGTGCAGTGGATAGAGCGCCTGCCCTCAAGTCAGGAGGACCTGAGTTCAAATTTGGCCTCAGACACATAACACTCACTAGCTATGTAACTCTGAACAAGTCACTTAACCCCAATTGCTTCACAAAAAAAAAAAGTCAACAGAGATTTTGTGCATTCTCAAGTCCCTAGCACAATACCTTGTACATGGCAAGAAGAAGTGCTTATTTAATTAAATTAAAGTAGACTGGAGTATATTGTCAATAATTGTCAACAAACAATAATTTGTTTAAGTATAATGCATCATCAAAGAAATATCCAACTGGAGAAAGAAATGGGCTGATCATGTTGAAAGTGAGGGATGGTCAGCCCAAATGCTGCATTGGTATCCATGAAATATGAAAAGAAACACAAGAAATACTTAAATATGAGGAATAGATAAAAGGGTTAAAGCTAGAATCCGGAAGATATGAGTTCACCTCCCCACTTTGGTACTTACCAGTTGTGTAACCTTGTACTAGCCTTTTAGCCTCTCTGAGCCTCAGTTGCTTCATCTGTAAAATGGGGAAGATAGGTCTTGTAGTACCTACCTCACAGGATGGTCATGAGGCTCATATAATATAATGTGTGTAAACTGTCTTGTAAATTTTAAAGCATTTTGTAAATGTCAATAATCATTATTCACTGTACTATTCTACAAGAAAGATTTCCAGAAAGACATGAACAAGACTCATACATGATGATTAGGCATTTGTGATTTATAATTTGTGCCTCTGTAAAGAAAATTCATTGAAATTTTCAAAGGAAATATATTCATCCTCTTTCGGTTTACCCCTGCCTAGCTCTCCTCCTGTCCCCATTCTTTCCAGGAGGCAGGAGAGCAGCGGACTGACAAAAGAAGTGGTAATGTCTACAGAAGTTAATTGACTGATTCTATCTATTAGATAAAGCTTTCATTCTTCACTTCTTGCTCTAGAATAACATCTAAGTTAATTAAAGAAAATTAAACATTAAAAAACTAAAGGAGGTTTGTTTGCTGAAATCAGAGATAGGATAGAAGATGTAGAAGGTGTGATCCGGGAGATCCTCATCAAGTTGATGAAGGTTTCTCTGTTGGAAGAATCTTTTAGTTCTAAATGATGTTTGAGGGATAAGAAAGTTGGACATTAATAAGGAGGATAGCAGTTGGGATGGTGAAAGACCTTGAATCCATGCTATGTGAGGATCGCTTGAAGAAACTAGGGATCTTCACCCTAGAGGAGAAAATATTGGGGAAAGAAAAGAGTAATATCCTTTTCTAATTATTTGAAGGGCTGTCACAAGGTAGGCGAATTAGATTTATTCCATTTGGCCCCAGAAGGAAGAGTAATAACAGTAGAAAGAACAATAGATTTAGCATTAGAGAAACTGGGTTCAAATCCTATCCCTGCCATTTATTACTTATATGACCTTGGGCAAGTCCCTTAACCACTATTGATCTCCATTTCCCTATCCATAAGGTGAGAACATTGGAGTAGATAATTCCTAGGGATCATTCCATCTCTTTTTGATCTTTAGATTACATTTAGAACTATCCCAAAGTAGAAATAAATTGTCTTGGAAGGTAATGTCTCCCGTCTCTCTCAATGGGGATCTTCAAGAAAAGACAAATGGCCCTTTGTTGGTTATGTTATACTAGGCGTTCTTTTTTGTGATTGGGTTGAATTGAATGGCTACTGAAGTACCTTATAATTCTGCCAGTCTGTACTACTATGCTGAAGCTTTTGTTCTGCATTTGAAGACATCTCTTTATAGAAATTATGGATAATCTAAATGATATCGTGGTGAGATGACTGAGTGTATCTCCTGATGGTCAGAGAGTAACCTTGGCCTGAGTATTAGTGAACTCATTTATACCTCATTGAGGAGGGAAGTTAGAAGTCTGTGTCTTATTCTTTACTATTTAAATTTTGCTTTATTCAGTCAGACATCAGCAGAACATTTAAAAAAAGTTTCATTGATATATTTTGTCTTCAACATCATCTTCATTTCCAAAAGAAACAGAGTCTGCCCTCAAGGAGTATACATTGTATGGGGAGGATATAACATTCAACACGTGCACAAATAACATTGGTTATGTTTTCACTTTACTTTACATCAATTCATATTAATGTTCTCATGCATCTCTGAATTCTTCATATTGATAATTTCTTATAGTCCAGTAATTTGCCATTACAATAACGTGCTACAATTTGCTTAGCCATTCCCCAGTTCTAGGGGATCTGCTTTGCTTCCAGTTGTTTCGTATTAGAAAAGGTGCTATTATACATAATGTTGGTGTATATGATACTTTTCTTTCTGTCTTTGAACTCATTAAGGTATATGTCTTCCATTGGGATTTCTGGGTCAAAGGTAGGGACATTTGGTCCCTGTTTTCCCTTCTGGAAGAGAGCTGAGTGAGAAGAATCTAGGGAGAAAGAAAGGATGGTGGCACTGATCACTGGAGGAAGAGAGGAGAGGTAAGTTCTAGGAGAATTCAAAGATGACAGAATGGGGAGAAAGGGAAATTGAACTGTAATGAGAATTTTCTCACGGCGGTGGGGGAGGGGGGTTAATGCCAACCATAAGCTACCATAATACCACAAAGACATGTTAACACATATGGTTTGGCTGTGAGTTTCCTGAAGCACAAGTCAAAACTTGGGCATTGTGTTGTAACAGTGTGAACCAACAGGCTGGCCAAAACTTGCACTGGCTGAAACTGGTAGGTTTTCTTTCTTCCTTCCTTCCTTTCTTTCCCCCTACCCCCCTCACAGCATAGCAAATAGTCCGGGGAAGTTGATATATCCCCTTTCCATTTCATTGTAGGATTCAAATGTTAACAATGGTATTTCTCAGCTTATGAGTAACTCTGTTTCTCATGCAAGTAAGTGAAAATTTGGATTGTTTACCTCATGGTAGTGATGGATCACCAAAGCATGCCAGAAACTTAAGATGTCAGAAAACAATGAGGTAATTTATTGGGTTATCCTCCATTCTACACCCACAGCACTGAAAGGATGATCTCTACATTTCATTATCTTTTTGTCGTTGGTTTTCCCAGGGGAACTATACATACACACACACACATATACATATATATACATATATGTCTGTGACTCTGTGCATATATTACATACAGAGTATTACATACAACCTAAATATATGTATCTATTACAATGTATATAAAATATATGCATGTGTGTGTACACAAATTAATAACAGTGGTGTTTCAACAGTATCTCTCAGGATTCTTTTGTCAGATCTCTGGGTGACATCCCATCAGCACACCTGGATTTATAATAAGGTGAAAGAGCTCAAAAGTCCTCTTATAGACTGCTGACTTGTTCAATTTCAGGTGCTTAGAAACACAAGGAGCAAAATTCCCACTACTGTGGAGAATGATTTTTTTAAAACATACAAAGTTTAAGACTCTTGAAAATGCATAAAATTTCAAAGGGAGGAGATTCTCATAGATAGACCCTTCTCATTTCTAAATTCATATTCATTTCTGAAACAGAGACTAAAGTATCTCAAAAAGCCTCCCAAGAATGTTATCTTTTGTACTCAACCCCAGTATCTGCTGCCAACCCCAAACCTCAGAAAGCTGATTTTATGAGAATAGACTCTGTTCATGCAGCAAACATAGCCAAGTAAATGGTATTATTTAGCCCAAAATGTCATTCCCCCTCCAGCTCTGTTTCACTGCTCTTAATAGCAAGCAATGGCATTGAGAAAGCAACCCTAGGATTTCAATAGGTAGGACAATTTTAAGAACCAAATGGCTACCCTCTGGTAGACACAGTTGGGCCCCTTTCCAATAATCATTGGCACTAGCAAATGTCTCCTCACTAATCCTTTCCATAAGATCCTTCTCCACAGTCCCAAGTTCTTTCAAATTAGATTTATGCATAGATCAATCCATTAACAAACATTTATTAAGTACCTACCCTTGTTAGGCATTGGAACACAAAGACAAAAGTGAAACAGTCCCTTTTCTCAAGAAGTTTACATTCTATTGGGGATAAACAATATGTACATAAATGTATAACTAATTCCTGACTAGTGTGAGGAAGGAATCCCATGACTTGTTCAAATTATTTGAATTCACACTGCATATTTTCAATGGGCAACCACATTTTATACAATTATAACTTCTAATAATGTGAATTAAAATATATATGCAGAGCACTTCACAAGATTCAGCATTCTCACTAATCAGGGCCTATTTCTACATACAAAATAGACAAGAGACTATTTTTAATTGCATTGCAGGCATGGGGGAGAGCCAGGATAAAAATCACAGAGATGGAGAAGGAAATAAAATTATGAAAATAGAAGGAAAAGTAATTTCATTGACCACAGAATGTATGAAGGGGAGTAAGGAAGTCTGAGGCCAGGTTGTAAAGGTTTTTAAATGCCAAAGAGAGAAGTCTATATTTGCTCACAGAGTTAACAAGGAGAAACTAAAGTTTATTGAGTAGGATAACAACATAGTCATATCTATGTTTGAAGAAAGTCGTATTAGCAGACATGTAGTGTATATATGGCTGTTGGGCAAGATATAAAGCAGGGAAAACAATTTGGAAGGTACTACAATAGTCCAAGTGCGATATGATGAATGCCTGAACTAGGCTTGTGGCTATGTAGGTGGAGAGAAGAGGAAGAATGCAGAAGATGATGTAGAGCTAGAAACAACAAAGTTTGGCAAGTGATTGATCGTGTGAAGTAAGAGTGCAGAGGTGAGGAGGATATTGAGACTATGAGCTTGGTCTACTGAATGGATGGCCAGATTCTCTACAGTAATAGGAAAGCTGGAGAGGGAAAGGGAGTTGGAAGGGAATCAATCCACAGACATGTATTAAACACCTACCATGTTTCAGACAATGTGCTAGGCACTAGAAAGATAATGACTTCCTGTTTTGGATATGTTGATTTTGAGATGACTTAGACAGCCACTTAGAAATATCAACTAGGCAGTTAGTGAACCAGGATTGGAGCTCAGGAAAGAGACTATATCTTATAGGACAAGAATAATTCCTCAGAAGATGAGAGCTATAAAATCTGTTACAAATGCAGTGAAAGGCCTTTTGTCCAAATGATCTCCTGTTCACAAGCTGAATCATAAGCAAAGGGTAGATCACAGGAACTTAGCAACTAAAATAATGTTTCTAGGTACCCCAGGCTTCACCTCTTTACCCTGAGATGACCTCTGAGGATTATAGACTAGTAGCAATGAGCGGTGGTAGTGAGGAGTGGGAAGAAATCCGCTCTAACCTTAGGAATCCATGAATCTTCCCAAAAGGTCAATTTGTATCCACTCCCCACCTCCCCTCAACTCCCCCCTTTCCCATCAAAGAATCTGTTGCAATCAGGTCCTAGATAATCTAATCTGAAATGAGACCTTTTAAGAACCAAATCCAATGCTGGATGGTATGTATGGAGGTATGGGGGAATGATAGGAATGGATGGGTAGGATATTAGAACACAGAGGGATTAAAAAGTACCTACCTTCCCATGGTACATTCCCTTCATGCCCCATTATCAGGAGATAGTCTGGATTTGCACTGTAATTCATAGGGAAGCAATGGTGTTTTCCTAGGCCTAAAATTTCATTCATGTAAGGAACCCCAGTGCAGGATTTTCTCCAATGTGGATGAGCACTTGGGATACAAAAACACAAATAAACAGCAGCTACCATCAAGGTGCTTACTTGGAGAGATCACTGAATGGGTGTTGCCTCAGTCAAACTGAGACCTGTTAAAGACCTCAGCTTAAAAAAGCCAAGGTCTCCCACTGCATCCTGGGCCATCTCCAGTTGTCCTAATCTGTATCTCATCACTGGACCCAGATGGCTCTGGAGGAAAAAGTGAGGCTGGTGACTTTGCACAACCCTCCCTCCCTTAAATCTAATTCATTTGAATGTCATGGCATCACCTCCCTGATGTCATAGTCCTGCTTGAGAATGAAGGACAAACAACAATAACAAATAGACAAGCAAATGTAGAATGCATGCAGAATGATAGAGTAATTTCAATAAGGAGAGATTATTAATAATTGCTTGGATCAAGATAGACCTCATGTTGAAGGAGGCACTTGAACTGTGTTCTGGAGGAAGCTATAAATTCTATGAAGTGGAGATAGAGAAGAATGCATTCCAAACATGGAGGATAGCTTGTGCAAAGGCACAGAGGTAGGAGATATACTATTCTTTATGGGGACAGGTTAGTTTGACTGAGATGAAAGATGCAATCAAACATATTTACTGAGTACCTAGGGTGTCCAAAGTCCCTTTCAAGGGCACCACGGCTCTGCCACTAAATGTGATCCAACACTTCTGCTTCCCATCAAACATCTTCGTTTCTACTACCCCTAGAAAGCACATTAAAAACACATAGAAGGGAAGGGAAGGGAAGGAAGGCAAAGCAAGGCCAGGGAAGGGAAGCCTCTGAAAATGAGAAAGTTAGACTCAATGGCATCCAAGGTCCTTTTCAGATCTAAACCTATGATCCTATGAAAATGACTCCATAATTGTGTATGACCTACCAAAGAGCTGACAACATCATCTAAGCAAGGATAGCTTACCGTTTCAAAGAATGTAGTTGGCGCCAAGACACAGGCTGATTGATCATTTTAACTGTTTAAATGGAGGAGCTAATTCATGTTCTGATTGAAAGTCTACCTTACAACAAAACAGCTCTGTGCAACACTTCTTGTGGGGAGCCAGTCCTGCTTCAAAGAGACTCTTGCTTCCCGGGACTGTATGCACTATTTTCTTTATGCTTTGCCAAAATGTTTATTTGCCATAGCATAGACATGGGCTAAATATCACTTACGTAAAGGAATGTGAATCACAGAGAAAGGATGATGTTACATGCTCACAGATGCCAAAGTGATCAGAAACACTTCAGAGATGAAGTCTAACTCATTACTTACCTCTCTAATATTTCAGAGGATTGCACAGGGGCCGGTGAAAGATTCTACAAACAATATGTAAAGGAGCCATCAGCACGCGGGCACTTAAGCAAGCAGGACATGTTTGGGGATAGTGAATGCATGTGCTAAAATCACTTAATCATATTACCATTAGCAAATACCTGTTAGCTGACGCATTTTCTCACTGGCACTCTCTAAAAGAATTATAATGGTACAGCCTTGTGGCGCTATCATTGAATGAAAGGTGAAGTCTCTCTCTGCCAGGCTTCTTTGCAAAATCAAGAGACTAAAACTTTCTTTGTTAAGTCAATTGTTTCTAGAATTCTGACTATGTTTTCCCATACACAGAGTGCTGAAAGTAGTGGTTAGGTTCTCAGCACATCTTATGGACAATAGCTTATATTTATATGACACTTTATATATTATCTTATTTGAACATAGTAGTAATCAGCTGAAATAGATAATAAAGTGTAGGGGAGGTGCTGCCCATATAGTTTGGATATATTTCCCTATGGATTGTCTCAACTGGACGACAGGAGGAATGAATATCTATGGAATATTGTCTATTCTTCTCCAAGAGAGGCTTTGATTTCTGCCTTCAGGGGAGTAGGAAAAGAGCACCTGAGACTGGTCATGATGTTCTCCTCTGAGACTGGGTTCTCAAGAATATATTTGTCTGGTCCCAATGAATATTGCTAGGTTACAGGAATGATTTTGTTTAAGTTTAAGTGGCTTTCCTGATCACTGCTCCTTAAAGGGGAACAATTTTTTAGGTTCAAGATGTTTTCCCCATTGCCAACACTTAAAAGAGAGAAGTAGCTCAGGTTTCTATCCACAAGCTTGACTCATCCCCACTGCTACCATACAAATGCTAGTTACACATAAGATCATCACAAATAGTTAATAGTGAATAAACTCACTTATCTAAGCAGATAGTAAATAGAAATCAGAAAAGTTACACAGATTAAAATATGCCAGACAATGCACACAGTGAATAAGCTCCCTGTAAATTCTTTACTCCCACTTGTAATGAGATAATTCAACCAAGAAAGTGAGAAAAAAAAATTCCCTGAAGTTTCTAGAGAGGAAAAAATGGAAATCAGGGACTTGTTCAGGAGTTGGCTTTCTTCTACATGTCAGCCTTTCAAAGTATTCTTCTCCTGGGGCCTCTCCCTGAAGAGAATCTGAAACCTCTTGTATCCTCTCTTGAAGATGGAAAGAAGAGGAATATTTCTTCTCTCCTAAGCCCACATGCCAATGCCACCCTTCACGAGGTAGGAGGAATCATTCTCTCCATCAGTCCAAAATTACACCTAGAAGTAGTCAATAAAATGTTCCTGGGCAGCCCAGGTTAACATAAGCATTATTATCCTCTGATTTTTCCAAGGCAACATTAAGTTAGTAGGGGCAGAGTTTACTTATTACTAATAATCAGAACTATCTAAAAGGTGAATTGGCTGCTTCCAGATATAGCTCGGTTCTCCCTCATTAGAGGTCATGAAGACTAAAAACAATTGCTTATGGAAAATGCTATAGAAGCTATCGTCTGTCAGGTATGGATTGGAATGAAGGTCCCACTTAGGTCTCAGCTTTTATGGTTCCATAAATTGGCTCTTAAACCCTGGTTTTCTGACTCTAAGCTTCACGTACTATCCAATGATCACTCAGCAACCCCATCTCACAGCTATTTCTCATGCAGGGAGCAGTATCAACTAAGAAAGAGCAAATTTGACCAGTTCATTAAGACCAGGGTTGAGTTCATTGGCTGCTAATAGGCATATTCTAAGGCTATATATCACTGCTCAAGTTTTCCTTTCAAAGAGCCATTTGATCAATCAGGTTTGAAGTTAAAGAAATAATTGAAAACTGTGAAGGACATGCTAAGCTGAAAAACTGGTAAGTATCACACTTAGACTTCTTACAAATAATATAGTCTTTTTGAATAAGAAAATCAAAAGAATAGATGATTGATTGTGATATAATATTTTAATATTGTGAGCTCATCAATGTTAGTGTTCTCTTATGAGGATACTCCCTCCAAATTAACAAATATTTATCAAGTACCGGCTATATAGTGGATAGAGCAATGGGCTTGGAATTGGGAAGACTCATCTTTCTGAGTTCAAATCTGGTTTCAGATGCTAACCATGTGACCCTAGGCAAGTCACTTAAGTCTGCTGCCTCAGTTCCTCATCTGTAAAATGAGTTGGAGAAGGAAATAGCAAACCATCCCAATATCTTTTCAAGACAACTCCAAATGGGGTCATGAAGAGTCAGACGCAACTGAAACAACAGAACAACAACAGCCTGCTATATGCCAGGCACTATGCTAAAGAACTGGGTGTAGATGGCAATTCTTGTCCTTGAACTCCCATAATTCTACTACAAAGCACCTAACTAATATTCTGAAGTCTTCTTTCCTTTCAGCCTTTTTATGCTTCCTGAGCAGTCAATCAGGAGGTGTCCATCTGTTATCCTTCATTCTCATTATGCATTCATCCTACTTTTTCTGATCAAATATTTTCCATATCATGTCTAATATTAATTATGCCATAGAGGAAACTGAAAAAGGACTCAGTCCTGGGAACATATGGATTTGGTGTTTCTTTAGTGCACGATTAGTAGGTGCAATCATTCTCTTTCCCAGTCTCTTCTGTTTCCTGTCCACTAACCACATAATAAAGTGGACTTTTTGCCTGACTGCTGAATCACAGCTGAAAGTATATTTAAAAAAAAAAAAAGATTACAACAGAAGCAGCTTAATTCTTTTTTTTTTTTGCCTGACTTCATTTCAATGAGGAAGGAAAGGATCTATAAATCTCTGGGTAGGGAAAGTACCAATGAATTCAGTGATTAAAGCCACAGGTACATGGTACTGCTATTGCTTTTCTGTCTATTCTTTCCTGCCTTGGATGAAGGAGTGTTGGAGATCAAACAGAAAAATCTGCAGTGTAGTGAGCTTGGGAAGGTCAGAAGGTCCAGGGAGGTGAATCCGTTCCAGAGACTGCTACTAGCACAGCCCTAAAAAGAGATTTAAAGGACCCAGTGTAAGTAGCTAATAAAAAGGGGCAGCTAGGTGGCACAGTGGATCGAGCATGAAATCAGGAGCTCCTGAGTTCAAATCCGGCCTCAGACCAAACACTTGACACCTACTAGCTGTATGACCCTGGGCAAGTCACTTAACCTCAACTGCCTAAAAATAAAAATAAATAAATAAATAAATGAAATTTTTAAAAAATAAATAATTTTTTTAAAAAGTAGCTAATAAAAAGTCATAGAATAACTATACTTACTCTGAAGTAGAACACTAGGGTCTTCCATTCGGTGTCATCAGGCATTTCCAGAAGCACTCTCACCAAATGCACATACTTTAAGGACTGAGCCCTCATCGGGCAGTCCCCCATCAAATGATGATGATGATAAATATTTATTATTTTAATGATAGTAATTTATAATAACAATAATTATTATTATTGATTATAAAGTAGCTGCTAGGTAGTGCAGTGGATAGAGTGCTGGGCCTGGAGTCAGGAAGACTCATGTTTTTGAGTTCAAATCCAGCCTCAGATACTCACTAACTGTGTGATCCTGGGCAAGTCACTTAACCCAGTTTGCCTGTTTCCTTATCTGTAAAATGAGCTGGAGAAGGAAATGGCAAACCACTCCAATATCTTTGCTGAGAAAACTACAAATGGGGTCATGAAGAGTCAGACATGACTGAAATGACTGAACACAACAGTAGCTGATATTTATATGGTTCTTTAATATTCAGGAATCACTTCATATACGTTATCTCATTAGAAACAAGCCTGTGAGGTACATGTTATAGATGTTATTATCCCACTTTATGGAAGAGAAAACTGAGACTCAGAGAGGTCAATCAAGTGATTTGTCAAAAGTTATACTACTAGTAAGTATTGAGAATAGGATTCTAACCCAGGGTTTTTTACACTAGGCTACACTAAGCCTGACATATACAAATAAAAAAAAAAAGAAAAGAAAGAAAGAAAGAAATCTCCAAGTTGGAAATAATCCTGAACTAGAAATAAAAATAAATAAGTTTTAATCCCTGCTGTGCATTAACTCTTATGAGCATATCACACAGCCTCTTTGAGACTCAATTTCATCCTTAGTAATAAGAAATTGGACTAGATTATCTCTAAAATTGCATTCAGGTCTATAATTCCCTACATCCCTGATGCTAAAGCAAAGCTGCAGGTAAGTAACTATATTCTCAGAGCTCTCCTTACTGATGAAGATAGCTATTTGATTAAACAATTGGGGGTTTAAATTTCAAGGTCATAAAATCATCAATCTAAAGCTAGAGGGGATCATCTAGCACAATTCCCTGCATTCTACTGAAGAAGATCCTTAGGTCCAAGAAGAGCAAGTAATTTGCCTAAGGTCACACAGTTAGTAAGTGTCAGTGGTAGAATTTAAATTATGCAAACTAATCTTAGCTTACAAACCTTTACAATTCCACACCAGGTGTCACACTTCATTCTTCATTATCAATACCATGTGCTCCTATGAAAGTTCTAGACAGATAGAACCCATAATGGACTCTTCATCACCCCATTTCTTCCTTGGATCCCCAACCTTTGCTTCCATTTCATATGCTGACTGACATCTTTTAGTTGCCAAATGCCATCCCCTTTATTTTCTTACTTTTGGACATGACTCAATGTTTACACTCTATGTGCTTTGACCGCAGCTTCTCAGATTTCCCTAACAGTGGCGGCAAGAGATAAAAGGCATTCCTTACTGTTGAGGAATGAATATTTTCAAAAGCAATTGGCTCCTCCAGTGTCCTGGCCTTCTGAGAAAGAAATACAGGGGAGTACTGATATTCTTAAAGCTCCCCTTTACAAAAAAAAAGTCACATTGACATGTAGAAAATTATTTACTTTTTTCCCATGGCCATGTGCTGTGAAATATTGTTTTTAAATTCTACTCTGATGCCTTATTGTGGCATAGAGACTACTCTAGGTTCTCAAACATTATGTCAATGGAGCATAAGCTCTGGCAGGTTCTATGATGTTGAAAAGGCTTAGAGTATAGGTTTGGTATCAGGTTAAGTCTGCTTTCCAAAGACTAGTCTCTTATAAGTACAGAGAGGTTTTATCTTTAGTAGACTAGCCACTTAGTGATGAATTCTCTGGAAATATGGAGAAAAATAAGAAGAAATTAATTTATATGTCATTAAAGATAAATTAAGTCAATATCCTGATTTAAATTCCTGTGATCAAGGAGTCAACTCATTTCTCACCTTTGTATCAAAGGGGACTTTACCAACATACAATCTCCTGTATCTCTTTCTGTCTTCCTCATGTATTTGATCAATCATCTAGATTAGTGCTTAATGTGGCATCCACAGACTTGGGTGTCCATGGAGCTAATCAAAAAGGTCAGAGAATAATTATATTTGCTATGAAATGGAGCACTAGGGTCCATTTCATCATATTTGATACCATACATATGGGGAGGGGGTATGAGCTTGGATACAAGAAATATTTCATCTTTAACCTCACACTGAAATTTAGTATTTCCTTCATTTATTTAAAAGCATTATTCTGAGAAGGGTTCTACAAACTTCACCAGACCAAAGGGGTCCATGACATATGTATATATAAAGTTAAGAACTCTGAAGATGAATGGGTCCAAAAATACCCCAAAACTACTTGGATTATGCTTCTTTGAAGCCAGAAACCTAGATGATCAATGGACACTTTATAGTTGCAGAATAACTACTCACACATAGCAATGGTGACAGTTTTTCCTCTGCTGAAATAGCATCTATTAGATATAGACATGCAAAAAGGTCAGAGGAGACAGATTACAGTTAGCATAGTTTAACTGAGTAAATGGAACACATCTACAATGCCATTTTGTCATTGGACATTAACTAAGAAATAGATTGAATGTGATTGTGGGAAAAGATGTTTGAAAGGTAGCTAAATAGGTGTAGATTTAGAATTGGAAAGGCCTGAAGATGTCATCTTGTCCACCCTCCTTATTTTACAGATGTAGAAACCAAGTCTTAGAAAAGAGAAATGACTCTCTGAAGGCGACAGAGAACCACAAGTTGAACTCAAGTCTTCTGTCTTCAGTTCTAATCTCACTACAGTAATGAAGACTGGACACAACCACTACTTTGTAGGCCTTCACATTAGTCCCAGAGCTTGACATCAAGTCAATCTCATACTCTGTTATTTGGCTTCCAAAAATATGTGCTTGCCCTTTGAATTTTTCTTTGAAACTTCCTTTCTTGAGTTATTAAACTTGTATGGTTAGAGCCCAGTGTTAATAAGATGTCACAGATTTAATCATCACCTGGAATTACTAACTTTACACTGAGAAAATCCATCCTGTAGCCACAGACACAATTCTAAAACCAAATGGATAACACTTTCACATGTAGAAGGAACATATATGGTTATAGCTATTACCAGCCAGAAGTGCAGTCAGTCCCCAAATGATGAAAAGGTTGTATGTCCAAAATCCTTCTTTCAAACAGTTATTTGAAACTCAGGACACATTTTCTCATAGAGAAAACTCTGTCAGCGTTCATTAGATATCCAGACCAGTCCACAAAAGCCTATATAACACATAATATAGCCAAAGTATGGTACTAATGCTTGTTTCAACTACATCATAACACTGTTTCTGTGAGGAAAAGCATCATGTGTTCCAAGCCAAGAGCATATGTCCTCTGCCCAGTAGTGGATACTCCTGATTCCTGTAAGCAGCAGAGGGTAAGGCTCCCAAGTTAGGGGCCAGTGGCTCCATCGAAGTCAGGAGGAGGGTGAATTGTTGCTGTTTGTCCTTCATTTTCTGAGACCAATGACATCACAGAGTGATGTCTTGACTCATGAGTGAATTAGATTTAAGTGAGGCAGAGTTACACAAAGCCATCAGCCTCACTCTCCTTTCCAGAGTCATCGAAGGCCAGTGACAAGACAAAAGTATGGACGACTGGTAATGGTCCATGATGCAGTGAGTGACCTTGGCATTTTTAATGTCTGACCAGGCTCTAAGTGCTCCACAGCACCTGCTTCAGCTTTGTTGGAACAAATTGCTCTCATTCTACCTGGGGAAATTTTCGTGTACTTGGGGTAGACATCCCCCCAACTCACCCATGGGTTTGGGGGAGGGTGAATAGATACTCCTGATAGTGGTAATTTATTAACATTTTACATTTGCATAAAGGAAGACAATGCTTTTAGGTAAAGAAGTCTTCAAGTGCATGGATAGGAAGAAAAAAATTAGCAAAGGAAAAATAAGAGTAGATGGGTGAAGGACATTTGATGCTACAGTTTATGTCCTTCAACTTATCTGTATCAGCAGATGTTTCCTATTTGCGAGAGTCCAAACTAACAATTTTTTGATGTTTGTTCGTTGGTATGTTTATTTTGGTTGAATGTAATATGTTTTAATCATTACTTTATAGGTTTGGACCTCAGTGAATGAATGAATACATGAATGAATGAAAAGACATTTATTAAGTGTTTACTCTGGGCCAGACAGAGTGCTAAGTGCTGAAGGTAGAAATACACAAAGCAAGAAGTGGCAGGGAGACTTGGCATGAAGATGTCCAGAGACCAACATCATAAGTCTGGGTCATATAGCCCTAGAAAGACTGATTATTTCCTCATAGTTACTATGCCTAAAGTTTGAGCAATAGCCACAAGAGAGAAGACACATTTGAGCAGGTAAACAAGTGAGTCTGGCTTACTCTGGCCATGGATACTTCATAACATAGGGATAAGAACTAGATTTATAATTTCATTGGTGCAGGGACCTTTCCGTGAGGAATTTCCTCTATCTATGTAGGCTGGAACCTACTCCACAACTTACAGTCTTAAAAATTGGCTGGACCACTGAAAGGTCAAATAATTGACATAAAGTCACATGATCAATATGCATCACAGACAGGATTTGAACTCAGGTCTTAGTGACTCTTGGGCCAGCCTTTCATGTAGAACTAAAATAACACAAATTAGCACATGAATAATTTACTTGTACATTATCTATAAAAATACAACTAATCAATATCCCTTCATCTATTTTAATTGAATCACTAATTATAAGTGATTTTGCAACTTAGAGCAAAGTTTAAAGAAATAAGAAGTTAATAACCATTTTTATAACTCCCCTTCCCAAATGATCTTCGAAGCTCAACATGCTATAAAAGTAACTGCTCATAAATATTAAAGATTAGTTATTAACTGGCTTAGCCACTACCATGACCTATCAAATATCTCAAAGGGATTTTGCCTTTTTTCCTCCTCTAAACATTGAACAGAATAGAATAGCTTTCTATTTGAGTTGTACATATGTTTCTTCACAGATGTTGGCTGTGTGTCTGGGCCCTTTGCATTCAATTAATAGTGTGTTTTTGTTTTTTTCAGAAGGACTTGTCCCCATATTTATAGCAACTTAATGTTCCATGATATTCTTCCCTTTGGATTCCTTATATATTTTATTTTTCTCTTTACATTTGTTCACATATGTCCTAGGTGAAATATGTTAATCATACTTCTTTTATTCCTTTGAAATCCTAAATAGTGCTGCTTAGATACCCACTGATTCTTCTGTTTATCTTCAGTGTCCCTTCTGTGACCATTATCTAAGGCCACCTACATGCATATGGCTTTGAGAACCTCACTCTAGAGATATACACAGAACATACTGTATGCAAGTTTGATGAATGACTAAATATTAAGCCTAAATTATATTTTAGTAGTGACAGTAACCTATATTATGTCAATTCATTGTTTGAAAGACAAAAATTATACATTGATAGTGGGGTAGAAGAATATTTTTAAAAACCTTCTTTTTTAGTTCAACTGAAAACAATAAGAAATAATAATTTCTCCAGCTTAAAACCATTTTCAGACTATTCCCTTTAGGAAAATGGGTAGAACCAAAGCCAAGGCCTTTTTAGGGAAATGGAATAACTTAACTCTAGATAAGATCATTGTCTCCTCGTTCACCTGAAGAGATTGACACTCTGACTGCTTTGACCCACCTTGCTGTTCTTCTTTCATTTTAGTCATGTCCAACTCTTCATGGTCCCATTTGGGTTTTCTTAGCAAGGGTACTGAAGTGGTTTGCCATTTCCTTCTCAGCCCATTTTACAGGTGAGAAACTGAGGCAAGCAGGGTTAAGTGACTTGCCCAGGAACACATAACTAGTAAGTGTCTGAGGCTGGATTTGAACTCATGAAAATTAGTCTCTCTTATTACAAGGTCCGTGCTCTAGCCACTGTGACGCTTAGCTGTCCTTGACTTACCTTAGCAAGAGGTAGTTGTGTCCAGCCTTCATTAGGGAAGTGAGATTTAGATCTGTCATCAAGATGAACAAGCTACATCTGCAATCAGAAAACCTGGGTTTAAATTATGGCTTTTCCACTTTTTGTGGAAGATAACCATATGTCAGTGGATAACTTTAAATATTAC
This sequence comes from Vombatus ursinus, assembly GCF_900497805.2. NCBI lineage: Eukaryota > Metazoa > Chordata > Mammalia > Diprotodontia > Vombatidae > Vombatus > Vombatus ursinus. The sequence goes on from NW_020954709.1 coordinate 587,443, forward strand.
CAAGGATAACTGAGCAGACAAGTTCCTAACAGAATTTAGCATCACTTCTGAGCCATGATTAGTGTCAGGGTCTATTGCTAGAACTAATGGGACTTTACAGAAGAAGTAGATGAGTCAGTTAATGCTGACAGTCACAGGCTTCTACTACACAAGAATTTAGGGGGTGTTTTTAAGGGAAGGAATAAAAAGGAAGCCCATGTGGCTTAACTGGAGACACCCAAGAGGGCAGCAGGCAGAAACAAGGCAAACACCGTAATACAGCCCTTATATCATACTATAGTATATGGCTTTATGTACTACATACTATTTTATTTTATACTATTTATTTTATGCTATATTTTATATACTATAAAACATTCCTTATACTGGGACTGGGACTGATCTTTCCAAAGTATGCATTGAAAACAGAAAGAAATGGATATAATTATGTGTTCACCAGTACACCAGAGGCATACATCAAGACAAGTCATGTGAAGACAATCAATTGCCAAGTTTTGCTCTTTCTACCTTCATAACATTTTTCATATATAAGCTCTTCCACTCTATCCTTCACTCAGCTATCAAATTAATCTTCCTAAACTATGTCACACCCACCCACCCATTCAATAAACTCCAGTGACTTCCTATTACCTATAGTCGTTGTTGTTTGTGGTTGTTGTTTGTCCTTCCTTCTCAAAGAGGACCAATGACATCAGGAAGGTGATGTCATGACTTGCAAGCAAATTGAATTTAAGTGAGGCAAGACTGTACAAAGTTACCAACCTCACTCTCTCCTCCAGAGCCATTTGAGTCTAGCAGTATCAAATATAAAATCCTTGGGTTAGATTTTAAAGCTTTTCAGAACCTGGCTCCTTCCTACCCTTTCTGTCTTTTTATACCTTACTCCCCTCCACATACCCTATGACCAACTCACACTGACCTCCTTGCTGTTCTTCCCACGGGGCACTCTATTTCTGGACTCTGGGTCTGGTTCTATCACTGTCAATGGTGTAGCTACAATTCCAAGCCAGGTAAATAGTTGTTTGTATGTTGTCTCCCCCATTCGACCGTGAGCTCCTTAACAGTAGGGACTATTTTTGTTTGTTTATCTCACCTTTCTTTGTATCAGGAACACTTAGCACAGTGCCTGGAATGTAGTAGGCACCCAATAAATTGACTTGACTTATACCATAGAAAGAAAGAGTGCTGATTCTAGAGTCTGAGGAACTAAATTCAAATCCTATTTCTGATGGTTACTACCAGTATGACCATAGATAAACCACTTAATCTCCCTGGGTCTCAGTTTACTTGCCTATAAAATGAGGAAATTGTATCAGATGACCTGTGATGCCTCATCCATCTCCAGATCAGTGATCCTTTGATGGTTTCTTGGACAGAGAAGAACCAGGATAGGTAAAAAAACAAACAAACAACAACAACAACAAAAAAAAAAAACAGAGGTTTTGTTTTTGTTTTTCCCAAACTACAAAAATGGGGCATCAGAGTAAGACTTTAAAGGATATTTCTTTGATGATTTATATGGCTCAAATATGACCTTAGGTTCTCAAAGGTCAGACCAGCAGAGTTTGAGTTACAACAGGTTTACCAAGTTGGAAAAGCTTCAAGTTAAGGTCCAATGTGTTTGTTCAAGGGCCAGCCTAGTAAAGTTGAGAGAGTTTCATTTCCAGAATTCTGGCTACTAGGTAATGATTTTTTTTTTTTACCAATGCTTCTTATGAAGAACATCTACTGGGAAGTGTAGTAAGCAATAACTTACAAAGTGATTTTCCTGAAGTACAGGTCTAACCCTATCTCACACACACACACACACACACACACACACACACACATACACACACACACACCATTTGGTAAACTCCAGTTGTTCCCTCTAACTTCTAGGAACAAATACAAAATCCTCTGCTTGGTGTTCAAAGTTTTTTATAACCTAAGTCTCCCACCCACCCCAACATTTTTCTAGTCTTTTTACACTGTACGCCTCAACATATACTCTTTGATTCAGTGACATTGGAACAACACACTCCATATTTCAACTCTGGGAATTTTCTTTGGCTGTCCCCCATGTCTGGAATGCTCTCCCTCCTCTCATTTCTACATACTGGCTTCCTTTAAGTTATAACTGAAATCTCTTCTCCATGAAAACAGCTGAATGGACAATGACTAGAGTATGTGAATTATATGAGGATCTAGCAAAGGAGACTGAGAAGTAGGGATCTGATAGGTTGGAAGAGAACCAGGAGAGAGTAGAGTTCCAAAAGCCTAGAGAGAAGAGATTATAAAAGAAAATAGAGTGATCAACAATGTCAAAGGCTGCAGAGAGGTTAAGAAGAATGAGAATTGAGAAAAGGCAGTTGGATTTGGCAATTGAGAGATCACTAGTAATTTTGGAGAGAGCAGCTTCAGTGGAATTATGAGATTGGAATTTGGATTGCATGGGTTAAGAAATGAGTGAGAGGAGATGGAAAAAATGGAGGTGCTTATTGTAGACAGCCTTTTCAAGGAGTTTGGTCACAAAAAGTAAAAATATATATATATAGGATGATAATTAGTAGATATAGAAGGATCAAGTAAGGATTTTTTGAGGTTGGGGGAGACATGTATCTTTGTATGTAGTAAGGAAGGATCCAGTAGATAGGGAGAGATTGAAGATAAGTGATAAAGCAAGGATGACAGATGGAGAAATTTTTTGGAGGAAATGAGATGGAGCAGGGTCACTTGTGTAGATAGAATGGTTAACCTTGGTAAAGGTAATGCCACCTCTTCATGTGAGATGAGGTAAAGTAAAAGAGAGGTGAGAGAGAAGGTGGCAGAAAACATCTGAGTGACACGATATGACAAAGAGGGGAAAAGAGGGAGCTTATGGTAAATGGTCTCAATTTTTTTCTATAAAATATGAGGCAGGGCTGAAAAGGATGGGGAAGGGGGAGCCATGAGA
>NW_020954709.1:590410-598258 GCF_900497805.2 Vombatus ursinus
GATATGAGGAAGGATAAAAAGGTGTAGAAGAACTGCTTTTTGAGAACTGGATGATGAGCTGATAATGGAGGTATATAAGGATTGCTTAGCAGTAATGAAAACCAAATTGAAGTTGGGTGTCATAAGTTTGTAATGGATTGGTTACATGATTTTCTCCTCCTACACTCACCTATGTCATGGGGTGGGGAGGAAAGCCAGGTTTCATTGATTGCTAGAAGATGGAAGGAATAGGGGAGTAAAAGATTTAGGTTGAAGCAAAGTTTTTTTGCCTATCAAATAGACATCCAGAGCACACAGTGGAAGGAGTGAGTGGCATTTGGTTGAGGCTTAAGGGTGATGGAAATAAGGAATTGGGAAGCAGGAGATGGAAAATGAAATTGGATGATAACCTATAGGGTTTCAGAATCACAGGGATGGGTAAGGTACATCCAATGGTAAGAATGTTCATCATTGAGCAGAAGGCACAACTCCTCACAGAAGTGGCTAGCAATCAGGCAGAAGACAAGTGCAGCATGGGATGGAAGGCAGATGGTTAGATGGGAAACCCCATTTCATTATTCTTCTTCCCTCTGAAAGCTAGAGATTGGGTGAGAGATGGCACAGCAGAAGATCTAAGTCCTGATCTCTATTAACTTTCCTCTTCCTCTTCCCTCAAGGGACAACTGTAATAGAAGACCGAAGGGCTGAGATCAAACAATAGGTTGCTCCTCTTCTGTGCCACAGGCTTTCCACATCTCCAGAAAAGGTCAGAGGAACATTTGGTTCCTCTTCTCACTTAAGATACACAGGTGTCACAAGTGGACACACAGGGGGAAGTCATTACCCAGGTGGAAATCTGCCTGGTCTCTCGCCACTTTCCCTCAGGGCACAAGAGGAAATGGAAGACCCAGAGTAAGAGCATGGCCTGGGTCCTCTTCTCACCTGAGGGTGGATTGCCATGCAGCAATCAATGGAAATCTCTGCAGAGAAAGTCTCATTTGAAGCCTTCCTTCAGGGGACACTCACAGTAGGAGATGGAAAGGAGATGAGAAGGCAGCTGCACCATGATGACAAAGTCTGGACAGTTAAAAGCACATCTAGGAGAGGAATAAAGACTTTCTTTAGGGGGCAGCCATTTGAGACAATTGTGCTGACCTCAACTTTTCAGGGACCTCTGCAATTGATGCTGGTAATTAGATAGTGGGAGAGTAGGTTACTTCAAAATTGTCAAAAATGCCTGAGGCTTATATACAAGTGATAAGCTACGATCTAACCTTACTTCTGAAGGAAAATAAATGAGATTAACCCCAAATCTGCTCCCCTAGAGCCCTGACTCCAAGACCCTGTCAAAAATTACATCTTAGATGTGATTTTATTGGGATCATAGAAATAAGTGTTAGAAGCAGGAGTACGCTGGATCTAGCTCGTACTGGCCCATGAGAACCAATTATTAAATTTCCAGTGGGAGCATTTGCACCTTGGAAATAAGCAATGTTACAGATGAGGACTTGGTTTATTCTTTTATTAATTATTTATATTTATGAAAGTGGAAAAAACTGTTAAGAATAAAAATTAAATTTAAAAGTGTGTGCTGTATGAGGCAGCCAGGTGGTGCAGTGGATAGAGCTCCAGCCCTAGAGTTAGGAGGACCTGAGTTCAAATCCAGCCTCAGACACTTGATAGTAGCTGTGTGACACAGGTCATTTAACCTTATTACTTCACTAAAAAGAAAAAAAAGTGTGTGCTGCCTAACTCCTCTGACTTCAGAACCAGTGGGATTTTTGTCATATCACAATGACATTCAACTATTTAATTTCAAAATTCTTATTTGTACATATGCCATGCTTAGTTTGTATATGATAATGAGTTTTCACAGAACTAATATAAGATATTTGCATACTTCAGACAAGGATTAAAAATGTACTCCCTGTGGCATTGTTCTTTTTACTATGAATCATGCCTTTTGACATGACAAAATAAAGCCCTAGATTATCTGGAGAGAGGAATTCTTTCCCAATGCCTAGCACAGTGCCTGGCACATAGGAGGCATTTAATAAATATTTATTAATTGAATTGTATTAAAGATATGTGCATTTCAGTAATCAACTACCAATCCAGAAGAGTCAATATGAAATATGCCACCCATTTCCTGCCAAAGAGGGGATAGACTCAAAATGCAGAATGAAATGTACATTTTTGGACATGGTCAATATGGAATTTATTTTGTAGGATTATTCATAAATATGAGAATTTTATATTTATTTTGTTGTTTTTTAATGCTTGATTGAGGGTGGTAGCAGTGGAAGGAATACAATGAATGTTTGTCAAAATAAATACATAAATAATTTATCTCAAAAAATAAAATGTACTTTATAAAAAGTAATGTTAAGAAATAAACCATGTTGTCTCCCTCAATGATGTTAGCCTTAGATAGTTATCTACTTTACGTGTTTATCTATTTTTAGTTCCTGCTCTGGATTTCCACCAAAATAAAGAGGGGTGGGAGGCTTAGAAGTAACTGCTAGTTAGACTCAAGGAGTATTTTTCCATAAGCCAAACAATGCCAAATCACGAAGCTTTTAGAATAGCTTTTCAGTCAATTACTAGCAAAGCTTCCCTCAACAGACAGGTGGATGACAAATAGTCAGATGTTCATTTTCCAGATGGAGATCATGCATTCACTCCAAAGTTACACGGGAATACAGCCAAGAACCAGGATCAGAATTCAGTCCTTCAGTGTTGTTGTGCTCTAGTTAGAACACATTGCTTTGCAATGACCTTGGCAACACCCTTTCCAAAATGCCACTGCCCTGCAAAGGGACCCTGCCATTTCTGAGACCATGGTCCAATTTTCCCTCCTCTCTTTTGGTGGATATCCCCAGGGCTACAAGCAGGTCACTAATTTTGCCCTGTTGTATCATCAATTATCCTGTACTAGTCGATGAAGGAGAGCTCAGCACTGAAGCCAGACAAGTGTAAACATCCACCAGGAGGGATTGAGTAATGGAAAGCAGGAACTACTCCAACGGCTACTTTCCATTGAAATAGTAATATGAGCTCTTTTCATGAGATCAGCAACCTTCATTGGCTACTTTGGGCAAATAGAAAGGGAGGAAATGTAGAATGATAATCTATTATTCTTCCACCACAGCACTGGATGCATGGTTCCATTTGTTGACTTATTCATTTAACCCAGAAGAGAGTAGACTTTCTGTGAATAGCCTGGCTTACCTTTGGCTCTGCAGCACTACAGTTGGAACTATTGTACGAAACCAGGCAGCAGAGACAGAGGAAGTCACTAAGGGTTTAATTCCATGTTAGAAGAAAACATAGGCACCTGGTTACCTAACCCAGGTTCCAAAATGACTTGTGATGACTTGTTTCTGGTGATAACACAAAGCCTGAAGAGAAACACTAAGCCTGGAAAAGGGGCAAGCACGGACATTCATGCCACCCTCTTTGCAAGTTAGCATCATTGTACTGTCCTTTGCGTTGTCTGTTGTTACACATAAGCCAGAACCAAAGGAACTGAGGTAAAGCCCTTGACCGGACTGTTTCCTCCAGCTCTTTAGGAATGTTTACTGAGGTGTGGTGTTTTTCAAAACCTTTAATAAGAAGTACGCCATGTTCTCCAGTCCCTCGGCTTTGCTAAATGTGTGGGAAGGACACACTGTTTCGACTTCTTTGCCAGGATTCCAAAATATTCTTTGCTGTTGTGAACTCCATGCCATCCTCTGGAAATGGAGAGCAAATAGTCCTGCCATGACCAGAGCTTGGCAGAGCAACTCAAGAGCCAGGTTTTCTAAAGAAGAGAAACCTCAGTCTGTATAAGACACAAAACTTGAAGTGTTCATGAGAGGGGTGGACTAGCTCTCTAAGGTACCTTTAAGCTTTAAAATTTTGTGATTCTTACATTCTATTCATAGAAGGTCTTAGGAAGAAAACAAAAATTGGTGGTCTTAATAATGCAACTAATGTTTGTATTTCAAAGACCTAAGAAAGATATTTAAAAAGCAAAATAATCTTTAGTTGCATTTTCATGTGCTTGAAGTCCACCTTATATTTGTTTTTATTTTGTATTTGGGGTGGGAGGGGGAGGGGTTTCTGGCTTTGTGTTCCTTGAATGCAGAATGGAAATTCTACTAATGCAGATAGGCCACTTGACCTTTATTTGAAAGCCCAAAGAGTTGTCTGAAGATCAATGAGAGGTCAAATGATTTGACTCCCACTATGGTCACACAGCTATGTGTCTCGGGCAAAGTTTGAACCCAGGCCTCCATGACTCCATTGCCAATTCCCCATCCACTACCCCATGCTGCCATTCCATCACTTTGTAAATAATTATAGAAAATTAGCGAGCCCACCCATTTTATTAGCCAACAAGTCACAGGTTAAAGGAAATAAACATTGAAAAAACATGCACACACAACATACCCTACGTATAGAATCTCAAGGGTGGAAAGCACCTTAAATGCATGTATTATAACCTATAGCTGAAAAAGATCACCCTTTACTATATCTCTGACAAGTTGTCACAAAGTCTGTATTTGAAAACCTGTAGGGAACAACAACAACAAATGGAGGAGAGATTGATGATGTCTCACTTGTGATGGGCAATGCTGCATAGGATATCCTACTACAGAAAGGAACATGTAGATGATGGTAAAGTATTTATAGAGACAGTCTCTTTCTGTCTCTCTGTCTCTGTCTCTCTCTGTTTCTGTCTCTGTCTCTCTCTCTGTCTCTCTGTCTCTCTGTTTGTCTGTCTCCCACAGCCGCCCACACCCTTTGTAGTACATATATTAGTAGTTGTGGGTATGTTGGGTGTTCAGGGAGGACTAGCACCTCTAGAGGGCTTATTGAGCCCTTTTCAGGGCTGCTTATCCATCTTTGGTGTCCACCTGCCATCCCATTCTCACTTGTGGCTCCAAAAAGCCTAACATGTTCAGTGGACACAGTAAAACTGTCTGGACAGACAAGCTAAACCAGGTTGAGGACATCAACAGGCCTCAAACCCTTTGGTGAGTTAATGGGATGTCTACCAAAGCATGTGAAGACTTCCTCCAGTGGAAAGGGAAGATGAGAACAATTTGTTCCAACAGCCAGGTGTCTGAAGTAGGTGCTGCGGAGTTCTTAGAGCTCGGTTAGACACGGAAGAAGCCAATGTCATCCGCTGTATCCTGGGCCATCACCAATCCTCCTGACTTTTGTCCTGCCATTGGACTTTGGTGAAGTTAGAATAGAGTGAGGCTGATGATTTTCTGCAACTCTGTCTCATTTAATCCAATTCATACACAAGTTAAAACACCATCCTGTGATGTCATTGATCCTCTTCAAAAACAAAGGATGAACAACTAGTAGTTGCCCATTTCTGCATTTGGTCACCAGTTCCAGTGGGTAGAGCATGGGATCTGAATTTACTAGCTGCATAGCCCTTGGCAAGTCATTTAACTTCTAATTGCCATAGTTTCCTCATCTCTAAAATGGAGATACTAATAGCAACCTACATCTTAGGGCTGTTATGAAGTGAAAATATTTTAAAGTGTTTTGCAAACTTTACAGAACTATATAAAAGCTAGTTGTTGTTTTTATAATTATTATGAAAGTTCATAGACTAAATTCATTTCTGACTCTTTTTCACTGTAGTTCCCCAGAAGCATCAAGGCAATCGACCTTAAAGCCACATTTTTACCTCTGTTGTACATTGAGTCTTCTATTGCTGAAGTATTTGTGGCAAGGGTCCTACAAAGGTGCTACTCATAAAGTAAGTGGAATTTAGTCTTCGCTGTTGGAAAGAGCACCTCAGTAAAGAGTTTGGGCCCAGCAAAACAATTGTTTCTGACCCCAACAAAGTGAACCAGAGGCTATTACAAAGGGGATTTATCCAAAGATTGGTCATCTACCGAGACTTGAACGTTAACTAGTCCTGATCATGAAAGAGGGAAAGAAGGAGTGAGAGTGAATGTTGTTTCTCCTTTTAAGCCTACTGAGTGAGAGGTTCTTCCTGTGCAATCACAAATAATTTTTGACATAGTCCTCAGTTACAGGGACTATGAAGACAAATAGAGGATTGTTTCACCACCTCAAAATAGAATATGCAGGGGTAACAATACACAAGTAGAGTACATCAGGGGTTGCTGCATTATTCCAAGGGCCAAGTTCTTCAGGGCTGAGCCAGAATGCATGCATTTTCCCACAGAGTCCACATGTGCCCAGCTCCATGGGAGATGCCTCATTCCAGCAGTTGGGGAGTATAGGATGACTCCACTGATCACTCTGTATTACACTTATCTCAGAATTTTGGGAAAGAACCATCAGCAAACTACAAAGCAGTTAGGAAGAAGGAAAATGCCTTTCCCTTTTTGGCTTCTGTGAATTGAAGATTGGAGGTTTATGAGAAATTAGAGCACTCCATGAATCTGATTTTACTGAATGTTTCTTCTCTGACCAAATGGCCATATATAGACTAGGATGAAATGCCACTCTAGTTCTGAATGATATTAGAAATTCTTAGCTATGTGTGCTGACTGTGCTGAAGTTTTTGCAATCATTTGTCTGTATCCTATTTCTCCATGTCCTTTCAGCGTTTCACACACTTACATTCATTCATCTTTCCGAAGTGTGGCAGCATTGTGCACTGTGTGATTTGGATGCTAATAAGGAGTAGAGCCTGGGTTTTAATGTAAATGTGTTACCTAAGATGATTAACTTGTATTAACTGCTGCTGCTGCTGCTGCTGTCAAAGGGTCGGAGTGAGCAAAGATCTCCAGGTATAATCCAAAGCCCCAAACACTAGGTCTGGAAAGGAAGCCACTTACTGACAATACCACACTATAGAGAATCAGCCCAGATCCAAGCTGGTGGCTAGGAAATTGCAGAAACTTTTTTGAACTGCAGGAATTATAACTTTCAATCTTCTCTACTAAAATATAAAGAAAATAATCATAGTTTTAAAGCTAGAAAGGACCTCAGAGGTCATCTACTGTAATACTTTGTAAGGAAGGAAAATACCTAATCCTTGGCCAACCTGATTAGACCAAAGTGAAGTTGTTACCAAGGGAAAATATTTTGTTGCATAAAAAAGGAATTCTGAATTTAAAAAGATAAATAATCATGCGCTTATCAACTTGTCTTCCTTTCAATGCAATTTCGAAATAAACCTATTTCACTATAATATCATTCATTATTTTAAAAAATGCTTAATAAGACTTGGTCCTCTAAAAAAGTAGAATAGGGGGCAGCTAGGTGGCATAGTGGATAGAGCACTGGCTCTGAAGTCAGGAGGACCTGAGTTCAAATCTGACCTCAGACACATAATACTTCCTAGCTGTATCACTCTGAGCAAGTGACTTAACCCCAATGGTGCCACAAAAAAAAATAGAGAGAGTAGTAAGTATTTCATTAGGCAGTGATTTAAGGGATGATTCTCCCATTAAAAAGAAATTGATTCCTTAAATTGACTCATTAGAAATTAACTGTTGGACTTTAATTCTTTTTTGGGGGGTAGGGTTTAAAATTTGCTGTTTCCACAGAAATTTTCTTTTAAAAGACAAAACATTCCTTGGAAAGACAACATAAACCATTAACACTTTTTTGTCTGACTAGACTAAGATTAGAAAACCAATATCTTTCAATCTCTTGAGGGAATGAGACACACAGGACAATTAAGGTTTGATGGGGAGGAAGAGGACAGAATATATTGAAGGGATGTTAATCCTGGCTCAGTTGTGGCAGTAGAAAGGCCTGAATGATAGCTCCACAGTCTAGAATATAAATAACGTGGGACAAATAAACTTTTAAAAAAAAAGTGTTAGGTATATATGTGTATATATATATATATATATATATATATATATATATATATATATA
>NW_020954709.1:598296-602197 GCF_900497805.2 Vombatus ursinus
CATCATATCTGGCTTAACTCCTTTCATTTGTCCCCCTCAAAAAAAAATGAACCCTTCCTTTCATACCAAAGAAAAGCACTTAAGCCAAACTCAGAGAGAAAAGAACCAAACAGACTAGACTATGCAACGTTCCTCACTGGTGGTCCCTCAATTCCCTTTCAGAAGACAGAAGTGTTTCAACATAAAGGTTGGTCACTTCAATTACTCTTGACTTTGGCTAATTTTTAGTGTTGCTTTGAATTACATTATAATAGTCTTTCAATATATCATTCTCCTGGTTCTGTTTATTTCACCCTTTTATCATGTTTCTGTGAATTCATATTTTATATTCCAATAGTTTATATTCGTATAGCACAATTGTTCAATGATCAATAAGCCCTTGATTTCCAGGATTTTGTTTATTTTTTCTATAATTGTCATTATGAACATATTTTATTAGCCATTGACTCCTGTCTTTTTATCTTCTTGGAATTTATATTCAGAAGTGAGATTGCTTAGTCAAAGAATACAACCATTTGTAGTGACTTTCCTTACTTAATTCCAAATTGTTACCCAGAGTATTTAGACCAATTCCCAGGTTCACCAACAGTGTATTAGTGCGTCTATCTTTTCATAGGTCCTTTAATATTGACTATTTCCATTTTTTTTATCTTTACCACTTTGATGGGTATGAATCAAAACTTTAAAGTTATTTTAATTTGCATTTCTCTTATTCGTGATATGGAACATTTTCCCCTGCTGTGGTTGTTAATAATCATCACTTATCTGTTGGGAAATCCCTTATTATATGTTTGTGTCAATTTCCTTTATAACTTGGATATCAGACTATCTGAAATATTTAATGCAAAAATATTTTTTCCCTTTAGCAATTTCTCTTTTTACATTAGTTGTGATTTAAATTTCACTAATCCCATAATTTATTCTAGGATTGACTTTGGTCTTTAAAATTCATTACCTTTTCACTCCTGGTAGAGACAGACTTCCAAAATCTCCTTCTGTCCCTCTAACACTTACCAAATTTGGCAAGCCAAAGTTAACTGGCACCAATTAAACCTCATGCAATCAATATAGAAAGATCTGGAAATGAGTTGAGAAGAACCAAAGATCTATACTCAAAAGAAAAAAAAAATTAGGAATCACAGCAAAAGAAATTACACATTAATTAGGGAGGCAGTATGGTAAAGTGGAAAGGGTGCTGGATGTAGAGTCAGAGGACCTGAGTTCAAATCCTAGCTTTAATATTTATTCCACATACGACCTGGGGAAAGTCACTTAAAGTTTTTGGCATCAGTTTCTGAATCTGCAAATTAAGAGGATGGGGTAAGTTAATCACCAAAGCATCTTCTAGCTCTAAATCTACCAATCTATTCTACAATCCTAATCACCGTCATTGAAGTTCATGAAAAAGATAAAGGCACTATCCTAGAGCTAAATCAGTTTATAGCAAAGAAAGTAAAATATTTGGTATCTAAGTTGCATAGGTCAAAATAAATAAATATGTTCCACCTGTGTTATTTGTGGACTAGAAAGTTAGAAAGAACATCTCAATGCACACAGACATAATTTTGGTTAGGGAAGAAAAATGCAGAATCTAACCCAGCACAGGCTTATGGGATAGAGTGATAAACCACAGGGAAAGGGCCTAGGAAAGGGAAAGAGTTCGAAACCTTTGACCTATTGTGATTTACTAAATTGATTTTCCCTCTGATTTTTACCTGGGTCCTTTCAACCCAGGACATTTTAAAGGGAGAAAGGAATTTGAGTCATCAAACCACAAAGTTTTATTCAATTAGCTAGAGGCAAATTCAATTGATTTTTATCATTGCTTTTTTAGGCTAGATAATTGACAATTTCTTTTTAATTTTGCCAGTATTTTTAGGAACTATTTGTAGCATTTTATGTTTCTAACTTTATTTTTGAAATACATTTCATTTCTCAAGGATGTTAACACTTTCTGCTATATAATTTTGTGACATTTGTGGGGGGAAATTACATTTTCCTCCATAGATTTATTCTGCTTAAAGTCAGAACAGATAGATCACTCTGTATTTTCATTTTTCCAACTGTGTTGGCACTACTGTTGATGGTCTGGTACTAAAAATGCTCTACAATGGCTTTTTTCCAAGTGGCAAAATGCCATATTCCACAAAATATGTAAATGAGATATTTACATATCAGATAAAATTGTAATAATGAATTCCATGCTATTAGTAATTTGTACTTGCATACATGAAATCACATTGTGATTGTCCAAGTGTTTTCACATACACATTATCTTCTCAATCCCTTGTAATCTGATTTCTGAGCCTACCATTGTACTGAAACTTCTCTTTCCAGGATTACCTGTCATCTCTTAACTGCTAAAGTTAATACCATTTTCTCAGTCCTCATCCTACTGGAACTATCTGCAGCCTTTACCACTGTTCACTACCCTTCTCTCTTGGACTTTCTAACTTCCCTTGGTACCTTTCCAACTAACCCTTTCCAGTATTCTTTGCTATTTTATCACTCTTCTTGTACGCACTGAACTTTGTATTGGGACTTCTCCTCTATTCTCTATACTTATTCCCTTGGTGATCTCATCAACTGCCATGGATTCTGTTATCATCACTATGCAAAGACTGTCAGATCTGTATATCCAGCTCTAATCTCTTTCCTGAGCCCCAGTTCCACATTGCCAATAGCCTGCTAGATATCTCCACCTTAATGTCTCAACACATCAGTCAGTCCATCAATAAGCATTTATTAAGCACCTCCTAGCCAACCACTGTTAAGTACTAGAGATACAAAGAAAGACGAAAAGAGTCCCTCCTCTCAAGTAGCTTATAATCTAATGGGGGAAAATGAGACTTTAGCTGAATCTTAAAGGAAGTCAGAAAAGCTAGAAGACAGTGAGAAAGTTCTAGGTATAGGGGACATCCAGGGAAAATACTCAGAATTGGAAGATGAATTGTCACCTATGAGGAAAGGAAAGGAGGCTAGGGTTACTAGATCACAGACTAAGGTATAAGAAAACTAGAAAGGTAGCAAGGAGCCAGGTCATGAAGGGCTTGAACAACCAAACATAATTTGTATTTTTTTATGGAGATAACAGAGAGCCATTGGAATTTATAGAAAGGAGTGGGGGAGGGGAAAGGCAGTCATATGGCACCTCAGGAAAATTAGGGAGATCTATTTTGACAGCCAGGGAGAAGATAGATTAGAATGGGAAGAGCCTTGAGGCAAAGAGGCCAAACAACTCCTGAAGTAACCCATGAAGAAGGGTTTGTATTAGTATGGAGAGAGGCCACCTCTTCATGTGAAGCTAGAGTGAAGGAGTAGATAGTAGGAGATAAAAAGAAGTTATCTTAGTGACATGGAATGAGGAACAAGGGAGAAGAGGCTGCTCTCAGTGAATGACTGCTTTTTTTTTCCTTTTTGATGAGGGAATCGGGGTTAAGTGACTTGCCCAGGGTCACACAGCTAGTAAGTGTCATGTGTCTGAGGCCTGATTTGAACTCATGTCCTCCTGACTCCAAAGCCAGAGCTCTATCTACTGTGCCACCTAGCTGCCCCAAATAACCTTTTTTTAATGTGAAATGTGAGACAAGGTTTTCAGCTCAGAGGGTGCAGGACATGGGGAGAACACAAGACATTTGAACAGTATTAAAAAAAATGGAAAAGCTGCAGTGGGGAGTAGAATATGAATCAATTAGAGAATTGTAAAAGGATTTTCTTGCTGTAGTGAAGGCCTAGTTCAGATCATATAACAAATTTATAGTGCTCATTATTCAACTCATTACATTTTTCTCAAAACCAAATCCTCCTCTAAATTTTCATAATAATAATGATAATGCTGTTAACATTGTGTGATGATCAACTATGACAGACTTAGATCTTCTCAGCAATACAATGATCCAAG
>NW_020954709.1:602313-602424 GCF_900497805.2 Vombatus ursinus
CATGCTTGTATGTGTATAATCTATATCAGATTGCTTGCTGTCTTGGGGTTGGAAGAGAGGGAGGGAGAAAAATTTGGAACTCAAAATCTTACAAAAATGAATGTTGAAAAC
>NW_020954709.1:602476-629928 GCF_900497805.2 Vombatus ursinus
TCTTACATGTAATTGGAAAAAATAAAATACTATTAAATGGGAAAAATAATAATGCTGTTGTTGTTGTTCACGCATCTCAATAGTGTCTGACTCTTCATGACCCCATTTGGGGTTTTCTTGGCAAAGATACTGAAGTGGTTTACCATTTCTTTCTCTAGCTCATTTTACAGATGAGGAAACTGAGACAAATGAGGTTAAGTGACTTGCCCAGGATCACACAGCTAGTAAGTATCTGAGGTCATATTTGAACTCAAATCTTTCTGACTCATGAATCGGTGCTCTATTCACTGTGCCACCTAGCTGCCCCATTAATAATAATGACTAGAATTTATATAACATCTGCTATGTACCAAGCACTGTGCTAAGCACTTTATAATTACATCATTTGATCTTCATAATAACCCTGGGAGGTAGCTACTACTGTTATTCTCATTTTAAAAATGAAGAAACTGAGGCAAACAGTTCAAGTGATTTGCCCAGGGTCACAGACCTAGTAAATGCATAAAGCTAGATTTGAACTCAGGTGTCTCTAGACCCATTACTCTGTCCTCTCTGCCACCTATCTGCCCGTGTCTCTTGAGGTTACCACTGTGTTACCAGTCATCCTGGATAACAAACTGGGAATTGTCTTTGTCTCTTCCTTCTCCCTAACCCCTCATATCCCATCATTTGCCAAGCTATATAAATCTGAGCTTTATAGCATCCATTCCCTTTTCTCAATTCATGTATCTCTATGCTCCTTTGCCTACATTCTCTCTCCTCTCCAATCTATTCACTGTAGATCTATTAAAATGATATTCCTAATACACAGAACTATGTTATATCCCCTATTTCAAAGCCATCAACTGCTCCTTGTCTCTAGGATAAAGTATAAAATCCATAGCCTGGCATTTCAAAACCCTCTACAATCTAGCTCCCACCTACTTTTCCATTATTATTTCACATTATTTCATTTCCCATGCTTTCCATTCCAGTCAAACTGAACTGCTAAATGATTCTAGCAGGATATTCCATTCCTCAATTCCACGCTTTTGCACCAGTGGTGACTGACATCTGGAAATCAATCTTTCTCAACACCAATTTAGAGAATCCCTAGCTTCCTTCAAAGCACAATGTATTTCCCATCTCCTAGAGTTCTTTCTTGATCTCCAGTTGTTAGCCTTCATTCCCTCTTGAAATGACTTTGGATAACTTTACACATACTTGGCATTTACTTACTTACATAATGTCATATCCTTCAGAAGAATACAAGCTTTGGGAGGAGGGGGAAAGATCCTGTTTTCTTTTTGGCTTTGTATCTCCAGCCCCCATCCACA
The DNA here is from genome assembly GCF_900497805.2 of Vombatus ursinus. Classification (NCBI taxonomy): domain Eukaryota; kingdom Metazoa; phylum Chordata; class Mammalia; order Diprotodontia; family Vombatidae; genus Vombatus; species Vombatus ursinus. The sequence continues at coordinate 603,793 of NW_020954709.1, forward strand.
TCAATGCAGGAAGTCCTCACATTAGGAATTACTCAGAGTGATGAAATCATCAATTCATGTTCAGCCCTCCTCACCTTTCAAATCCCTAAGTCACCCAGCCCTGAAACTTCTAAGTCAATCTTGACTCTTACCTCTCTTTCACCTACAATGGCAAATGCTGCCATTTTTCCTCCTCAATTTCTGTCTTCTTTTTCCATTAATGCTTCTACCAATATCTCCTCAGCCCTGTTCATCACCACTTATATGGATTATTATAATAGCCTCATAACTTGTCTACCTGTCTCCAATCTATTCCCTTTTCAATTCATCCCTCACATAGATATTAAAGTAGTACTACAATGTGGAAGCTGATCATATCATTCCTCTGCTCCCAAATATTATGTGAATTTCATTAACTGTGAAATAAAATCTCCTCCAACTATTTTTCAAAGTAGTCTACAATCTAGGTCCAATCATCACTTTGGACTAACTTCTCCTTTACCAACTGTGTGCCACCACTAGTGAAATTGTGTTAGCTTTCTTCCCCATTTCATTCTGCCCTTTCCCTCCTCCATATCTGTACTTCTCTCCCCTAACCCCACTTCCATCTCTGCACATTAAAATTCTTTCCCTCCTTCAAGGTTCAGCTTAGGTATCATCACCTTCTCCATGAACCCATCACTCAGACCCCCCCCCAGCTTGAAATAATTCCTCCCTCCAGTCATACCATTTTTCTCTTTACTATTCACCTAACCATGTTCTAACTAGAATTATAGTTATTTGTGTAAATTTGTTATTATTCGCCCTTCCCCGTTTTATATATATATATATATGTATATATATAAAATATACACATATGATAAATGTGTGCATGTGTATATATACATAATATATGAATGTATTTATGTATATGTAGCTATATACACACATACATTATATATGTGACATATGTGTATATATAGTTACATATACATGCATTCATATATTATGTATATGTACATATATATTTGATAATATATTTATATATGTTTAATAATATTTATATAATATATACACATATATACATATACATTTCCATTGACTAGCAAAATGTGCTCCTTATGCAGAGTAAACAGTTGTTTGAATGGAATTCATCCTGTAAAGTATAGTAATCAAACGTCTAGGGGCAGGGGCTATGACATTATGAAAGCATTATTTTAAGAATATTAATCAGGTAATGAGCAGGAAGTATTTGGGGCAAGAGAAATGAAGGATGATGATTTAGGAGGATATTTCAATAATATAAACAGGAAGTAAAAAGGGCCTGATCTAGGCTGGTGACTATGAGAATGCAAAGGAAGAGGAAAAAAGATAAGAGAATTAACATGAATTCAAGATTAAATGAAAAGAATGAGAGGGAATAAACAAAGATAACTCAGGTTTTGAGCCTGGAAAACTGGCAGAATTGTGGTACCATTAATCAAAATAGGGAAGTAAGAAGTAAGAGCTTTGTTTTGTGGAAAAGGGATAAGGATGGAGTCAAAGGTATAATTAGAAGGTTTATTGGAATAAGAGAGACATTTCTTCCTCTAAGAAAGAAAAGGGGCAGCTAGGTGGCACAGTGGATAGAGCACCAGCCCTGGAGTCAGGAAGACCTGAATTCAAATCCAACCTCAGACCAAACACTTGACACTTACTAGATGTGAGACTCTGGGCAAGTCACTTAACCCCAATTGCCTCACCAAAAAAAAAAAAAGAAAGAAAAGGAAAAGAGGAAAGAGAATATGTGTGAAGAGCCAGGAATATATTAAGAAAAGGGAAAATGGCCTTGATTTTTCTTAGTCAGTCAACAAACAAGGATTTATTACACTCTTACTATGTTCTGTACACTATGCTAAGTACTGGGAATGCAAAAAACAAAGAAAGAAAGAAAAAGAAAACTTCTAAAGGAGTTTGCATACTAATAGGGGGAGACAATACATAAAGGGAAACTGAAAAGGGGAGATTGGAATAGAAGGTTCCTAGTGCTGGACATGGAAGAAAAAAATTTTTTTTTCCACAGAGGGATGTATTTGTTAAGTTTGTATTATTCAGATTTGTATACAGTTGTAATTATTCATTGTAACTCTGTGACCTATAGATAATTTATCTCAGCTAAATCAGAACAAAAGAAGAAAGGATGTTTTCATTTGATCCAAGTATGGAAAAGAAATTATTGAACAAAGCCTAGAAAAGAATAAAGACATGACTGGTCTGGGTCCCTTCCTTAAATGGAGGTTTTTGTAGGTGCCTCCAAATCAAAGGGAGAGGTCCCAGAGGTTACTTCTAAAGTGAGAATTACAGGGCTGGAATACACTTCCAGGATGAAGACATTTCTGGGGCATGGTAGAAATAACCTGTAGAGCAAAGAAGAGAGAACCTGGAGAGGAATGAAGACTAGATCATCTTCTGAAAATGAGAATTGGGGAAAACAGAGAAAGTATGACATAACCAATGTGTGGAGTGTGCTCAGGAATCAACACAACTTTCTTATATCTTTTTCTAACTAGGCTTAGAAAGAGTGTCTTTTTTATGACCATTGAATTTCTTCATGTACCTACCCATGCCAATAATAGAAGAAACTGGGGAAAAGCAATCCCACTTAATTCAACATGATGTAACTGTGAGCCAAAAGTCTGAAAAAACTTCATATTTTGGCTGGTCACAAATGTATATGAAAGGTCAGGAATATAACTAGGCTGGTATGAAAGGTAATAACCTTGTGCCTTGGATTTAGCTTTATCTCAATGTTTTTCCCAAACTAGTCATCTACAAGGGATAATGGAAGGGTTTCAAAACTCTAAAACCATGGGACTTAAGACTCTCAGGGCTCTTGGCACTGTTGGTTGAACAGCCTTTGCATAGATGATGACTAGTTGTCGTCTACCCTTCTGAGATTAAAAATCAGGGAGGTATGCAGGATGTTCTTCATAAGTTAGAGGGCAGGAAGTTCAGTCCAAGTAAAAGATTAAGCCTGAGAGTATTTACTAGCTCAAAGGACTTTGCTCCATGTCTTAACAAGCTTGGGTCCTGGGGCAAAGAAACTCTCCCTTGGAAGAGAAAGGTCTAGCCAAAATTCTGGGAAAAAATTGACAGGCTTCCTCATAAAGAAAAAAATATATAAAATCTCCTTCTTCCCTCCCCACCACCAGGGAAGGCTGTTGCCTCTCCTATGACTGAAGCAAGAGTGGCTATTTTTCTAAAAGAGCTACAAAAAGGCACTGACTTTGAATTAAAAGAGCTTGACTGAAGAAGAAATAGCACTATAGTCAAAGACTTCAGCAAAGCCGGAAAGCTGAAAGTAGAGGGAAACTTCCTACCATCGACTCACTGGGGCTGACAGTGGCTAATAGAGACCATCGCCTAGGTGAGCAGTTTCTTGTGGAAGCTACATGTTCAGCAGAGCAGTTTCCATCAGAGACTGCATCCATCAGGGCAGCATCCAGTGGATACTAAACATCCAGGAATGACCAGTAGGATGTGCGCCCATCACAAGCATCATGATGACATCATTAGAAGACAAATTGCCCTGTAGTAACAGAGGCATGAGCTGTTCCTTCAACTTAAATGTGGCCTACCACATGTGTAACATAGTCATACATGTTCACCCTGACTGTTTCTTTCCACGTTTCCTATGTGTGTCTATTCTTTCCTCTGATAGTATGTATATTTATAGGAAAGCATGTCTCAGATTTATGGAGGAAATAGGTCGTTAATACTTGTCTTACTAAACCATTTCATTAAATGTTTTTACTTTAAACTGTTTTGTTGTTTTGTTTTGTTTTTTGTCCTCTAGCTGAATATTAAACATAAGCAAAGAGACATAGGCTTGTAGGTTATGATTTTAGTGAATTCAGACTGACAAAGTACTTTGAACATGAAACACGCTTCTCTGGGGGACCCACTCTGTAAATTGTGGAGGAAGTACTACAAAAAAATTAAGTGAAACTGCTTTAACTAAACTATCTCTCAGTAGTAATCTTTGACTTTTTTTTAAGGAAATAAGTAGGGAATATACAATTTGAATTCTGATTAAGAAGACAATTTAAAATTATTTTCTCCAAAGATGATTGCATTTTAATGTTTACATTTAAAGAGCGTTATCAAATGACTTCATAACCTTGGAAAATGGACTCTGGCTTGACCACTGCTGATGCCAGATGCTGTAGTCCTTCCTCAGGCTATTTCTGTTTCTACCCATTCACATGATCTCCACTTGATTTAAGTGCCAAAACTCCAGGCAGTGCATTTTTTGAAAATGGTTCAATTTTTCAAGTGGTTAAAGAAATGAAAATGAATCTCTTATCCATGAAAATTCTTAAGGTATTCATTATTCAGATGAAGAAATCATATGAAGATGTACTAGATTCCTTGCTGGTAACCTGGGAGCTTCCTGGCCTGATGGCTTAAGCTTGCCTGACAGAGCAGAATTGTGATCTCTCTGCAGCTGTTAGGATCTCTACTATTGAGACTATTTCTCCTCCCCTCCATCTCATTTCAAACTCTTTGATGTAGCATTAATTTTTAATGTGTTCTGGCTTGTTGGGATAGTCCTTTGCAAAATATATTTCCAAGGAACCAAGGTTGTTAGGAGAGGCAGTGTAGTAAAAAGGAGAGAGTACCAGATTGGGAATCAGAGGGTTTGGGTTCAGATCCCAGTTCTCCTGCTTATTTCTTGTGTGCTCTTAGCTAGGTAAAACAATGCACCAGGTACCAGAGTTGAAGTTAGAAAGACTTTCCTCGGACACTTACTAGTTGTGGAACCCTGGGCAAATCACTTAACGACTTTGTACCTAAGTTTTCTGATCTGTCAAATGAGGATAATAATAGCATTCACCTCCCAGGATGGTTATGAGGATAAAATGAGATAATGTCTATAAAGTATTTTATAACACTAATGTGATTTATTGTTAGTCTTATTAATATTAATTATTATTATTATTAATATCTCTGGTACTCAATTTCCTTACCTGCACAAAGAGAGCAACTGGAACTAAGGAGCTAAGGTTTCTTTCAGCTCTAAATCATATTACATTTTGTAATATGAAAGAAAATTATGGTATGCATTAGTTACCCATAGATATGAAGAAACAGTACAATTAATAGGTCAGATCAGAAAATAAAAATTCCTTATATTTTAAATATTTCCATATATTCCCCAAATCATATTTTGCCTTGTTTTTTTGTTTGTTTGTTTGTTTTAAATTGTTGTCATTGAGTCATTTCTGACTCTTTATGACCCTGTTTGGGCTTTCCTTGACAAAATACTGGAGTAGTTTACCATTTCCTTCTCCAGCTTATTTTATAAGATGAGGAAACTAAGGCAAACAAGGTTAAGAGACTTGTCCAGGGTCAAACAGCTAGTAAATATCTGAGGCTAGATTTGAACTCAAGGAGATGAATCTTCCTGACTCTAGGCCCAGCACTCTATCCACTGTGCTACCTGGTTGCCCTCATTTTTTTTTAAATTTTTTTTAAATACTGTCTGCTATCCCAATGCAAGCCAAGTTCTCATTTATTGCAAGAGGGAAGGGATGAGGATAGGAGAATCATTACCTCCTCCCATCCAGGGGTGAGATTACAGAGGAGTGAGAAAGATCACAGATGATATTTACAAAAACAATGATAAAGAGACTGACCCGTATGTCTATTTTTTTTTCCACTTTGAACATCTGAACATTCAATGTATAAAAACAGTATAACAAGTTGGAATGTGAATACTATAAGTGGGGGAAAAATCACATAGCTGCTTTTTTTTTGAGAGTAAGCTATTTTGTATATAAGGGAACTTTACTGGAGTCTTGGGATGATAGAGATAAACCTAAAAGAGTTCTTACAATTTCTCTGGTTCAATAAGTTTAGATATGAGGAAACTGGGAGTTTTCAGAGGGGGAAGTGTCTCACCCCAGGTCACACAAGCAGAGTCAGAATTTGAATCCAGATGCACAGACTCCAATTTCAGCATTTTCTCTATTTCACTATGCTTCCTGGTCCCTCTCAAAGTCCACTTACTATAAATACCATTCCAACAAATCATTTGTGTATGTAAATACTTCTAGGACCCAACCAATAGCTTCACTTGTTCCAAGCAATATTTGCTACAACAAAATTCCCCAACAGCCAAATGAATTGAGGCATTCATTGTAGGGACACTTGACCTTGATAATGCTAAAACAAAATCAATTTGATGCTCTGGTAAAAAACCACAGGGATGCAAAAGCTTCAGGCTTAAATGGATTTCCTTCTGTGAGCTAAACCTAGTGAACTCTGGCTGATTCTTTAAGTGAGCTTATTTCTTAGTGAATTTTTCTTATCAGATGTTCCTAAGTAGCCCTTGACATTCCTCAGATTATTTTCCTGCTTTTGTTGTCTGTAGCCTCATAATCCCTTTCTAGCTCAGAGTTTCATTCAGATGCTAAACTGACTGACAGGCCTTAACGAGCTTAAATCTGTGGCTAAGAAAACATTTTTGTTTAAACCAAGTAAGCAGAGGCTAGTTAAAAACAGGAATGCATAATAAATGGTAGCTTTTAGCTGGAAAGATGGTAGAATTGGTGATGAGCAGCATGCATTATGGATACTCCGACAGGTCTTGGTGCAAAGTAACACTCATCTGTTGTTCCCCAATGTGGTTCCCAGCTGCCACTCTAATTAAAACCCTTCTTTTGCAAAAGCATTCAATAAAAATTCAACACCAGTCTGCAAGTATTTTTAAATTAAACACTTGGAGTCAACCCAGCTTTATCTAACAAGGCCTGTATTTTTAGAAAAAAAATTATTTTTTTACATTTTTATACTCCTATTGGGAGCTCTTTTTTTTTTAAACAAAATCATTATCATAACTACTATTGGCTAGCCCTTTCCAAAACTGTTCTGCATTTTATCGTTTGATTTCTAATACCCTTTTTGTAGAATTTTGGTCCAAGAATAGCAAAAATCTCATCTTACCCTTGTTTCCTACCGCCTTTAGCAGTTACTCTACTCTTCCCCTGTCTGAACCCATTTCCTAATCTTAGAATGACGGCTGGTGTCTTGGTATCCATCGTCTCCACCCCGAAACTCTTTTCCATATATTAGTGTAAATACCATAGTCTAAATAGACTCTAGGAGTTCTTGTCCTAACTCCCACATCCTTGTGCTCTTCCAAAAGCAGGCTCCCCAGCCTCCCAACTTGGGTTGACATCGAGCTGTGTCCCACCCCAACTGTTGCTCCCAAAAGCCTTCATTGGTAATCCCCTGTTTCACTAGGTACTTGATGCCCAAGCTACTCTTCCTCATGAGGTCCCATGCTTTTTTGTCTTCTTCACCTTAAATGCTACAGGAAAAATAATATTAACATGACAACTTGAAACTATAAAATCCCTCCTTAAAACCTTTCAGGAGATCATCAGAACTAGTTCAAGGTCTTTGTTTGTAAGGCTTTGAGATAATGGGATTCCTGGATATATTTCAGGGGATTCGTGAACTTGAATAAGAAAAAAAAATCTTTAATTTCACTAATCTCTAACTGAAATTTAACATTTACTTTCATTTAAAAAAAATTATTCTGAGAATAAGTCCATAGATTTCACCAGGCTATCAAGGGGGTCCATGGCACATGTCTGAACAAAAAGGCTAAAATCCCCTGTTCTAAGTCACTCAGAACACTGGCTTAGCTTATCAACACATTTTTACCTATACCAGGAAGGCAACTTATATGCAGGGCAGAGAACATTCCTGTGTTAGAATCAACAGTCATTCTCTGATTGTTTTTTGAGCCTATTCACTCCCAATTGCCTTGTCCTACATTCATTTTTGACCTGTTTTCTCTTGCTCAGCTTTAATACTATGCTTGTCAAGTCGCACTTTGCTGCTGCCTGTGATCTCCTGCCCAGCTTGTACCTTTGTGTGGTGACCTTGGTTCATTTAGTTTACTTCATTATCTTCTCTCTGTTTTCTAGTTTGGTCTAATTGTGTAACAGTGAAGATTAACTTTACTCTCAATGCTTACTATGATCATATATCCCCCAGCTACAATGTCTAGCCTGTGTGCCAGTCCAGTGGTTCTGCCCACCTATCTCACCCACCTTCTAGTTCCTTCTAGCCAATTCTATATTTTAACTGCCCGTGATTCAGAACTAATAGTGTTACTGAACTGCAAAGCTGGGGCCCAATCAGGATTGCTATGGTTCATTAAGCAAGTGTGTTCTATGTTTTGTAGGGCAACTATATAATCTTATAGGCTGAGGTTTGAGTTCTTCAAATACCCCCAAAGTCTTTGTCCCCAAAACATTGGCACTGACCCCTTTATTTTTACCTAGCTATATCATACATAAAAGTTCTATCTAATACGTCATCATAGTGTAGAGGTGACCTTGGGTTCACAAAGACTAACCTAATGTCAAACATATTCTGGTGTGATCTAACAAGGTGAAAAAAAAAAAAGCTTTGAGAATGGACTTAGCCATAGGTCATATCTGTCATATCTGCCAAGAAAAGATTAAGTCAGTATAAAGAAGCTCATTGTCAGAAGGTTGGTTCCTAGGTGATCACTTTGTTTTCCATGAAATGAATAAAATATAAAACATCCTTTAATTCTGTGCCATTATTCTCAGGGCATCAGGATGGGATGGGGGGAACACGATTGACTCCACCACTTTCTGGCCAATAACTCTCAAGATATTTAATCAAGGGACAAGAGATCGCTAGGCTGGCTATATCCCACTGAACAGGCCTGGATATATTTCCTCAAAAAATATAGAGATATGTAATGAGGGCTTGGAAGCACATAAACTTTCAGGGAAATTTCTAAATTCGGTACAAACATGAAAATCCAACAAGAACAACCTCTCTAAAATTGAGAATATAATTCTTGACAGTAACCCTAAAGCACAGACAGATAAACATCTCTGCAGATAAAAATCAATTAAGTTATATTTCCTGAGCCCTGATGGGTCTACTTTGACACAAATCCATTTTTTCTTTTTTTTTATTGAAAAAAAATTTCTTTTATTAGAGGAGCATTACTGTGAGAGGATTTAGAACTGCCTTGTGTCAATTTTTCTGTGAAACAAGGAATGTTGATTTTGCAAAGAAGAAAGTACTGATTAGAAAACACACACCTATTTTCAAAACATTGCAGAAGAGAATAATTGGAGATTACATGCAGTATCATCTCACAAAACAGCAAAAAATAGTAGAGGGCAAAGCCTACAGCATGGTTTGAGGCTCAGCTAAGAGAATTCATTCTGAGATCATTTGTTGATGAATTGGGAGAGAAGACAACAAATAAACATGAGATGGAACAGATCTGGCTGCATTTCTGTAGTAATCTATTCTTATCATCTACCTGATATACTTTGTGAAAAGGTAGCCGTGATACTTAAGAATAGCAATATCAGAAAACTAACTGAATCTGACAATTGAATCTAATGTACAAAAGTAATTACTATAGGCTTCTCAAATTTTAATGTTACCAATTATTGATTTCAAGAGTAGGAAGATTACAAGAGTAAGAACACAGATGATACTTTTATAAAAAGACATAAGCAACTACTAATACATATATTTTTTCATCTTTATAAGGATATGCTATGCATACATTGTTGATGAAAGTATGAGAAGATCCCAGGCAATCTTTTACAGATGATATTTCTGCAGCAACCCATATCTAATGATATCTTAGACTATACAATATCCAGAATAGTATAGATTGTAGACTTAATATACTCTGATCTGGTCAGATAACAACTGAAATTCTGCATTCTTTTCATGTTTCCCGTTTTAAAGAAGGATTTTGACAAGTACTTATATGTTTAGAGAAGAGTAACCAGACTCAGGGAACAAGAAACCATGCTATATAAGATTGGTTAAATACTTTTTTAATGTTTAACCAGGAGAAGAGACAACTAAAAAGGCCACCATATCTGTCTTCCATTATTGAAGTGCTATCAAATGAAAGGTGAATTTGGTTTATTTTAGATTGTAAACTCCTCCTTATATTGTAAGCTCTTGGGGCAGGGACTGTCTTTTATCTCTTTTTGTATCCTCAGTGCTTAGCAGAGTGCTTAGTTGGCCCATAGAAGGCATTTAATAAATGTTTATTGATAGATTGATTGATTTTTGCTGTCGTTCCTAGAACAGTGTTTCTTAACCTTGCTTTGAGTCATTGTCAGTCTGGCTAAAACCTATGTAACCCCTTTCTCAGAATAATGTTAAATGCACAGAGCAAAATACATGGATCACAAAGGAAACAATTATATTGACATGCAGATAGATAGATCGATAGAGATAGATAGATAGATAGATAGATAGATAGATAGATAGATAGATAGNNNAGATGACAGGTTAAGAACTGATGTCTCCTCAATATAAGGAAATAATTTTCTAACAGTCCAAAATGTAATGGGATTCTTTGAAAAGTAATGAGTTGTCATACATAGTCTGAGAGACTATAAGTCAAGGGTGATATGGAGGTAATTCCTATTAGGGTATGGGTTCTACTAGATGACTTTCGATGGCCCTTCTGCTTCCGATATCCTATTCATCAAGACTACTCTATGCAAGTTAACCACTATGTAATCAGTCTCACCAAAGGAGTACAGACACATTACAGGGACTTCTCAGTCCACCTAGCATCTTGAGAACTCTTGGAAGTAGATGACACAGAGCTAATTCAGGTGGAAATTGCCTAGGCAGGGTGTCTCACAGAAACAAAAAGGCATTGTCAGCAAAATGATCATTTCTGCCTAGACTGCCTAATAGTAAATTGGAGTCAGTAAGTATACTTTTCACTTGTTTATTCCCTAGATACTGAAGCCCAGGACTAATTCTAGTCCTGATAATAACAATGGAAAAAAAAATCAGACAAATGGCTGAGCTAAGCATATTATCATTAGCAAAGAAAAGTTCACGATACTGATACAAAATCAGGTTACTGCTAGCAAAACCTATAGAATGCTAATTCTTAAGAAACTTAAACATATAGATTGATGCAGATTTTACAAGGAAACAGTGAAAATTGATAACATCTAACTTCAATTTCCAAAAATTTAGCACCTACCGAATACCTAGAGAGACATGATCAAGTAGCCAGAATTATAAGAAGCTTGCTTTTATTTCAAAACTAACAGACAATGATTTCTCATACTACAAATGCAAACCCCCAAATGACCTTGAAAATTCAATAGATAAACTGTACTAGAACTGGAATGTAATCACAGGCAAAACTGTCATCCATAATTGCCTAGACACATCATTGACCCTAAAAACAGTAAAGAAAATAGTTTCTCATAGATATCATTTTTAGATATCAGAAGAATTATAACAAATTATCAAGCTATGTGGAAAAACTATGCATTCACAATATGAAGACCTGTTAAAAGAAATCAAAATCATGTGAAAAGAAGAATTATCTATCATTTCCATTGTTTTGTCTGCTACTGACATTATCCCAAAGATTCTTTGAGTCTGCAGAGGATAAACTTGAATCCCAACAACTTCATTCAATTACAAAAGATCAGTTATTTCATCTACTTGCTTAATAGTTGTCAAATACCAAAGAAAAATAAAGATCAATAGTAGGACAGCTACTTGTCCTGGAACTTTCTTTGGCTCTATTGGAAAATAAGTGTCTCATTCTTCATTCTGTACCCATCAACTCTCTGTCAAGAGGCAAATAGTAAGCTTCATCCAAGATAGAAGGTAGCTTACACACACCTTCCTGCTCCCAGAATTTTCCATTTCCCTTTTTGTCAATTTTGCCAACTTGATGGGTATGAAGTGGAAAATGAGAAGTGCTTTAATTTGCATTTCTCTAATTATTAAGTATTTAGTTTTTTTTTTTTTTTATGTGGCTACTGCTAGCTTGTATTTCTTCCTCTGGAAGATGCTGGTCATATCCTTTGGCTGTTTGTCAATTAAAGAATAGCACTTATTCTCATAAATTTGAACCAATTTTTTACACATCTTTGAAATGAGATATTAAGAAATTTGCTGCAGAGATTTCTCTCCTAGTTTTCCACTTCCCTTTTGATTTTAACTATATTGATTTTGTTTATATAATATCTTTCTAGTTTTATGTATTTGAAATTGTTTACTTTACCATCTGTGATCCTGTCTTTCCCTTATTTAGTTATGGACTCTTCCCTATCTATAGATCTGACAGGCAATTTCTTCTTTCTCCTGTAATATGTTTGTGATATCACCCTTTATGCCTAAAAAAAAAAAAAAAGAAAAAAGTTAAAGATTTGACTAGAATTTTAGAAAAGTTAGATGGGTAGATGTCTGTTAATTGTTGAATGAGAATAGAAAAGAGTATACGTGATACTTAGTTGTGTAAGACAATTTTAGATTTACTCCTTAAAACAACAACAGTGTGAGGTATATCTCTGTTGACTTCCAAATTCGCATCTCCAACTGCCCTTTAGACATCTCAAACTGTATGTCCAACAGACATCTGAAACTCAATGTCTGAAAGAGAACTCATTATCCTTTCCCCTAAAATCTCCCACCTCCTACTATTAGTGTAGAGGGCAATACCATCGTCTCAGTCCCTCAGGCTCATAATGTTTGAGGCCTCCTGGATTCCTTATTATTTCTCACTCTCTATAGCTAATCTGTTGCCATAGCCTGTTAATTTCACCTTTGCAACATCATTCAAATATACCCCCTTATCTCCTCTGACACTGCCCCCACTCTAGTGAAGGTCCTCATCACCTCACACCTGGATTTTTTCAATAACCTGCTGGTGGGTCTGCATGCCTTAAGTCTCTCCCCACTGCACCCCATCTTCCATTCAGCCACTAAAGTGATTTTCCTAAAGCACAGATCTGATCATGTCACCACCTTGCTTATTAAACTCCAGTGATACCATTTCTAAATATGTATTCCAAAGAGATCAAAGGAAGAGGAAAAAAAACCTACATGTGCAAAAAAATTCATAAAATATTTATGGTAGCTCACTTTGTAGTGGCAAAGAATTAGAAAGTAAGGGTATGCATCAGTTAGGTAATGGCTGAAGAAATTATGATATATTATGATAGAATACTGTCACATTACAAGAGATGATGAAGAGAAAAGTTTCAGAGAAATCTCAGAACACTTAATACAGAATCAAGTAAGCAAACAGGAGAACAAAATTTCCAATAATGACAGTGTTAAGACAAACTTTGAAACATTTAAGAATTCCAATTGACACAATGACCAATCATGATTCCAGATGATTGATGATGAAACATGCTACCCACCATTTGACAGAGAGGTGATGGACACGGGGTGCAGATTGAGACATATTTAATTTTTGGACATGGCCAATGAAGGAATTTGTTTTGATTGACTATAGAAATTTGTTACAATGGGAGGAAAAATAAAATAGTTATGAGTAATTCAAAATAGAAATTAAACCAAAAAATCACTTAAATTGTTTATATCTTGGAATTCACTTCAAACAGGAAGTTTCTCTCTTATCTTGCTCAATTCTTTCTTGGAACCACTCCATTTGGGTAATAGATAATTCATCTCTAGAGACTAAAACAAAGCAGAAGCTTAAACACAACTATACTCTCAAATCTTCCCAAGAGTGTAGCTGATTAAGTGTTTGGCTTTCAAAGGGTTTTGCTACTGGGATGCATACAAAACAAATAGAGAAGTTTAGAAAAGTCAGTAATAACTCAAGATAGATATAGGCAGGAGTTGTGTTTGTGGCTAAAAAAAATCTATACACAGATGATTGAATTTTGATACTAGATTTCTGTCATATTTGTAAAATAGCCATTAAACAACAATACTCATTATTGCAATAAAATAACAATATTAATACAGCCCTTTTAGCTTTAAAAAGTGCTTTGGGGCAAATAACCCTATGAAATGTGTAACTAGTGAAAGTATCATTACCCTCCACTTTAAATATGAGCAAGTTGAGGCTCAGAACATTTTTACAAATATCTCATTTTATTCTCACAACTACCTTGAGAGTTAGGTGCTACTATTATGCCTATTTTACCAATGAAGAAACTGGCAGATGGAAGTAACTTTGCTGTTGTTATTGTTTAGTCACGTCCAACTCTTTGTGGACCCATTTGTGGATTTCTTGGCAAAGATACTGGAGTGATTTGCCATTTTCTTATTCAGCTTATTTGACATATAAGGAAACTGAGGCAAACAGGGTTAAATGACTTGCCCAGGGTCATACAGCCAGTAAGTATCTGAGGCTAGATTTGAACTCAGGTTTTCCTGACTAGGTCCAGAGCTCTTTTCACTGAGCCACCTAGCTGCATGTCTCTTAGTGATCTTTTAATTTCCAAATCTGATAATATTTTCCCAGTCTTCACCCTTTTTGAGCTCCCTGCTTCATTTGACACCATTGATCATCCTGTCCTTTGGGATACTCTCTCTTCTTTGGATTTTGTTCAAACTTCTCTCTCCTGAGTCTCTTCTTATTTAAGGGTTAATGAAACACTTCCACCCGTCTAGATTTTTAGGTTCATAACTTTGATTTTATACTTAACTCCACACTCTCCGTTATCTTCGATATCCAATTAATTCCCAAATCTTGTTATTTCTAGCTCTACGGCATTTCTCACATTCTACCCTTTCTCTCTGCTCACACAGCTCTCCCCTGGATTACTGCAATAGCTTCCTAATTGGACTGCTGTCTCAACTCTAAGTACAGGTCTGATCATATCATTCCTCTACTCAATAAACTCCTGGAACTACCAAAGTCCTCTAGGATAAAATATAAACTTTTGTTTCACTTTGAACATTCTTCACAATCTAGCCCCAACTTGTCTTTTAAACCTCCTTGGAGGGACTCCTCCTCCTGCATTCTCAATCCAGCCAAATCCCCTTTCTGTCTGCTCCTAACACACATTATTATCTTTTATCTTTCCATTGGCCTTTGCATTGGCTGTCTCCTATGCCTGGAAAGCATTTCCTTCTTTCTGCCTCAGGGATTATTTTACTTCCTTAGGTTTGTAGTTCCAACACCACTTTCTACACAGTGCCTTTCTTGATTCCCTCAACTCTCAGTGCCCTCCTCTGACTACCTTACATTTAAGTCCCTTGGGTTTATTTTGTTTACATTTATTCTCTTTATGTTATATCCCCCAATAGAAATAAATTCCTCGAGAGTAGGGACTTTTATTTTTTGTCTTTATATTCTCAGCATGTTGTACAATCCTACCACATAGTGGGCATTTAATAAATGCTTATTGATTGATTAATTGATTGATATTGTGCTCTTCCCTTCCCTTTTTAAGGATGCATACCCCAATGTGATTTTGTTGCTGTTTGTCCTTCATTTTCAAAGAAGACCAATGACATCATGAGATGACATGTTGACTTGCTCATAAATTGGATTTAAGTGAGACAGAGTTGCACAAAGCTGTCAGCCTCACACTCTCTTCCAGAGTCATCAAAGTCCACCAGCAAGACAAAAGTCAGGACAACTGGTGATGGCCCAAGATGCAGTGGATGACTTTGGCATCTTTGATGTCTGACCAAGTTCTAAGCACTCCACAGTGCCTGTTTTAGTCACCTTCATGGCCATTGGAACACATTGTTCTCATCCGCCCATTCCACCATGGAAGTCTTTGCATGCTTGGGGTAGACACCTCCTTAACTCATCAATGGGTTTGAGACTGTTGGTTATCCTCAACCTGGTTTAACCTAACTGCCTAGGCAGTTTACCAGAATGTGGCAGCTGTGCATGCTACAGCTTCTTGGAACCATGAATGAGAGTTAGGGAACAGATGGACACCACAGGTGGATGAGCAGCCTTGAAAAGTACTAGGCAAGCCCTCATACTGGAGGTGCTAGTCCTTGGAACTCCTTGAGAAGAATCTCCTTCTATTAATTCCAACTGGTGTCTGCTCTGCAATTTATACTCCTAGAGAGCAGTAAATAAATTAAGTTAAGGGAGTTTAGAGAGCAGTGAGTTAAGTAAGTTGCTCAGGACCACATAATCAGTATATCAGAGATGGGACTTCAACCCATGTCTTCCCAACTCAAAGGTTTGCTCTCCATTGCTCCTCTAATATTCTTCTCCTACATCTCCCTAAGTGGTTAAAAAAATAAAACAAAACAAAACCTGATGAAAAACTTAAACAAAGATTATGATAGTTTTCTTAAGAACTAGAAATAGATGTTTGGAAGCCTGATGTCACTATTGATATGGTTTCGGACTCAGAAAAAGTACCTGGAATGAGGCCAGAATTATCAGGCAAATTTTAATTCTAGTTCTACTTGCAGAATTCTGACCTAATTGTTTACTGAAAATAAATTAATGAGATTTACTTCTGAGTTATGAAATTAAAGTTCTCTAAAACACAGATATATGGAAACTATGGACAAACTCGTACACATAGAATATAGCTGAGAAATAGCGAAAAGATAAAAAGAAAGAAAAGGAAAAGAAAAATACTCTGAGGAACCAAAAGTATCACAAAGTTCTTATGCTAAAGCTCATGAACTTTATTCATAGGAAAGTCTTCCAATTTATATTTATTTATTTATTTCAGAGCCTATGTACTCTTATTTTTCACATAGTTTTTACAAGTTTGCATAAATTCTTTTCATTCATATGCTGCTTCCAAACCCATAGCAGAAAAAAAAAAAAGAAAAAACATAAGGCCCACAATAAGCAAGAACACTGACAACAGTGAAAAGAGATACTTGAAAGCTTGACAGCAAAGAAACAGACTGAAAAACTAGGCTTGAAAACTGAGAAAAACATGGAGTTAAGTGCCACTTAGTGTAGGAATATTGTCTTCTTCAGTATAAACCATGAAGTCATCTCTGTATTGTAACTGTACTAAAATTTATTTTTGTGCTAATGTGTTATCAAAAAAGGACAAATTATGTTCAGTATACTCTCAGGAAGGTCGAAAAAATTTCCATTTCATCTATCTCAACTTGGGATGTTCCTCCACCAAATTGACCCCTTTCTACTGCTGTTCAGTTCCTCCCAGGGTTCCATTTTTTGGGGCAGAACAGGCCATCCAACTTTGATTACCCTCTTGACTCTGTTTTTGACTTTCTGGACTTTGCCATCATGTCCTAGTTGAGATCTCACCCAATAAATTCCCTCAGACCCTGGGACATCCTCATTCTGGAACATCCATATGTCCCTGTAATCTTCTTACCCCAGACAAACCCCCTTCTTCCATTGATAAGTTCCTCTCTGAGCCTCCATTTTGGGAAGACATCCACGTCAACCACCCTTCATTCTCCTCTGATTCGGACTGTTCCATCTTTGCCACCATTCCCCTACCTGTCCCTTTCCAGCTTCTTTTTGTATTCTGTCCTTCCCCATTGGAAAGTTAGCTCCTTGGTGGCAGACATTGTCTTTCTCTTTGGCTTGTATTTGTATACTCAGCACTTGGCACAGTCCTGGCACGTAAGATCTTAAAATGTTGTTATTGTCGAGTCATTTCAGTTGTGCCTGACTCTTCATGACCCCATTTGAGGTTTTTTTGGCAATGATTCTGAACTGGTTTGTCATTTATTTCTCCAGTTCATTTTGTAGTTGAGGCAAACTGAGGAACTGAGGTAGAGTTAAGCGATGTGCCCAGGGAAACACAGCTAATAGGTGTTTGAGGTCAGATTCAAATTCAGGAAGATGAATTTTCCTGACTTCAGGTCTAGCATTCTATCCACTGTGCCACCTAGCTGCCCTATGCTTAATAAATACTTGTTTCTAAAAGTTCAAAGAAAAAGGGGGGAAACTTTTGTATTAAAGAGATAAACTATCAGACATCTGGAAAACTTGGCTCTACAGAATGACTCATCATAAGAGCTTTCTTGATAAGCAATATTAAGAGATCAGCTATCCTTGATAATATCATAACTGTCAATTGACATGACATTATTGCATAGCTATTTGGAAAAGGGACAGAATAGTACAAACACACATTTTCAATACCTCCTAGTCTCAGAAAGCAGAGAGGATGAGGAAGCAATGGATCTTGTAGGTCAACTAAAGAGAAAGTTTTCTCTTGTTACTAGATTGCACAGTTCAGATTCAAAGTTATCAGGGACAGCTAGGTTGCGCAGTGGATAGAGCACCGACCCTGGAGTCAGGAGGACTTGAGTTCAAATTTGACCTTAGACACTTGACACTTACTAGCTGAGTGACCCCGGGCAAGTCATTTAACCCTATTGCCTAGCAAAAACAAACAAAAACAAAGTTAATCTATACCTTTAAAAGGAGAAGCATCCATAACGAAATACAGACATGGCATAGAGCTTGGAATCCAGAATGTACAATTTTGCTATCAACTCTCAGGGGAAACTGACAAACAGGCTACAGAGAACTGCAAGTTGGCATTTTTATGCCCCCCTTCCAAACTGCTAAATAGCATGGCAAGTGGGAACTAAACTATAAGGAGTCAGAAGAATGTAGGAAAGATACACACTTCTCCTACAAGATACTCTATTACTCCTTCCCTTCCACAGGGTGTGCCCCAAGGAAGGTAATCCTTCCTCACCTCTGCCTTTTAGAATACCAAGTATCCTTCAAAGTTAAGCTCAAGCACTATGATTTCTGATCCCCATTCATCCCCACTCTCAGTTATTAATGCTTTCTCCTACCAAAAAAAAAAGACCTTTCCTTGTACTTATTCTGCTTATAAATATTCTATTTATACTTATATGGGCACATCTTGTCTCCTCTGGTGGTAATAATGATAATGAGGATAATAATAATAATTATGATTGCTAGCATATATGTAGTCTCTGTTATATCCCAGGCAACATGATTGACAAATGAAAAGTAATTGGAAGAGTCAAAGACGATTTCAAGGTTCAAACACAGGTGAGCATATGGTGTCATCAATAAAATAGAAAAGTATGGAGAAATGTACTTACAGGAAGGAAGCAAGTATTTATTAGGTACTACTATATGCCAGGTTGGTTGGTTGGTTGGTTGATTGGTTAGTTGTTGTCCTTCATTTTCAAAGAGTAGCAAAATGACATCACTATGTTGGGGTCAAGGTACAGTGTGTCCAATTGGCTGATCAAACCAATATAGGCTTGGAAGTCTCTACCACAATTTGGGCATAAATAGTCCACATGAATATTTGGAGTGGAAATGTCTCTAAATTTGCACAACTCACGTATCTTTTGAGCTACTGAAATTCTGCTTCAGTCAAAGAGCACAGCACCTTCATTGATATAGGCATGCCATGCTGGGCAGTCCTTTGCCATCATCTCCTATGTCACGCAATTGATTCCAAAGTTCTTCAGAGAGGCCTTGAGGGTGTGCTTGTACTGCTTCTTGTAACCCCCATATGAGCACTTGCATTGTGTGCATTCTCCATAAGTAGTCTTTTAGGCAGATGTATGTTTGGCATTCAAACAACATGGCCAGCCAATTGCAGCTGTACTCTGCAGTAGAGTTTGAATGCTTGGCAGTTTAACACAAGAAAGGACTTCGGTGTTCCAGTAGCCTATCTTGCCAGGTGATCTTCAGAATCTTTCTAAGACAATTCAAATGTAAGTGATTCCCATTCCTAGCCTGTCCCTGTCATACTGTCCAAGTTTCACAGGCATCCAACAGTACAGTTAGCGCAATGGTTCTGTAGACCTTCAGTTTGGTAGGCAGTTCCTCTTATCTCCCACACTTTTTTCTGGAGTCTCCCAAACACTGAGCTAGCTCTGGCAATGTGTGCATCAACTTCTTCATCTATGTGTACATCCCTGGAAAGTATACTGCCAAGGTAAGTGAACTTATCCACAGCATTCAAAACTTCTCCATTTGCTGTAACTGATGGTTCAATGTATGGCTCTTGCAGTGCTGGTTGGTGGGGAACCTATGGTTTTTTTGGTGCTAAGTGTTAGGCCTAAATTAGCACAAGCAGCAGAGAATCAATATGCCAGGTACTGTGTAAATAGTATTTCATTTGATCCTCACAACAACCTCAGGAGATAGATGCTATTAGTATCTCCAATTTACAGATGAGAAAACTGAGGTTGAGTGATTTGCCCAAGGTCACATGGCTAGTAAATATCTGAGGATGGGTCTGAACTGAGATCTTCTTGATTCCAAGTCCACTATTGCCCACCTAGTTGCCTATATAATATTGATAGAATGTAATCTCCTTAATAGGCAGGCATTTTTTTTTTGTATTCTCAGTGCCAAGCACAGAGCCTGGAACTAGCAGGTAATTAATAAATGCGTTTTATTGATTGATCTATTTTTTTACTGGATGGAGTGGCAGACGGTTCTTTGTCTCTTTCTGTCTCTGTCTCCTATATTTATTTGATCTCCTCTTTTGCCTTCTTTCTTTCTTTGTTTTTCTTTTTCTTATCTTGTATCCAGGTTAAGGCAGCATCACAGCCCTACCTGGTGTTCCCACCCCTACTCCCATCCCAGCTTTTGTGGCAGAGAAAACACCTTTCTTTCTGAGAGTCTTCCCTTTAGAGAGTTCTTTTTATCTTCTTTTTAATCTGTTCCCCTAACTACTTGCTTTGGCATTGGGAGGTTGTCCCATCTTGTGTTAAAATATGATCAATAGGATCTAGGATGGCTATTGATTGGTAAACTAATTTCATCCTACTCACTGAAATGTTTATATATCTTTCCTTTAAGACTAGTCAGGAAGTGTATCCTCAACTCATAGAAATAATTTTAATGAATTTGCATGTTTGAGCTTAGCTAGAAAATTTCCCCAAAGTCCATGTGTTTATTAGTACATCTGTTCCTCTCTCCTGAGCAGTACTTTCTCTCTTTGTGGAACAGAGTTTAGCAAACCACAATATATTAATGCCTCTTTATTAATGATGGTAAGATAAAGATGGTGAGGGCAGTCAGTTATACTCTGGAACCCCTCCCCACAACAGGAACACTAAAGTTTTACTCCCTTCATGCACCCTAGATTCCAGCTGAAGTGGATTAGTAACTGTTTTCTGGACTTAACAAGCCCTCTTCTACCTCCATGAATTCATTAAGGGAATCTTCCATGCCTAGAACATACTCCCTCCATCAATAAAAATGAATTGATGATGAAAACATAGTGGTCAATTCATGAAAACCAGCTTATGGTAGACTTAGAAATGTCAAATCCTATATTAAGGTTGCAATTCTAAAGTTTCTTTCAATCCTAGTCAGTTTTACTCAATTTTCTAATTATGTCCCCTCTTTTCAGAACTGGAATGGTGCTGACTCAGAACCATAGAACAGAAGAATAACAGGGTTGGGAGAGACCAGATTTACTTGGGATACAGGAAGAGAATTTAGACATATTGCTTTGAAGAATGAGGAAATGGTCATGCTTTCAAGGAGCTACCAATATCCACATGGAAATCTGGAAAAACCTTGAGTACTGGTGATGTCTAAACACTCCCAGCATAATCTGGTAACCACCAGACTATGAAATCCACTCTTTCTGGCTTATAGCCACCACAATGATGTATCTGAAGTGTGACTCTTGCTTAGCTACATGGATTCCAAAGCCATGTTGGCAAGAATGCTACTTATGTAAATACAATAGGCCATCATATATCTTTAGAGTATAAAATGCTGCCTCCTTCCTTCGGAGAGGAAAATCAAGACAGAAAACATGGTTCACAGCTCATCCTTAACTCCACATCTGACAGGTAGTATCAAAAGGCACATCCAAAAGGATATTGTGATTTTCACATAATTTTTTCATTTATATTGTTGATCTGTTCTTATTTTTAATTTATACTAGAACCCTTGATAAAGAAAAAATATCTCTGAAAGTAGTAGTAGTAGTAACAGTAATAGTAGTAGTAGTAGTAGTAGTAGTAGTAGTAGCAGCAGCAGCAGCAGTAAGCATTTGTTTAGTATTTTAAGATTTGCAAAATGCCTTACAAATATTTTCTCATTTAATCCACACAACTACCTTAAATTTTGTTGTTGCTGTTAACAGCATTAAGTACATTGCTCAGGGTCACACAGTTAGCATGCGTCTGAGGCCAGATTTGAACTAAGATCTTCCTGACTCCACCAGGGCATTCTATCCACTGTGTCACCTAGCTGCCCCTAGATGCTATTATTTTCATTTAACAAATGAGGAAACTGAAGCAATCAGAGTTTAAGTGATTGTCCAAGGACACAAAGCTAGTAAGTGTATGCGACTGGATTTGAACTCAGGTCTTCTTGATTCCAAGTACAGTGCTCTATACACTGTGCCACTTAGCTGCCTAAAATGTGATTGATTTTCATCACTGCGTATTGTGATTTCATACTGAGAATCATTAAGGCTATGAAAGAAAGCACTAAAGATTTTCTTCTCCATTTTAGTTGTCCTAACTAAATATAAATCTATGCATTTTTAATAGATGAAATAAATAGGGAGTATATTCCTTGGGGTGAGAGTTTAAAAAGATTATAATGTCATGAGACAATATTTTATTTTCACATGGAAAAAGAAACTATTCTCTTCCCTAGAGAATACAAACTTGTTTTCCAAATTTAGTGCACCACGTACTTGGAGGACATTGGAAGAAGTATGATTTAATGAATGGATTGTGGATGTGAGAAATGGGATTCCTATACTCTGTTTTTTATCTTTGTCACTTAATAACATTATTTTGCTATAGTGAGAAGGGATTTTTGTTTGGCTTTGTGCTTGGGTAATAGATCAATTATGAAAATAAGACATAACTTGGATGGGATTATAGTAGATTCTGAAATGACAGTTTCAACATTAAGTTTGAAATTATTATTAAATGAAAAGGAGTAGCTGCATTGATAAGACTGTGAGACCATTGATTAGATCACAGACTGAAGCCCTCTATAAATACTGTGCCCTGGGGCAAATCTCTGAACCATTCTTCTGAACCTAATCTGTCCAACTGGGATAATATGAT
This sequence comes from Vombatus ursinus, assembly GCF_900497805.2. NCBI lineage: Eukaryota > Metazoa > Chordata > Mammalia > Diprotodontia > Vombatidae > Vombatus > Vombatus ursinus. The sequence goes on from NW_020954709.1 coordinate 626,602, forward strand.
CTAGCTTGCCCAGGCTACCTCAGTGTATTGAGATTACATAAGACATAATGTATGTGAAAGTGTTTTGAAGCCTATAAAGAAAAGTATCATAGAATTGTAGGGTATCAGGCCTGCAAACAGCCTTGAGGATGACTTACCATTACTATACCATTCTAGAAATGAAGAAAGATACACAGAGCAGTTAAGTGATTTTCTCAGTGTCGCATAGCAAGTAAGTTGTTGGTCCAAATTCATATTCAGGTTCTCTCAATCCAACTAAGCCCTTTTTATATTATGCCGTGCTTCAATAGCTGGTGTCTAGTAAGATTATTGTTTTATATTTGACTTACTAATTCTCAGAGACAGGTTTTGAAGCTCCTGTGGGCTCAGAATTTTAAAGTTGTAAAGAACTTCAGAAGTCATCTATTTCAACTTTCCACCGAATTCAGGAATCCAGGAATCCATTTTATAGCATTACTGATGGTTATTCTTTATGAATACCTCTAGTGGTGGCAGTGAGCTCACTGACTCTCAAAAGAGCTCTTTTCCTTTTTGAATAGCTCTAGTGAGAGAGAGAGGGAGAGAGAGAGAGAGAGATTTATAGATACAGACATATATACATACAGAAATATATATATTTCTTTAATTTATAGAGACTGATATAAAGAACTCCCAGATGAGGAAATTCCTTCTATCAATGTTAAGTGGATACTTTCTTTGCAACTGATAGAATTAGAGGGTCGCCTAAAACACCAAGAGGTTAAGTGACTCGATCAAGATCAACCAGCCAGTATGTGCCAGAGACAGGATTTTATTCTGGCTTTTTTATTCTTGCTTTTCAATGAAGATAGTTCTCTATCCACTACACCATGTTGCTATTTGTTTCCCTGTAACTATCAGCACTCATCTTCATTCTGCTCCCTGGAACTATAGAGAATAAATCTACTCCTTGTTCAATAGGGCAGCCTTTCTTGACTTGTGAATAATTATCATGTCTTTTATCTTCTATGTTTGTTATTATTAAATCATTAAGTATTAACTTGCCCAAATAAATTTCTATGAAAGAACTTGCAAATTTTTTTGAGCTTTTGTGCTTGTTCCCAGAGGATATTTTTGAGAGAAGAAAGTCAATCTGATCTGGACTTCATTGGGTATTCTCAGCCCAATAATTGCCTGGATATTGAGTAAACCCACTTGCCAGCTTCAAGAAGCCAAGCAGGTCAACCAAAAATCCCAAGAAAACAATCACAACAGAAAAATATGCCTCTGTCAGCTTCTGAATAGGAAATTGGCTCCCATTCAGGCCCAAAGCCATAGACTAAATAGAGATTTTCTGTCCTAAGAATGAAATGTATACAGAATTTCATGGTGACAGATAGGAATTCACTATGATAATTACATCATATTCTCGTTATTTGCTTCCCCAATTTTCCCTTGGGTCTCTCAGACATGAAAGAGACAGATATTAATACAGAGGTGTCTTTTTCCCCAAAAAAAATGTACCTTTATTCAGGAATCTTATAATTTTTGAATAGGGAAAAACTTGGGCTACAATGTGGCACTCAGAAGCAATTTAATGCTGTAAATGTTTACTTCTTAACTACAGTTACAGGATTTCCATTTTGTAAACACCACAGGGATTTCTTTTGCCCTGCTGTTTTAATATTAGCAAGATACCTCAAAATACTCCAAGTAGTTCTGAATGAGTATTAAAGGTATCTGATTATCCACATAGTCTGAGTAAACACTGGAAACCAACGTGTGTGTGTGTGTGTGTGTGTGTGTGTGTGTGTGTGTGTTACACAAAGAAATAGAGACTGAGAAGAGAAAGGGGAAAGGCAAAGACAAATGTGCTACTCTTTATATATATAGGGATACTACCAACCTGCTTTCAGTAGACTAGTCCGTGTAATTGCTCAGGTGAAATTGATCCATTCATGTTCTCCCTCAGCTAGTTATCCATTCTCTCTATGACAACAGACAGCATGGGAATTGAGAACAACTGTCGTGCTGTCTGTGGACGTAGAGAGATTGTTTATATTAAGACTCAACCAAAAATCCAGGTTTCAATAGTGCCATACATGCTAAATAATGAAGCTATCTGGCTACAAATTTTAATTCTATTCAAATTAAGGTGAATCTGAAAATATTGAGAGATAGTATGGGGTGATGAGGTGATGGACCTGAAGTCAGAAGTACTGAGTACAAATTCTGCCTCAGTCTCCTAGTAGTTGAGTGGCCTAGGCAAGTTAATATTATAAAATAAGGATAATAATTGCTTTTATAACTCCAAGAGTTCATGTCAGTCTCAAATGAGATAATATGTGTAAAAGTAGTTTGTGAACCTGAAAACACTGTATAATTGAGTTTTTATTAATCAAGAGTTTTCCCCAAGGAGGCCATAGACAGAAAGAAAGGTCCCATATATGTGAGAATATTTTGAACAGTAATTTTTGAGACAGTAAAGACCTTGCCCATAAGTTGGGCAATGGCTAAAGAAACTGTGGGAGATGCATATGATGTAATATTACTGTGCTACAAGAAGTGATGAAGGGGCCAGAGCCAAGATGGTGGAGTAAAGGAAGGGAGTTGTCTGAGCTCTCCCAAATTCCCCTTTAAACAACATTAAAACAATGCCTCAAAATGAATTCTGGAGTGGTAGAACCAACAAAAAGATGGAGTGAAACAATTTTCTAGCCCAAGAAAACTTAAAATGTTAGCAGGAAAGGTCTATTTCACTGGAATGAGAGTGGTGTAGAATCCAGTGCAAGTCATTCCCTGGCAAGCCAACAGCAGGCCTTTGGGCTGACTGAAGCATCAGCAGTGGTGACTTCAGGAGCTCTCAGCACACAGATGTTAAGGGTGTCAGAAAACTGGTCAGAAGGAGGTTACAGGGAATGCCTTGCTTGCACTGGCAGCAAGACTCTATTGCATTGCCTATATGTAGTTTCAGGTCATAATCATCAGATGAAGAGGAATACTAGCAGGAACAGGGACCCTAGACATAGTTCCAAGGAAGAAATAAAAGTTTGTGATGGCTCACAGACCAGAGCACAGGCTAGGAGAGAAGTGACCACACCCCTACTTAGATTAAACACCTTGGAAGAACTGAAAACACACAGACCCCCAAAAATGTCTCTGAAAACAGCAGCACAAAAAAATCTGAAGCTTGTAAATGCCAGCAAGGATTTTTTGTATCCTAGTGTTTTTATTTAGCAAGATACCTCTAAACATTCCAAGTGGTTTGGAATGAATATTAAAGGTATCTGATTATTGAGATAGTCTGAATAAACACTGGAAACTCGTGTGTGTGTGTGTGTGTGTGTGTGTGTGTGTGTGTGTGTGTGT
>NW_020954709.1:629952-677293 GCF_900497805.2 Vombatus ursinus
TGAGAAGAGAAGAGAAAGAGTGCCCCCTCTACCCTGCAAGCAGAGCCCAACTTTAACATAAAGTTAAAAGTCAAGAAATAGACTGGGGGGAAAAAACACAACAAAAAAGAACCTGACCATAGAAAGTTGCTATAGTGACAGGGAAGCTCAAAACACATACTCAGAAAAAAAAAAAACAATTAAATCAAAGCATCTATATACAAAGCCCCAAAGAAAAATGTGAATTGGTCTCAGCCCCCCAGCCCCCAAAAAATTTTCTGGAAGAGCTCAGGAAGGATTTTAAAAATCAAAAAATCAAATAAGAGAGGTAGAAGAAAAATTGGTAAAAGAAATGAGAGAATTGCAGGAAAATCATGAAAAAGCTTGGTAAAGAAGGCACAAAACATACTGAAGGGAACTTGTTAAAAAGAAAAATTGGCCAAATGGAAGAAAAAGATGTACAAAAATTCACTGAAGAAAAGAACTCATTTAAAAGTAGAACTGGACAAATGGAAAAAGAGGTATAAAAACTCATAGAACAAAATAACCCTTAAAAATTAGAATTGGGCAAGTGGAGCTAATGACTCAATGAGATATCAAGAAACAATAAAACAAAATTTTAAAAATGAAAAAAAGTAGAAAATGTGAAATATCTCATTGGAAAAAAACAATTGATCTGGAAAATAAATTGAGAAGAAATGATTTAAGAATTACTGGACTACCTGAAAGCCATTATTAAAAAAAGAGCCTAGACATTATCTTTTAAGATATTATCAAGGAAAATTGCCCTGATATCCCAGAACCAGAGGGTAGAATAGAAATTGAAGGAGGAATCCACTGATCATATCCTGAATGAGATCCCAAAATGAAAGCATCCAGAAATATTACAACAAATTCGAGAGTTCCTAGGTCAAGGAGAAAATATTGCAAGCAACCAGAAAGAAATAATTCAAATATCATGGTGCCACAGTCAATATAACATAAAATTTAGCAGCCTTTACATTAAAGGATTGGAGGCCTTTGGAAGATGATATTCCAGAGGGCAAAGAAACTGGGATTACAACCAAGAATTATCTACCCAGCAAAACTAAGTATAATCCTTTGGGGTGGTGAGGGTGGGGGGAAAGAATGCATATTTAATGAAATAGAGGATTTTCAAGCATTCTCAAGCATGGAGGCTAGAGCAGAATAGAAAACCTGACTTTCAAACAAAAGACTCAAGAGAAGCATAGAAAGGTAAACAGGAAAGATAAATCATAAGGGATTCAATAAAGTTAAACTGTTGACATTCCTACATGGTAAGATAACTCCTAAGAACTTTGTCATTATTAGAGCAGCTAGAAAGAGTATGCATAGGCAGAGGGCATAAGTCTGTGTTGACTATGATGGGATGATATCCAAAAAAAATAAAATTAAAAGGTGATAGAGATGCACCAGGAGAAGGAGGAAGGGAGTGATAGAATGGGGTAAATTATCTCACTTTAAAAAAAAAAGGTACAGGGGCAGCTAGGTGGCACAGTGGATAGAGCACTGGCCCTGAAGTCAGGAGGACCTGAGTTCAAATCCGACCTCAGACCAAACACTTGACACTTTCTAGCTGTGTGACCTTGGGCAAGTCACTTGACCCCAATTGCCTAAAAAGAAAAAAAAATGAACAAAAAAAAAAGGTATAAAAGAGCCTTTGCAGTGGAGAGGAAAATGTGAGGGGGTGTGTGTGCAATGCTTGAACCTTACTCTTATCAGAATTGGTTCAAAGAGTTAACATACAGACTCAGTTGGGTATGGAAATCTATCCTACCATATAAGGAAATGGCAAAGGAGGGAGATAAAAGAATTAGGGGCCAACAGAAGACAGGGTGGAGGGATGGTCAGAAACAGGGTGAAAGAAGAGAGAGAGAAGGATATACTGGAGGGGGTGATGAAGCAGGGTGGAGATAAATAGACAGTAATCATAACTGTGAATATGAATGGGATGAACTTACCCATAAAATGGAAACAGATACCAGTGTGAATTAAAAACCACAATCCTACAATATGTTGTTTACAAGAAATACACTTGAAACAGACAGACACTGAGTTTAATAAGGGGGTAGAGCAAAGTCAATTATGGTTCAGCTGAAGTAAAAAAGGCAGGGTGGCAATCATGATCTCAGACAAAGCAAAAGCAAAAATAAACCTAATTAAAAAGGATAAGCAGGGAAACTATCTCTTGCTAAAAGGACCCATAGAAATTGAAGTAATAGCAATACTAAATATATATGCACCAAATGGCAGAGCATTCAAATTCTTAAAAAAAAAAGAGTTAAATGAATTATAGGAGGAAATAGACAGTGAAACTATACTAGTGGGAAACTTCAACTTTCAACTCTCAAATCTAGATAAAGCTAATTATAAAATAAATAAGAAAGAAGTCAGAGATGAAAAGAATCTTAGAAAAGTTAGATATGATAGACCTCTGGAGAAAACTGAATGGAAATAGAAAGGAGTATACCTTTTTCTCAGCTGTAAATGGCACCTACACAAAAATTGACCATGACTTAGGGCATAAAAATTTCACAATCAAATGCAGAAAAGCAGAAATATTAAATGCAGCCTTTTTAGACCATAACATAATAAAAATTACATTGAATAAAGGGCCATAGAAGCATAGATATAAAATAAATTGGAAAGTAAGCAATTTAGTCCTAAAGAATGAGTGTGTCAAAGAACAAAGCATAGAAATAATCAATAATTTCATTAAAGAGAATGACAACTATGAGACAATGTACCAAAATTTATGGAATGAAGCCAAAGCAACACTTAAGGGAAATTTTATACCTCTAAATACTTACATGAATAAAATAGAGAAAGAGCAGATCAATGAATTATGCATAAAACTAAAAAAAAAGGAGAAAAAGAACAAATTAAAAATCCCCAATTAATCACTAAATTGGAAATCTTGCAAATCAAAAAAGAGATTAATAAAATTGAAAGTAACACAACTATTGAACTAGTAAATAAAACCAGGAGTTGGTTTTATGAAAACATCAATAAAATCAGTAAACAATTGGTTAATTTAATTTTAAAAAGAAAGAAGACAACCAAATTACCAGTATCAAAAATGAAAAAGGTGAATTCACCACCAATGATGATGAATTATAGTATTTATTAGGAGCTATTTTGGCCAATTACACCAAAAAAATCTAACAATCTAAGTGAAATGGATGAATTTTTACAAAAATATAAACTTCCCAGATTAAGAGAAAAAGAAATAGAATACTTAAATAACCCTATTTTAGAAAAAGAAATTGAACAAGCTAAGAAAAAATCAGCAGGATCAAATAGATTCATAAGCGAACTCTGTCAAACATTTAAAGAACAATTAATTCCAATACTATGTAAAGTATTTGGAAAAATAGGCAAAGAAGAACTACCAACTTTATTTTGACACAAATATGGTGCTGATACCTAAATCAGGAAGAGCAAAAGCAGAGAAAGAAAACTATAGACCAATTTCTTTAATGAATAATGCTATAAAAATTTTAAATAAAATACTAGAAAAGAGATTACTTCAATATATCACAAAGATCATACATTATGACCAGGTGGGAATTATAATAGAAATTCAATGCTGGTTCAATATTAGGAAAACTATCAGTATAATTGACCACATCAATAACTACTGAACCAAAAGAAATCATGATTATCTCAATAGATGCAGGAAAATCTTTTGACAAAATACAGGACCCATTCCTATTAAAAACACTATATAACGTAGGAATAAATAGAACTTTCCTTAAAATGATAAGTAGCATCTTTCTAAAACAATTATCTGTAATAGCAATAAGCATTATCTGTAATTGGAGTAAGTTAGAAATCTGCCCAAAGGTAAGGGGTGAACAAGTATAGTCATTCTCACTATTATTATTCAGAATTTTACCAGAAATGTTAGCTATAGCAACAAAAGAAGAAAAAGAAATTGAAGGAATTAGAATAGGCAATGAGGAAACAAAACTATCACTCTTTGAAGATGATTTGAATGATATCATTGGAGAATAAATTGGAAAATCTTAGAGAATCAAGTAAAAAAACTAGTTGAAATAATTAACAACTTTAGCAAAGTTGCAGGATATAAAATAAACCTACATAAATCATCAGTATTTCTATATATTACCAACAAAGTCTAGCAACAAGAGATAGAAAGAGAAAGTCTATTTAAAGTAACTGTAGACAATATAAAATACTTGGGAGTCTACCTGCCAAGAGAAACCCAGGAACCATATGAACACATTACAATACACTTTTCAAACAAATAAAGTCAGATCTAAACAATTGGAAAAATATTAATTGTTCATGGATAGGCTGAGCTAGCATAATAAAAAATGACAATTCTACCCAAATTAGTTTATTTATTCACTGCCATACCAAACTATCAAAAATATTTCATATAGATAGAAAAAAATCATAACAAAATTCATCTAGAAGAACAAAAGTTCACAAATATCAAGGCAATCAATGAAAAAAAATGTGAAGGAAGATGGCCTAGCCATACCAGATCTCAAACTTTATTACAAAGCAATAATTATCTAAATAACCTGGCATTGGCTAAGAAATAGAGTGGTGAATCAGTGGAATGGTATAAGTACTCAATATGCAGTAGTAAATGACCATAGTAATCTAGTGCTGATAAACCCAAAGATGCAAGCTTTTGGGATAAGAACTCAATAGTTTACAAATTTGGGAAGGTAAAACTGGAAGGCAGTTTGGCAGAAACTAGGTGTAGACCAAGATATCACACCATATACCAAGGTAAGGTTAAAATGGGTACATGATTTAGACATAAAGGGTGATACCATAAGCAAATTAGAAGACCATGGAATAGTTTACCTGACAGACCTAAAGGTAAGGAAAGAATTTATGACCAAACAAGCGATAGAGTTGTACAAGATGTAAAATGGATAACTTTGATTATGTTAAATTAAAAAGATTTTACACAAACAAAACCAATGTAGCCAAGATTAGAAGGAAATCAGAATACTGTGGGGAAGAGTATTTAAAGCAATTTTCTCTGATGAAGGCCACATTTCTCAAACACAACTATCAAAATTCCCAGTTCTCTGTAGAGAACTGAGTCACATTTATAAGAATACAAATAAGTCCCCAATTAATAAATGGTCAAAGGATATGAACAAATGGATTTCAGATAAAGAAATCAAATTTATCAATAGTCACATGAAAAAATTCTCTAAATCGTTACTAATTAGAGAACTGCAGATTAAAACTCTGGAGGTACCACCTCACACTTATTAGATTAGCTATATGACAGAAAAGGAAAATTACAAGTGTTGGAAGGGATGTGGGGAAAATTGGGACACTAATTAAGGCACTGTTGGTAGAGTTGTGAACTGATTCAACCATTCTGGAAAGCAATTTAGAACTATACCCAAAGGGCTATAAAATTGCATACTCCTTTCATCCAGTAATAATATTTGGTCTGTATCCTGAAGAGATTTTTTTAAAAAGGATCGTTTGTATAAAAAATATTAATAGTAGCTCTTTTTGTGGTAGCAAAGAATTGGAAGTCTAGGGGATGCCCATCAATTGGGGAATGACTAAACAAGTTGTGGTATATGATTGTGATGGAATACTATTGAGCTATAAGAAATGACAAGCAATATGCTTTCAGAAAAACTTGAAAATAGTTACATGAAGTGATGCAAAGTGAAGTTAGCAGAACCAGGAGAAGATTGTACATAGTAACAGCAATATTATATAATGATCAAATGGATAACTTAGCTAGTCTCAGCAATACAGTGATCTAAGACAATTCCAAAGGACTTATGATGAAAAAGGCTATCATCTCCAGAGAAAGAATTGATAGACTCTGAATGCAGATCAAAGCATACTTTTTTTTAAATTTTATTGTTCTTGGGGGGTTTTTGTCTCTGTTTTCTTTTAAAACATGACTAATATGGAAATGTTTGTCATAACTGCACATGTATAACCCATATCAAATTTCTTACCTTCTCAATGAGGGGACGAACAGGAAAAAAAGGAGAGCATTTGGAGCTCAATTTTTTTAAATGAATAATAACAATTATTTTTACATGTAATTAGAAAAAATAAAATACTTAAAAAAAGAAATGAAGATGACATCTTCTGAGAAACATTAGAAAACTTATATGAGCTGATGTAAAGCAAAGTAACTAGAAAAAGGGAAATAATATACACAATGACTAAAACAATGTAAAAGGAAACAAATAACAATAACACCATAATAAAAACTGAATTGCCGTATAATTGTAACAAGCAAGGTTGGCCCCAAAAAAGAGGTAGTGAACAATTTTGGCATATGAATGGGAAACACCATTTTGGAGGAGAGCTCTACCTAATCAGATAGTTATTTTATGTTGTTTTTCAGTTGTTTCAGTCATATCTGACTCTTTGTGACCCCATTTGGTGTTTTCTTGGCAAAAATATTGAAGTGGCTTGCCATTTCTGTCATCATTTTACAAATGAGGAAACTGAGGCAAACAGGGTTAAGTGAGTTGCCTAGGATCACACAGCAAGTAAGTGTTTGAGGCCAGATTTGAATTCAAGAAGATGAGTCTTCCTGATTCTAGGCCAAGCATTCTATCCACAGCACCACATAGCTGCCCATGAAAATATACAAAGCACTATTAAGTGCTTTTAATTGTGCTATATAGAGAGGCCATAAATTTTTCTGTATTCTAAAGCTACAGAAGTAAACCTGACATTTAGGTAAATACCTAAATGGATGATAGAATCATTGATTAAAGGACAAAGGATATAGAGATGGAGGGATCTTTTAAGATTGTCTAGTTCAATCCTATTATTTTATAGTTTGAGAAAAGAAAGGCCGAAAGAGGTTAATTGACTTGCCTAGAGTCCTACCTAAAAATGGAGTTTTATTATTTAACAAATGAAAATAAAATGTCACCAAGTATTGTAATTGCCTGTCTCACTCTACTTTAAACAGCATAGGTTGTCTTGTATTTAGTTACATGGGATTAACTTCCCTGAAGGACACTGGGATGCCTTATTGGATAAGAAAGGAGTAAAGCAAATTTATCCAGTTCCTTGAGATTTTTGCTTTTAACCAAGTAGAGCATACCTAAATAGCACTTGTCATCCATTATAAATAGAATCTGGTGCTTATCAATCTCTCTCACTGGGAAAGAATGTAAAATAGCCAAGGAATGAAACACCCAGGAAGGCTGCCTGAACTGTAATATTGATTTAAAAAATAATTCCCCAAACTTTCCTCTAGACAGGGAGCCATACATTTTTGGCCAATGAGTTTCTCAACCTTGGGAGTGATGTGATGTTTTACAGATATAAATAAAAGGAGGCAGTTACATCAGCGGTAAAAATGTGCTGAAGCAGTCCCTTCCTTCTTAAGTTGGCCTTTAAAGGCACTCTCATTATCTTGACCAAAACTGTATAGTCATGCTACATGCTCTGGAAATGAGAACTGTTCATGTAAGGGCTGGCCCAAAAGGACATCTGGAGAGCCAATAAAATGAAGCAACTAGTAAACATATTACAAAAGATGCTGAGTTAATGCCATAGTGTCATTAAATGAGCTCAGTAACAAAGCCTCAGGAAACTGGATTTGCTTTGTGTTTTCCCATACAAGGAAGTGATGGGGGTGGGGGGAGCTAGGCTAAAGAGTTTATGTTTCAGCTTATATGGAATAGGGAGTCACTGAAGATTTGTGAGCAGAGAGTGATGTAATCATGTTCATACAGTAAGTATGTGCACATACATACATGCATCTACACAAACAGATATCTACATATGTTTCAACATTGCAAACAAAAATTTGGTTTTTTTAAAAATTTAATGAGCCTGCCTGGGTGCTCCTTCTGTTTGTTCAGATCACAAACTTTCTATAAACAAATAGACAGTGTTTGAGATTTTTTTCATGATCAAAAACACATGTCACCCTCTGATGAACCTGGTGATGTCTCTTCTGACAGAGGTTCTTGCATAATAGACATCAAATACTCCTGTGCTCTTTGAAATTACTAATAACTGTTGGTTTTATTTTAAAAATATTATTGCTTGCAACTTTCTTCGGTATATTGTTATTCTAAGATCTTAATTAAAATGAATAAAAATGGATAAAAATAAAATAAAACCAAGCACATCACTGAGTTTATACTCGAAACCATTCCAATATATTTGGACCAATCTTTCATTGTCCCAGCTTCAAGAATCCCAGGTCACTTTCATTTTAGGATGAGGAATTTTGCTAAGACTTTGGCAGAGGCATAGATATATACCTACACAAATAGAGAATTGAAAACAAGCAATTATTATTAGAACACTTAAGCCTAACCTTTTTTGTTTGTTTGTTTTGCTTTTTGGTGAGGCAGTTGATGTTAAGTGACTTGCCCAGGATCACACAGCTAGTAAGCGTCAAGTGTCTGAGGCCGGATTTGAACTCGGGTCCTCCTGACTCCAGGGCTGGAACACTATGCACTGAGCCACCTAGCTGCCCCTATTAGAACAGTTATGGAGGATAAGGCACAGGACTTGGAGCCAAAAAGAACAGGGTTCAAACCCCACCTCCCTAAGCAAGTCACTTAACGTTTATGTATCTCGACTTCCTCATCTATGAAATTAAGCGGTTGGATTCAATGGCCTGTAAAGTCCCTTCAAGTTCAAGAGTCCTTAAACTTTTTCGTGTGCCACTGACCCTTTTGACAGTCTGATAAACACTTCTCAGAATAATTTTAAATGCATAAACATTGAATAATATAGGAAACCAATTACAATTATAGGTATAAAAAAAAGTCACGGTCCTCAGATTAAGAACCTCTGCTCTAAATCTATGATGCTAAAAGGGATATGGAGGCGTAGGATCTGAATTTTAATTCCATTTATTTACCTGCATGGTCTGAGGCAAGGTATAACTTCTCAGGCCTTCAGTTTCCTCATCTGCAAAAGGGAAGGAGAGGAGCAGAGGATTGGAATAGATGTCCTCTAAGATTCTTTCTAGCTGGAAATCTATTATCTACTGATTTGGAATGATAGGTCTTTGTTTGGTTCATGCGCCAGTTCTATTTACTGCCTACATGATCTTGGGTAAGTTATATAAACTTTCTGGCACTAATTTCCTGGTGTGTGTGTGTGTGTGTGTGAGAGAGAGAGAGAGAAAGAGAGAGAGAGAGAGAGAGAGTCATCCAAGTTAAAACTATTTCATAAAAATACTAAGATGTTTCATTTTCTAATACAGTAAATATCAATAACTGTAACACACAAAAGCTCTTAGACAGGTCTTTGTGTACAGGAAAAGCAATATTGAGATTTTCTTTCACTTTTAATAAACATTTCATTTACTGACCAACAAAGTAGTTGTAAAACTGTAGCTTCTGGAAGAACCACTTATTTTTGCCTGTCTTGGACTTTTCCTCAAATTTGACCTTGGCCTCCCTCCTTGCCTTTCGTTTTGGTGCAGGATCATGGAACACATCCTTGTTGACAACTGTTTTGTCCAATGGGATATCCACAGAGTGTCTGGTGGGCATGAGGTGGTTGTAGTTATAAACTTTCACAAAAGACTTGATTTTTGATCTCTTGGCAATCTTCTTTTTGCCCATTGCTGCAGTCACTTTGTGAGGATAGTGGTCAATACCTGACACCAACGCATGGCTGTAGGGCCTGTCAGAGGTCCAATCATCAATGTTCTTGACAATGACAACTTTGCACCCAGAGTATCGCCGGGCTAGGACCAGCACCACTTTCCCGGGTTTCATGAACTTGCCCATTTCAACATGAAATGGGTCACTCTTAAAGCCAAAAGGAAGGCAACACACTTCCGCTGACCTTTCACACTGCAGCAATATTGTTTTAAGGGCAACTTTGAGCAAATAAGTCATTTTTGCTATTATAAATACCCAAATTAACTACAAAGGACACATGAAGGAAGATGCTATCTGCATTCAGAGAAAGAACTGATAAATAGAAGTATGTATAGAATGATTTTACACATATGTGTATGTATATATGTATGTAAGTATGTATACACACATAAACATACATATTTGTGTCTACTGGTAACCATCTCTAGGGCAAAGGGTAAGAAAAGAAAAGAAAAAAAAGAAAGAAACTTACATGATAATTTTATTATTTAAAAGGACTAGTAAGTTGTACATAATAGATTTACAGTTTCATGTGCAATCATCTTTTTTAAGTAGTATGTTAGGGAAATGCTTGTTTTAATCCATAAATGAAAAAAAGAAAAAATAGAAGAAAATAATTAAGTGTGTAAAGGGGTCTTGAGATCAAAAATTTTGGGAACTGCTGGACTAGACAATCATTGAGGCTCTTTCTTGCTCCGAATTCTATGATTCTATGTGTGTCTTTACTTAGACACAAAGAGAATATTTAAGCATATTGTCATTTTTCTCTCAAAACCCAAATGAGTCTGTGATCTAATCAATTTGCTTGCTCCCTCCATCGATGTAGATTGTGATGTATCCATGTCTACCCATCTTATATGACTCTTGGTCCATCTACTCCTGCAAAACCACCACAGGGGGTACATACTGTTAGAAGTCTTCCTTACTTTCTTCTGACATTGATAGTGTACCAGTGGAGCACTCTGACTGTTCACCTGTCATCTCTCTGTCTTGCCATGTGACCAGTACATCTTCACTTTCTATGGTACATTTCTTTTTTTTTTTTTTTAGGCAAGTGGGGTTAAGTGACTTGCCCAGGGTCACACAGCTAACAAGTGTCAAGTGTTTAGTCTGAAGCCAGATTTGAACTCAAGTCGTCCTGACTTCAGGGCCGGTGCTCTATTCACTATGCCACCTAGTTGCCCCTGGTACATTTCTTTGATGTCCTTTTTCACTTTGAATTTGCTTTGAAGTTCCTTGTTGGTACTATGTTGCAACCTGATTTCACCCTTTCATGTGCCTTTGCTGATTATTATATTCCCTGCCAAGGGAAAATGTATATTTAAATGTAAATTTTAAATGGAATTATGACTATTTAAAATATCACTATGAAGGTTTAGGGAAGCTGTGTAACCTTGCAAAAGGAACTATGAAATTATGATTCCTGTACCTTAGAAAACCTCTTCTCAATCCTACTTCAAGGTAAAATAGCATCAAATAAAATATGGGGTCCTTGGTTTGAGGTTATCTTGGGTTTGAGCTTTCTATTGTCCCCTAATTCTTTTAGAATATAAAGCTATCTGTACTTTACAGTGATCTTCAACAAAATATTTTTAGTGTAGAGCAAATTCTTATTTTAGAAAATGATTCTTACTTGCCCTGTGGTTAAAGAGTCTGATGCCATCATGGAAACTGGACTGTAAGAACTCTAGGTTCTTTGAAGAGGAAAGAGGTTTTGGTCACATTGGGAACATCTGCATGTACCACATGTGATGACATACAATGCACTAAGGAAATCTAAACCCTGAGGCTTAAGTTAACAGTTCAGTGAAAAGTTTTGAGTTTTGGTTTCGTCTAATCTCATAGGACATATCATGGTTAAAATTCAACCAGAAAAGTACATATGACTATGATGTGCTTCTAATGAACATGAAACATTGGACTTGGAATAAGAAATGACAACCGGTGATTGAAATAATTATCATAAGTTTCACAAGTAGAATTTTGGGTACAGTATGTTCACTTACTAATAACCAAAAAAGCTATTATTGAAAGGGTGAAGGTTATGAAAAAATTTAGGACAGGCTTACTATATATATATTTTTTTATCCTGAGCTCAAATGCTGAGCAAGAAATCTGAACTCCACTGGATAGCACTGCAAGACTTCAATAACATTGGTCTCTGGATGCGGAGGAGCAGGATCGGTATTTGTCTTTAAGTATTTAATATTTGTATGTAAAAAAATACACGGTGCCAATACAGTTATTTAAAATGGAATTTCCTAGGCGGCTTTCAGCAGGTCATGTTGATGTCTTTGAATATATCTCCTCCCTCCTTGATTATGTGTAAATACATACATAATACATATATATGTACATATATATATATGTATGTGTGTGTGTGTATATATATATATATATCTATATCCTTTCTCTTCCCATTTCCTCATTAGTCAAATCAGAGGGGTGGACTGATGGACTAATGATTTCTAAAGTACCCTTTAAAAATTCTATAACACACCAAGCTCAAATTCTTCACTGGAGAATTTTTCATTTATGAGAATCATTTCAAATATTCCCTGTCTTGGAAGTCTCCAGATACTCTTTTCAACCCAGCCGTGAGGAGTCACTTTTGTCCTGGCCTATTAGATGCCTATTTAAAAATTGCATCCATCCAACCAACGACAGACTCTGATGCAAAGGAAAACACACACACACACACACAAACACACACACACACACACACACACACACAGAGAGTCATCCAAATAATATTCATGCCGTAAATGGAACTTAAAGAAGAGAATGTTTCTTTGCTTTCTTAAATTCGCTTTCGTATTGAAAATCTTACACCAATCCAATAAAAAGAGCTGAAGAAATTATGGATGAGAGAGCAACATTTTTGAGGCCCAAGTCATGCCCACTTAAGAAGCCTACCTTCTTTTTTGGTCTGCTTACTTTCAGAATTAAGAAAATAGAAAAGGCGTATATACCCCATTTGACAAAAAGAAAGGATTTAGATACAGGAAAATATTTGTAGCAGCACGTTTTTAGTAGCAAAGAACTGGGAGGGGGGAAATAGATGCTCATAAATTGGGGAATGTCTAAACATTTTAGCATTTGAGTGCTGTATTGTGTTGTATGAAATGATGAATAAGATGATTTTAGAGAAGCAAGGAAAGACTTACTTACATGAACTGATGCAGAATGAAGTAAACAAAGCCAAGCAAATAATATATACAATGAGTATGGCAATGTAAATGAAAGAACAACCACTTTAAAAAATGAATATTACAAAATTATACAAAACAATCTTGGCCCCAAGGAAAAGTTATGAGATTGTAATCCATCCATTCCTATACATCCTGTATGACTCCTGTCCATGTACTCCCATGAAGTCACCACAGGGCATACACTCAAACTTGTGGAGGTCTTCCTTACTTTCTTCTGACATTGGAGTGTACCAGTGGAGCACTCTGGCTCACCTCCCACTACCTTGCAAAGGTGGAGTGTTCAGAGGTGTGGAGCATTGTCAATAATGTCATTTCTTTGATATATTGATCAATTTTCTAACTTTTTTCTTCTTCTTTATTTTCTTCTTTTAAAAATCTTTGTTATAGAGTATGGCTCTGGAGCAGTGCAGGGGGAAAGACAGGCATTATAAATACAAAAGATCAGTTGAAGAACGGATGAGCAAATTATGGTATTTTATTATAATACAATATTGTATTATAAGAAATGATGAAAAGAACGGTTTTGGAGAAACAAAGAAAAGACTCACGTAGAATAAAGGGAATGGAACCAGGCAAAGAATTTATACAACAGCAGGAACCATGTAAAGACAAACAACTTTGAAAGACAATATTGATCCTTACAATGGCCAATAATGATTCCAGAAGACTCATGATGAAGGACTCTACCTCATTATACAGAAATGATGGACTTAGGGTGCAGAATAAACATATTTTTGGATATAGCAAATGTGGGGATTTATTTCACTTTCCTATGTATATTTGTTACATGGATTTTCCTTTTCTTTTCTTTCTTTTTTCCCCAATGGGATGTGAGGGAGAGAGAACACATTTTAGCAATTGAAATTTTTTTAATTAAAAAAAAGAAAAGATATCAATAAAAATCTATTTTAAAAAAGAAAATAGCAAGTTTTTTTTTTACAATCCAGGGAGATAGAAATAACTTCAACTCAGTAGTTCTTCTGGAATTATAATCCAAAAATTAATTTTTTCAATTAAATGTTTGTATAATGTGTAAATGACAAGTACGATAACAACTAGAGACATTGTCACATATGGGGTAGTTAAGAGTGTATTAACAAATGAATGTCTGTATAGGTGATGAAGTCTTTCTAAGTTGTATTATTTTAATATCATGGATATTAACTCATATTCATCTGTTTTGAATAATTGTCCTATCGAGTTAAAAGGAAAAAAAATCAAAATACCAATCCCCCCACCTCAATTTAATGAAGGCATTTAAAATAAACAGAACTACAGACGGGAACCTTAGCCAGGATAAAGTGGGCACACATTAAAAAAAAAATCTTACATTAAAATTAGAGTTATTCCCAAAATGCATCCACACCCCTTACTATGAGCTTTGATCTCAATTTCAGTTAAAACCTTCATGAAGCTCTAATTTCTCTCTTTCTTCATATTTTAAACTTCTCAAAATCAATGTCAGCAAGTCTCATCGTCTCATGCACCTGTGAAAAGTGCTGGCTCAGAGGAACCTGACAAAAATACAGATTTTCTCTCTGTTGTCTGATTGATTAACTTTCTAGCTCTGAGGAAAACTTTAAAATAACATGACTGGGGGCACGACTGAAGGGGAACGTTACTTTGTTGTGTTCCTTAATTCTCCGTTTCACCATAATCTCAGCACTTTGTTGAGCTAAGTCAACCACAGATGGCAATATGGCAAAGTCCTCCAAGCTACAGTGTTCTTTACATGCTGAGAAAGGAAATTGTGCAACAGTATTTCCAAAGAAGCATTGTCTAGTAGGCTCATGACAGAGATAGACAGAGAAGACAAAGGATAAGTTTTATTACAGAGAAGATTGGAAATCATTTTGGATAAGCAATCTTCAACATTTGAGTTGTTTGGAGAAGCAAACTAGTCATTGTTTGCCCACTCCTTAGGCTCAAATAATAAGTGACTGCCTCTAAGAGATTAAAGATAAAGAAGAATTTTCCATCTGTCAGTCAAACATTAGTGGTTTTTGTTTTCTTTTTAGGGTTTTCATATTATTGTAGATCCTGTAGCAAATATGGAAGCATTTTGCAAAGCCTTAACTTTCAAATAATTACTGTCCATTTGGTAAGCTAATACTAATATATATTGAACAATTGGAGACTAGTTAAGGGTGGTTGCTGTTGTTGTTGTTTATGTTATGGTAGGAACTATAAGTAAAATAGGAGTTCAGAGAATAGAGGGATCAGTGGTGACTAAAAACAGTCCTAGAATACTTCATGAAGGAGGTAAGACTTGAACTGATCTTTGACACATGGTTAGGAATTATCTAGATGGCATTGTGGAGGAAAAATACTCCAAGTGTGTTTGGAGGAGGGGAGGAGAGATTTATTTGTGGTTAGAAAAATAACTATTTATTCAACAAAAAAAAAGGCAATGTGCATAATAATTAGAGAGCTGTTCTTAAATCAAGGAGGATCTGGGTTCTAGACAAATATCAGTTGTGTGATTCCAGATAAGTCAATTGACCTCACAGTTCTCTGGACAATATTTAAGACAACAAAATGCAGATAAGATGCTGATCTTCATTGACAGAGTTTCCTCCCTGGGGGTTGGGGATGTCAATGAAATCACAGGTCTAATCATTATTCCTTATTTTTTAAATATTATAGAAGGTTCCATAAAGGTCTATTATATTATTCTAGTTGCAATAAATAATGTCAATAAATGCTATGAGATATCTTTGAAGATTCAAAAAGATCTATTAGACACTTACTCTACACTTAGTTTGAAGGAGAGGCAAAGAGAGAGAAAGAGAGAGAGAGAGATAAGGATAGATACAATGATAGAAAGATTGATAGCTCAATTGATAGTAATAAATATTCAAGAGTATATAATAATATTATTATTAATGAAGGTGATGTTTCCCACTGTTAACACATTATTTTTAGAAATCTACTTTTTATAAGTAGAAACAATACAAGAAACAATGTCTTTCACAATTGCATGGGTGGGGAGTTAGGATACAAGCATATTTTTAATCAGTTAGTGATTTCACTGTTGTGTTCCCTCCTGTGATGCAAATCACAGTTCAATGAGTAAGCATCTATTGAGCACCTATTGTGTTCCAGTCACTCTGCTCTATGCTGGAAATTCAAAGACACAAAGGCAATAGTCCCTACCTTCAAATATCTAACATTCTATTGGAGAGCAACATTGTGGACACAGATAACAGCACAAGCATTTAAGTGTTTACTATGTACCAGGCGCTGTGCCAAACACAGGGGATACAAACAAAAAGAAAAATACATTCTTTGTCCTCGAGGAGTTTGCTTTCTAATGCCAGAATATAACATAAAAAGGAGCTGAAGGATGACAGAAGGCAATGATAAGGTCAGAGATAGCTGGAACACAGTGGCAGATTCTGAACAATGAACGTGGCACCCAGGAGTGTGCATAACGCTCCAACTGTTTTCTAAGAATACAGTACTATCACCTTTTGCATTTTGGAAACTATATCTCTTACAAATGAAGCCTAAAATCATATTACTTTTTTTTTTTTTTTTTGCTGCCATGTCACATTCTTTGCTTAAATTGAGGTTGTAGTTCACTAAGATCAGCAGCATAGTGTACTTGGTAGGGCATGGAATTTAGAGTCGAGGACTTGGGTTTAAATCTTGCTTCAGCCACTTACTAGTTATGTGACCCTAGGTAAGCTACTTAACTTCTCTATGCCATGGTTTCCCCATCTGTAAAATAAAACCTCTAAGGTCTCTTCTAGGTTAAAGTCTATTACCCTATGAAAACCCCTAGACCTTTTTCAAACTGCTATCTTCTCACCTCAAACCTGTAGTGAACTCATAAAGTTGATTTTTTTACATTAAGTAAGTACAGGACCTTACATTTCTCTTTTTTGAAATTTCATCTTCTATTTGGCCCCTCTTTCTAGACTGTTGAGATCTTTTTAAACTCTGACTCTGTCATCCATATGTTGGTTATCTCTCCTGGCTTTGTGTCATCTGCATCTTGTATTCATATGGTTGTTCGCATGTTGCCTTTCCCATTAGAATGAGGGCAGGACATCAAGGATTGTGTTTTTGTCTTTCTTTGTATTTCCAGTACAGCACCTGGCACATAATAAGCACTTAACAAATGTTTGTCAACAGAATCATTTAAAGTACAACGTAAGATGCACTTAAACGAGATTATAGAGCATCATTCATTTAATCTTTCATTTTTAGAAGGTCCTTTAGTTTCTTTAGGTGCCTTGGGGGTCATTACTAACAACAGCTTATGACTGAACTGCCATGAAAAAAACATTCTGGTCATTTGAATTCTAGGTTGTTTAGATTCCATCTAAGTGGGAATATATTATGCAAAATATAAACTTATATCTATATATAAATATATACAAAATGTATCATTTTAGTATATAGCATAAATTCTCAGCTAATATTTCTATTTTATCTTGTAATCTCTTCTGCCACTCCATCATGAAAAAGCAGAGAAAAGTGAAGAAACTTGTCTAAATTTAGACAGTTCTAGGATGAGAAAGGGAAAATTTTAGTGGCCACCCAATAAGACCATAATATAATGCTGACATCTAGGCCTTGCCATGTTCAAACAGGACAAAAATAGCCGATAAATAAATTACACCAACTATAATAATTTGTGCAGCTTTCTGACAGGCCTAATGTAGTCCACTCAATGAGGTGTTTCAGATCTCTTCTAAGGAAAGAATATTCTAGAGCTTTCTTCATTCAGAGAAGAAATATGCTGGGCATGTGGTATCTCTTTCAGTACATCACTGCTGTTAGATAAATGGCCTTGAGTCATTCCAAGATGCACAAATGGGCTTGTTTAATTACAGTAATGTTCATTCACAAATAACATCTTGGCAGTGGCTTAAGGTAAAATATAATCCTTTTCCATGGAGACCAAATACACAAGCAGATTCTAATTGAGTCCTATGTGTTGCATGGGCAGAAAGAAAAATGTTTTGGGTTATCTATTTTTATTTTCAGTCCCTTTACTAGGTTCAAATCAAAAGTTTCTGAAAATCCATAAGCCACATCATCCACAAAATAAAAATTTAATAAGGCTATGAATGTCTACACTAAAAGAATTTAGTTTTCTGAATCAGATCTTAAGATGTCAGAATGAATTCCTGGCTAAGGGTGGAAAAACAAAATTAGCTGGAGACTTGATGATCTGATTAAGAAAGCTTTATAGTCAAAATTAAGAGAAAAGGAGAAAATGCCCCTAATAAAACTAAAACCTTATACTATGGAGGATATTTTAATGATACTTTAGTAAAATAATAATGAGGATGTACCCCATAATTTGTAAATAAAATAACTGAGACTAGAGTCCCAAACAAAGCTTTAGCTAGCAAATGTCATTCTTCAGGTAAGCAACTTGAAACAACATTGAGAGGAAAATAGTGTTAAACACAACCTTAAATCATCCATAGGTAGGAGAAGAGAAACTTTCTGATATTGACCCCATGAGGGAGATTCTAAGACTTAGATTCATAGGGGTAGAGATCATGTTATAGTATCTCATGGTAAGAAGAATTCCAAGATATTAACCCTTATCTGGGAAAACTTAGGAATACCACAAGGTTAGTATTGGATAGACCACCTCCTAGAGAGGAGGAGGGCAGGTTCAGGTGTCCCCCTGTCCTAAATTTTTTAACTCTCTCAATTTCAATGCCCTGTTTGCCATGATTTAGTTGTGGTTCTGGTCATAAACAATGCTTCTGGCCTCTTATGGTTGTACAATAATGTACTATATAAAGGCAATGAGCAAAGTGAAGTTAAATTTTTAGTAGATATTTGTAAATAAGACCTTATAGGAGGCATTAATATGAAATGTTGTTTCCTTTTGATAGTACTAGATAGATGTCCTTTAGGAAGTCGTCCTTCAGTTGCGTTTTGAAGGAAGCTTAGAATTCTACAGGGCAGGGTTGAGAAAGCATACATTTCAAGAATGGGGGCCAACCTACGCAAAAGCACAGGGGTATGAGATGGAAGGTTATTTTCAAGGAGACAAATTTGACTAAAATATAGAATACATAATGGGAAATAATAAGCAATAAATTTTGGAAGGTAGGCTGGAGTCCAGTTGTGAAAGGCCTTAAAAGAAAGTTTATTTTATCCTAGAGAGAACCTCTGGGAATTAACATGGTTAGGCAATGTTTTAGGAATATCAATTTCTCAAGTGTGTGGGTGAAGGATGAATTTGAATGGAAAGAGACTGGAGGAAGAATAAAAGTTCAGGCTCAAGGCCCAGTTCAATTATTTCTCAAGGTACTAACAGAATTTGCATATGTGATCACTGAAGCCTCATTTGAAGGATCTTTGAGAATCAAAAAAGATAAAGAGTAGAAATGAGCAAAATGTGTGCTGATTTTTAAAGAGAAAAAAAAATCTGAGAAAGTAACAATTGGTGATAATACGGTAAAAAGTCATGGAATACCATGGTGTCCAAAGAATTTAAATTGAGGATACCCAAAGTATCATGAAAAGATGGTAGGTGTAATCAGGTTACCACACATTACAAAAAATTATGCAAAAGTTTTGTAAACTATGTCTTCAGAGAAATATATTGTATGACAAAAAAAGAAAAAGATGGGTCAGTTTTGTAGAAGAAAATCAATGGACTGTTGCATGGAAGCCCTCCAGCAACTGGGTAGAACCTCTTCATGGTCAATTTATGGAAAATATGGACAAGAATAGAATGGTATGGTCAAGTATAATGGATCTTGATCTGCATGTTGAAAGGAGTATACACAAAGATGAAATGAAAGACCCAATAGAGATTATTGAAAAATATTATATATATATATAATATATATTTTAAATTATTGAAAAATATCTGTCAAAGCTGTAAATTCAATGAGGGGAGAGAATTTGTCTTATCTAAACTTGAATTACCTCCTAGCAATTATTATAGAGTTTTGAATAAAATAGGCCTCAAAAATGTTTTTAAGTAATTTTTTTTTAAGATAAGAGTGGAAAAATTGGTGTCTTCCATTAAAATTTTGGCACAATGGAGAAGAGTAAGGAGGAAAATCAGTGATTTATTAGGAAATGCAACCACACACATCAAATACTGTCAGTCAATCATATAACTATAAATTAGGCATATTACTCACCTAAAGGCTATCACCCAAACTACCCAAATGAATTTTGTAATATTCATACGTATAATTGTGTCAAGAATAACTTTTGTATTTCACTTATAAAATCAGTTGTAAACTTGGAGAAATATTTTTGACTAGCTAGATTAATACACAAATCCCTCTGACTAGTGCCAAGGGACAATCAGTTTGTGATTCAGATAATCTAGATCTCACTTTGTAACTGCAATTACAGCCAAAGGAGGTCAGACCTGGAAGAAAATTTAGAAACAGAATACAGTATTCTCATATATCTTTAAAAATTATTTTAATAGTTTTAAATTTTGTGTTCATTTCATTTCTGAATATATTTCTTACTCTTTCCTTACCCAGAGTGCCATATCCTATAACAAAGAATTTAATACGGGAGAAGAGAAAAAAACTGCTCAACAAAACTGACAAATCAACTGAGTTTGACAGTATGTAAAATGTCCAACATCCATATTTTCCCCACCTCTGCAAAGAAGGGAGAGAAGATTTCTCATCTCTTCTACTGGCTCAATAATGATCTTTATGATTATACTGCCTTACACTTCATTTTGTTGCCGTTGTTGTTCTTTCCAAGTATATTGTTGTAGATGTTATATATCATATATTTTTTTTTCTTGGTTCTGTTTACTTCACTTTGCATCAGTTCATATGTTTTCCCTTGCTCCTCTATATTCTTTGTCATCATTATTTCTTATGACTCAACTATGTTCTATTATATTCATGGACCACAATTTCCTTAAGCCATTCATAATTGATGTATATTTGTTTGCATTCTTTACTACCAAAAAAATAGTTGTAAACATATGTGAGAACTTTCTTACTAGTTTTGACTTCCTTTACATATATTCCTCTCAGTAGGATATCTGGGTCCGAGGACATGGACATAAGTCACCTTATTAGCATAATTCCAGGTTGCTCTCCACAATGACCAAACCAATTTACTGCTCCATCAACAATGTATCTGTTTAAACTATTTGTTTATATGCTTTGACAACTTGTCAACTCAACTTGCAATCCTTTCATTTTAAGAAAGAAAAAAATGAGACTCAGAGAGGCCTCTGAGATAAAAAGATAAAGATAAATTTTCCATTTATCATTTTCCAGTAGGGGAAAAATAATCATACATACCTGAAATCTACAATTCTCTAATATAGATGTGACCAAGTTGTCTATTTAGTAGATATTTATCCTTCAGTGGGTTATTATTTTGTAGTGGGACTTATGCATGAGTACTATGAAATCTATTGCAAGTCAGATGTCTTCTCAGAAGGGATTGATAGTCCCAGAGTAATTCTGGGAAGCAAATTTAAATTGTTGTCAACAAATCTTTAACAGATTTAGTTAGAAGCTGTTAATTGATAGGGACACCTAATGTGTTCTCTCACAGTATCATTAAATTAATGGCACAGAGAAGACACAGTGGGAGACAAAATATATAAAAGAATGAGGAAAACATTGGAGAATAATGCTGCCATCAAAGAGAAGGGGAATTGATTTTTCCTTGTTCCTTATGACAGTGTGTTTACTTTCTTAGGCAATGTGGGTTGTGCTAAATATACTAATCTGGGAGTTGAGATGAAGATTTTAGTCCAAGTTCTGCCATTAAATAGCTGCATGACCATCAGTAAATCACTAAGTCTTTCTGGGCTTCAGTTTCCTCATTCATCAAATTAGAAGCTTAAAATAGATCACAGAATTTTGGAGTGGAATAGAAAGGGAGTCAAGAGACCATTTAGTATAACCCACACATGCCCCAAAAATTCCTCCTACAATGTACCTGAAAAGTGATCTTCCAGTCTTTGCTTGAATACCACCAATGAGAGGGAACCTACCGCCCCATTCTACTTTTAGATCATTCTAATTATTGTTACTGTTCTGTCATTTCAGTTGTGTCTGACTCTTCGTGATCCCATGTGTAGTTTTCTTGGCAAAGATACTGGAATGGTTTGCCATTTCTTTCTCCAACTCATTTTACAGATGAAGAACTAAGGCAAACAGAGTTAAGTGATTTGCCCAGGATCAATAGTTAGTAATGTTGGAGGGCAGATTTGAACTAAGGAAGATAAGTCTTCTTGACTCCAGGCCCAGCACTCTATCCACTGTGCCACCCAACTGCTCCCAAGCAAATAATTACCTGAAAATAATTATATTCTAAAAAGACTATTCAAATTTAACAAACACATAATCTTTATCATTATTATTATTATTATAGTACCTAACTACCAATATCATAGATTTTCAACTGGAAAGGACACCTTTTCATTTTATAAATGAGGAAACTGAGTCTCATAGAGGCTATGTGACTTACTCTAAATCACCCAAATAAGTGAAAGAGCCTATCATTTCTACTTTGAACCAGGATTTGAAGTGAGATCATATGATTCCAAATGTAGGATTCTTTCAATTCTATCACTAAGCCTTCCAAGCAAAGGGTCACTTTAGATCATTTAGATGAGTGGGTTTTTTTAGACTAATGGACCACAGGATGTGTGCTCTTTTTAGGTTTGTCCAACAATCTAAGAAAAGAAAGGGGAGAAAATATTGTAAGTCAAGCTTTCTGATGTTGAAATCTATGAGCATCTGTTGGTCTGGTCAGCATCAATTACCATGGATATACAAGTTGCAATGTGGAAAGCTAAATTTGTGTAATATAAAGATAGCATGAACTTTTGCAAGTCCTAAACAACTATGAGGTTCCCTTAGCAACAGGATCATGGGCTATTTTATAGCATTGGGTCATCCAGCTGCCATTCCTTTGCTGATGATTAGAGATTTGTTATAATTGCCCTTTGTGCCTATAACAAGAACACAAAACAATCTGAACTTTTCATTATTTCCTTTAAATTTATTGTTTGTATATTTTTTCTTTGACAGGACAGATTTATGCATTCTAAGGTTTGAAGAATTTAATGGAAGAACTTCCTTTCTACCTCTGAGTCTAGATTGTAACTCAGGCTTGTTTACTCTTGGGGAAAAGAAAACGCCCTTATTCCTCATAAGGAAAAAATATATATTTTTAAGCTTTCTAATCCTTACTCATAAGGTTTCTGATACATACCAAGCAACATTATGAGTTTAGTGGGATAGAATAAGAAGCAGATGGGATGAATTTCCCTTGAAGTCCAGAGTCTGAAAATTAGAAGGAAAAGGTGCCTAATAAAATTCATTTTGAGTTCTGCCAAACCCAGGCCATTTGCAAAATAGTTTGAGGCAGTCTTTAAATCCAACCTCTTCCAAGCTAAGCTGGGCAGGACTGGTTTGAGGTTCTTAGGGTTTGAGATCAGGTGGCATTAGCAAATCTCTTGCCCATTGTAATTAGGAGCTTGCTTATTTACTGCAGATTTTGGAATTGTAGGTCTAGAAGGAGGTTTTTGAGGTTCTATCACTCTGCTTCTAGGAATTATTCCACTAATCTATTCTGGATAGATGATGAAGGGGAAAGATAGTATTTCTAAAGTTCCTCAGGGATGCATTTGTATAAATCAGTTATTTTACTTTTTTGTATAAGAGGGGTAAATTAGAATACAAATCTTAATATTTTTCCCTAATACACCTTTCCCCAGAAATTGAAACTCCCCAAATTCTTTATGGCCAGAAAGCCAACATTTAGTTCTATACAAAGATGTTTAAACTTTCATTCAGTTGGAAATTAACCTAACATATTCTCCCACCTCTGGGAGTGATATACCCAAGACCAAAAAGTGGGGAGGGGGCAGAGAACTACCAGAAGTATTCAAGTATTCAAACCAGATCAATGGTGTCATTTTTTTTTCTTTAGGCAATTGGGGTTAAATGACTTGCCCAGGGTCACACAGCTAGTAAGTGTCAAGTGTTTGGTCTGAGGTCAGATTGGAACTCAGATCCTCCTGACTTTAGGGCCAGTGCTCTATCCACTATGCCACCTAGCTGCCTCTAGTGATGTCCATTTCAATGAAGCAAAATGTATGTGACTCATGATTTGCCAAGTCTTACCTCTAGTTGCTTCTATCCTAGAATCAAAGTCATGGTGCTGGACAATTCCTTTAGAGCTAAGAAATTCTATCCTTTTGCTTTCAGATATGGTTATGAGTAGACAATCTCAACCTTCTAGAATACAAAAAACAAAGAAAAGAGAATATGTAGGAAGAGATACTTAGAGGAGATGCAAAAAATAGTAGTCCTGAATGAATGAAAATGGTTTCCAGGAGGTACATGAGAAAGGAAGCAAAGTACACTTTTCATTCATGAAGCCCAGAATTGATTCCCAGTTAGTTAAATGATAAACTTTGGGTAGGCAATCCTGGTGTAGTGGAAAAGAACTGAGGACCTGGATTTAAATCCTAATTCTGTCCCTTCCTACCTATGTGATCTTGGGCAAGTCAATTAATCTTTGTGACCTCAGTTTCCTTCTTTGCAAAATGAGGAGATTGGACTAGCTGACTTCAAGGACTTCATCCAGGTCTAAATCTATGAGCCCATGATCCTATAGACTCCTTTTAGAGAAAAATAGCACAGTTTTTATATCTCCAAGACAAATGAAGTTGACATTTCTTTGGAAAGAGAAGGCATGCATCTCTAAGTGTCTTTATGAATCTTGTAGTGAGCATATACTCGGATATTCTATGACCAAGATGAAACTAAAGGTGAACAACTGAAGGACCCAAGAGCACTAAGCTTATGCAAAAATTTAGTTCCTAGTCTATTACTATGAAATAAGGAATAAATACTATGCTTGAATATAATTTTATATGAACTTATCGTATGATAACTTGAGTTTTAATAAATTGGATAGTTTGAGAATACGTCCAAAGTAAAAATTTGTATGAGGAAATTAAAAAAAAAACTATGGTGGAAAGAAACAATTCCTTGAATTTTCCCTTCTATATTGCCTCAACTTAACTCTGGGACAATTTATAATATTCAAAGGACACAAAGAAGCTTTAATTGTGGGAGATTTTTTAGTAACTGCTTTGCACCTGAACTCAGTTTTAATGAGGTTAGAGAGAGATTTACTTAGCTAGTTTAAGAGGAAATAAGTAATATATTTAAAAGTAAAATTCCATAAACATTTCAGAAATAGTTGCTCATAAACTAATAATTGAATGCTAAATCAAACTCTACTCATTCATTCAACAAATAATAATAGCTCACATGCATATTGGACTTTAAGATTTTAAAATTGCTTCCCTTACAACCTTGTGAAGTAGGTGGCACGTATATTGTTGCCCCACTTTACAGATAAGGCAACCAAGGTGAAGAGAGTTTAAATGACTTGCCTAGAATTGAATAGGTATTAAGTGTCAAAGTTATTATTAGAAATCTGAATCTATTATGACCACAAGTAAACACTGTTAGTCTGTGGGATTTTTGCTCTGCTTTTTTTTTATGAAAGATCAAAGATAAATAAAAGAAGATCTTGCCTTTAAGAAATATAAGATCAAATAAAAAAATATGCAAGTTCAATAAAAAAGAAAGCATTCAAAATATTCCTAGAAGGAAAACCAAACTTGAGGAAATTATTTGCTTCTCAAACAGCCCAGACAACAGAAATATAAGAAAGGTAAATAAATGCAGGAACCAAGGACAATAACAACAGAAAGATGATTAAGAGATTTTTTGCTAAATATACATAAGAAGATAATGTTGAAAGCAGAAGTCAAACAGAAGTGATGATGGAAAAATAAGTCTGAAACATCATAGAAAAAATCTCACAACACCCACCTATGGTTGAATCAATGTGGTTTTATGTATCTGTCTGTCTCTGTGTGTGTCTGTGTGAATAAATTACAGAATGGGGAGGTACCTAAAAGAGGAAAAAGAAAGAAGATAGAAGGGAATATGTGATGTACCCTAATCAAATCAAAGACTAATATCAAGGGGAAAATAGGGAAACAGGCAAGGAAGCAAAGGGAAGGATTTTAAAAAAGGAAGGGAAAGAAAGGGGAAACCTTGATTCGGTGATGGGAGGGGGAGATAGTTTACAAAG
Organism: Vombatus ursinus; assembly: GCF_900497805.2. NCBI lineage: Eukaryota > Metazoa > Chordata > Mammalia > Diprotodontia > Vombatidae > Vombatus > Vombatus ursinus. Next base: position 655,907 of record NW_020954709.1, read on the forward strand.
AGAGATGAGAACCTTATTATGTGTATGATCTGTAGGAATTTGGTGCTTAGAGAGAATATTCATACTGCCTCAGGAGAAGGGGAATCAGAGTTCTTAAGGACAATGGACACGCAGAAACTTGGAAGATCATGGAAGAGCAGGAAAGAGATTTCCAGGTCAATGGTGGGGAGAGGGCAAAGGTCACTAATGAAATGTATAATTGGAGAAACATAAATTCCTATTATGAGACAATTTCATCGGTATTGCCTACAGGAACTAACATTTCTAAGAATGTTGCACACAAGAAAAAAAGGGATGGTTAGCAACATCTGCAAGGTAATAACAGTAACTGTTCAGAAGTGAGAACCCAAAATCAGTAACTCGACAATTTTAATTCATGAGAAATATAGAAAATAAAGAATGTAGAAATGTAGAGGTTAAATAAGCATAAAGACCACAAATCAAAGGATAAAAAATCTAGAATAACAGAAAGACAAGATAAATAATGAAAAAGATGAGAGAAATGCTTTTTTTAGAAAAGGGTACAAAAACTTAATTTTAAAAAAATTAATGAACAAAAGAAGTTGAAAGGCAGTTGAGGAAAAGGGATTCGATTTGACTATTTAACTGAGAGGGGGGAAAGAAGGTAAGAATTTGTAACTAGATAAAAGGAAAAAAAGGACTAATAAGAAAAGCTCCAAAAGTAGGTAAAGGTGCAGCAAACAAGAAGAGGGGAATAAGATGAGGAAATTAAAAGTGTAAAGAGGGTTGCCTTAAAACAGATTAAGCTAAAATAAATGAAGAGACATTGCACTGTGCTTACAAAGGAAGAGGGGAAAATCATAATTTGAGGGAAAGCGAATTAGAAACAAAAGGAAAAAATAAAAGCCTAATTCTCATAACTTTAAGTTTGAATTGATTAAAAAAATCCAATAAAAGGAAAAAGAGTGACAGACTGGATAAGAAACATAATTACATAATCTCTTGCTTACAAGAAACAGACTTAAAAACAAATAAATGAAGGGCTAGAAAAAATTGCTATGCATCCAATGAATAAAAAAGAACAAATCATGCTGTTGGATAAAGCAGAAACAAATGTTCAAAATATAAAAAAGGATAAATAAAGATATTAAATCATGCTGAAAGGAACCATACACCAGAAATCAACATTAAACTTATATGTTCCAAATACCTAGACATTTAAATTAATAAAAGAAAGATTATCTGAACTACAAGATGACAGACAGATGCAATAATAACAGGTTTCAATGTCCCTCTCTCAATTTTAAGTAAGTCATATAGAAACATAAACAAAAGAGAAAATATAGAACTGAAAAAATTGGTGGAGAAATGAGCTAAAGGATTATGGTATCTTCTAAAAGAAACTGCAAAAGAATATATATGTGTGTCAATAGATGTATATATGTGTGTATATATACATACATATATACTTACAAGTACACATATATTTTGTAGAATGATATGTAACTTTCACAAATTTACACAGAGAAATCTAAAAAAAAGCTTTTTCTAAAGTAGAAACAGTCAATATATCCTTTATAGACCATAATACAATAAAAATATTAACAACTTCAGGGAACACAAACAAAAGACATAGACAGAAATAGAGACTTGAGAAAATTTTAAATAATCAGTGAATCAAGATAATAATGACAATGTGAAAGAAAATGAGAAAATTAAACAACATGCCAGAATTTTGGGGATGCAACTAAAGTACTCCTTAAAGAATAAAGAACAACCTAAATAGTAACAAAATGACCAAAGTGAATTTACACTTTTAATGCTATATCAATCCAATGACCAAAGGAATACTTTATAGAACTTGATAAAACAATAAGAAAACCAATTTGGAAAACCAAAAGATATAGAATAACACTTCCATACCTGAAACTATGTTATAAAATGTAGTCATCAAAACCATTTGGTCTTGATTTTAAAATAGAGAAAAAGATCAAAGGAAGAGATTAGACAAAGGAGAATCAGAAATAATGAACTCAATATCCAAATGTTTGATAAATGGGAAAACAATTATTTAGAAACTGACTCCCTATTTGAAAAAAACTACTGGGAAAACTGAAAAGTAGTCTAGCAAAAATGAGGCATAGACAAACATTTCATGCCATATTCCACAATGCATTTTAAATAGACATCTATTACATATATTAAAAGTCTATTTTAAAAATCTATTTAAAAAATTAGAAGGAAAGAAGATAATGTACCTCTCACAGCTATGCATAGCAGGTGTATTGTTAACTAAACAAGACAAAGGGAATTATAAAGGGTAAAATAGATAACTTTGATAGCATAAAACTGAAAAGCTTCTGCACAGACAAAACTAATCCATCTACAATAAGAAGAGAAGTGGCCAATGGAGAAAAAAAATTTGTATCAAATTTCTCTAATGAGGGTTTGATATCCAAAATAAACAATTAACTTTAATTGTTTGTTTATGTATATATAACATACATTCATATATATGCATATACACTTACATACATATATTTGTTTTATGTATACATGCATATTGTTGTTGTTTATCAGTTGTGTCTGACTCTCTGTTAACCCCTTTGAGATTTTCTTGGCAAAGATTCTGGAGTGGTTTGCCATTTCCTTCTCGAGCTCATTTTACAAATGAGAAAACTGAGGCAAAACTGTGCCCAGGGTCACACAGTTAGTAAGTATCTGAGGGCAGATTTGAATTCAGGTCTTCCTGACTCCCGAACCAGCACTCTATCCACTGCACTACCTAGGTACCCTGTACATGTATATACAAATACATAATTGGTTTATACATATTTTTAATAAAACCAAATAAGTATATTATATATACATATATAATATATTCTATATTTGTATAAATTTTTATACATACATATATATTTGTTTTTATATATGAAACCAAAAACCAATACCCAATAGATAAATGGTCAAAGAAAATGAACAAAATGCTTTACAAAAGAAGAATTACAGACTATTAACATCATATGAAAGAATTTTCCAAAGCAATAATAACAAGAGAAATACAAATCAAAACAACCTTGAGGTGTAATCTCACACCCCACAATTTGGTAAAAATTACAACCATAGGAATGGTCAGTGTTGGAGGGGTTATAAGAATTTAGGTGCACTGGTTGTTATTGTTTGTCCTTCATTTTTGAAAACAACCAATGACATTATGAAGTAATGTCTTGACTTCTGTATGAATTGGATTTAATTGAGGCAGAGTTCCACAAAGTCATCAGCCTTACTCTCTCTTCCAGAGTCATCCAAGTCCAGTAGCAAGACAAAAGTCAGGACAACTGGCTACCACCCACGATGCAGTGGATGACCTTGGTGTCTTTGATGTCTGACCAATCTCTAAGCACTCCACAGTGCCTCCTTCAACCACCTTCATGGCTGGTGGAACAAATTGTTCTCCTCTGCCCATTCTGGAGGGTGGGGGGAAGGTCTCTCTATTTGCTTGGGGTAGATATCACCGTAACTCAACTATGGGTTTGAGGCCCTGTCTACCAAGACAGTTTACTAGAGTATGAGCATGCTATAGTTTCTTGGAGCCACAGGTGAGAGTTGAGTGTCAGGTAGACTCCTAGGCAGCTTGTTACCTATTCCTTTCCCTTAGAACTTGCAGTTGTCCTAAAATATGGCCATCATTTTTCCTCAAAAAAAAAATCTCTACAGGATTAATAGGAAATGAGTAACAGTGAAGGCACTAGACTGGAGAGGGGTTGAGCAAGACTTCCTGTAGAAGATAGAATTGTAGCTGGGATTTGAAGAAAGGCAAGGAAGCCAGCAAGTGGAAATGAGGAGGTAGAACATTCCATACATATTTGAGGGACAGCTAGAGAAAATGCCTGGAGCTGAGAGATTGAGTGTTTTATCTGGGTAAAAGCAAGAAGACCAAAGTCACTGGATTGAAGAGTATGTAGGGTGGGGTATAAGTTGTTATTAAACTGAAAATAGGATGTAGCTAGGTTATGAAGGGCTCTGAATGCCAAACAGAGGTGTTTGACCCTGCAGGCAATAGGGAGCCACTGTAGTTTAGTGGGATGGGAGAGAATGTGTAACATGATTAGACCTGTGCTTTAGGAAAATCATTTTGGTAGCTGAATGGAAATCTGATAGATTGTTGGTGGATCTGTGAATCAGTACAACCATTCTGGGAAACAATTTGGAATCATACAAATAAAGAGAACAAAATGTCCATACCTTTTAACATAGAGATTCCATTGCTAGGCTTATGCCCAAAAGAGACTATTGATAAGAATAAAGTTCTCATATGTGCCAAAATATTTATAGCAGCACTTCTTTTGATAATAAAGAACTGGAAATACTAGATACCCATTGATTGGAAAATGGCAAATAAACTGTGGTACATGAATGTGATTGAATATTACTTTTACTATAAGAAATGACAAATGTAATGAGTAGCATGGAAAGATCTAGATGAACTGATGCAGAGACAAATAAGCAGAGACAAGAAAGCAACATACACAGTGACTATAACAATTCAAATGGGAAAAAACAACCATACACACATAACAAAAAATAAAATCAAAAGTGAATATTTAAAATTGACAAAGATGGCTTTAAAGGAGAGATAGGAGAAGACCTTCTCTTCCTATCCCTTTGCAGAGGTAAGAGGTCCACAAATGTTGTGCTTTGCACATAATTTAGACTTTTTGATGTATTGATTGGTTATGCTGATTTTCTTTCTCTATTTTTTTTGTTTTCAAAAAATATTATTTGTTATGTCAGATGGCTCCCTAGAAAGGACAGAGAAAGAATACTGAGGAAAATGATGATGATCTAAAAAACAAAAGATATCAATAAAAACTTTTTTTTTAATGTAAAGGCTAGTAGATTTATAACCATTAGCCTGACATCATCAGCTAATCCATGTAACCAATAAAAATTGTTACCATTTTGCCTAGTCAGAATACAACATTTACCACAAATTCAAGTTGGAGTTTTCAAACTCTTTATTATAGACCCCTTAAGGTTTCAAGAAGGATTTTACCTCTAAGGGTTCTTTGAAAGAAAGTGTAGCTATGGAGGACATTTGTGTCTTCTCAAACTTAACTTGTATGACAACACAAAAGTGATATAATTTTGTTGTTGCTGTTGTGATTGATAAGGGTTTCAACAATTCCCTGGTGGCATTAGAAAATTTTTAGTTTTGGTTTTGCTGTAATTGGACAAGAAGGACTGCTCTGACAAGAATTGGCTCCAAATAATATCACTTAAATCATAGAGCATACAAGTTACCTAAATTATCTTCTGAGAACATAGATGAGTAGAAAAAAAATGTTGGACTTAGCCTCAAGAATCCTGGGTTTGAGAGGCAGCTAGGCAGCGCAGTGGATAGAGCACCAGCAATGAAGTCAGGAGGACCTGAGTTCAATCTGGCCTCAGACCAAACACTTGACACTTACTAGCTGTGGGACCCTGGGCAAGTCACTTTACCCCAACTGCCTAAAAAAAAAAAGAATCCTGGGTTTGAGCTGCAACTGTGATACTTATTAGCTGTGAGACCTTGGACAACTCACGTAATTCAATTAAACAAACCAAATGACTACTACCTGCAAAACCTTTTGCTAAATGTGTTGGGGATATATGACCTTTCTGATCTCATTTTACACACAGGTTAATTGAAGATAGCAAAATATACATTACCTAACTTGCAAGTTCCTTACTTTTTATCATAATTATATTGTTGCTATGTCATCTTTGTCAAAGAATCTGTCATGTAATGGCCAACTTTCTAGTAATAAGCCTCTCTGCACTTAGCTAGGCTAACTCCCTTCAATAATAGGTGTTACTGGAACCAGACATAAAAGCTGTGCTGCATAGTAGAATCTTCTAGAACTTGATTATGCTCGAATAACCTTTGTAGACCCAAGGTATTCTCCGTAAGGGTAGGATTTTTTTCTTCTGTTTGTGCCTAACATTATGCTCATTTCATTGGGCTCTAGATCACTATAAATTTTCCTTTGTTGAAAGTCTCAGTCTCTTAAGAGATTAGCCTTACAATTCATACAGTAAATAGCTAAAGGGATAAAGAATGTTTTCTTTTCTGTGTTTGTGATATGGAGTTAGACGGCAGCCATGCTTATTTAGAATTAGCTTATCAATACTTACAGTTTGGTCAGGCCCTGAAGGTGGATAATCAGCTGGGCCTATAACTGAGTGCTTTCCAAGATATCACCTTGTTTCTGGCTTCCAAAGCTCATCACTAGGCAATAATATTCTCATTTTTAATATTGGCATAGTTGTTATGGCTAAGAATCATGTTATACCACTATCTTGAAGGAGTCAAAACTGTCACTGATCCAATGAACAATATAAAGATTCATGATAAGTATAAGGAGGATATAAAATATTAGTCGTCAACTTACTTGAAAAGTATCATTAAGAGCATGTATGACTATAAAAACATGGCCCAGTCATGGCAGAAGTGATGAACAGTTCAAGTGTTGTCTTGGTAACTATGAAAGGAATCAGAGGAAGGCCTCCTGTACTTTGGGCAGATATTTCATCTTGGATTTACGAATAAAGATGGACACGGATGAAAATTTGTGGCTAGGTAGGGTCTACATGAATAGTGTCAATACCAAATAGAAAAACGTGCCCGTAAACCATACATCAGGAGCCTCATGGGTCACTATTGACTTAGTAAATCACATATTAACATTATTTATATTCTACTATATTCTATTTGTTTTGTTAAATATATCCCAAATACATTTTAATCTGGTTCCAATGCACTCAGGAGTGTTGTGGGCACACTGGGCTATGTATTTGACAACTCTGGTCTACTCAAATAGAAGAACCCACATACAAGTACTGTTTGTGGCCAAACTTGGAGCATTTTGTGTAAAACCCTCCTATTTGGTGGCAAGAATGCTGATGAGATACTATGTGCCTGGGGGAGGGGCAGAGTTGGTGTGAGAAACTTAAAGAAGAGGCATTCTTAATTTCTTCTTTGAAAGAGACACCTATTATTCCAAACTATTCTCTCCAAAAATATCTACAAGGAGGAGAAAGAGAAAGAGAAAAAAATTTCAGGGACTTTCCCCTTCAGTGAGATCAGGGCTGCTATCTTGATTGAGCATGATCTCAACCCTTCTTAAGTACTCATTCACTCTTCTATTTGTTTTCAGTTACATTCTAATCTATACAGTTCCTCTGATTTCTGTTTTCTATTTGCTCAGATAAATGGATTTACTCATTATTTGCTTTTTGTGATGGTCTTTTGTGTAACTAGAATTTGTAGGAAGAGGCCATGCTGGTGGGTACAAAGTTAGGATACACTTCCCCACCTCTAAAGAGAAAATGGCTTTTTATTCAGAAAAAGTGTTGCCCCTAGACAAACAATATTTAGGAGAGAAGATAGATAAAATTATAGTCCTATATCTTTCTCTCAAAGGAAAACAGAGTAGCCCAACTCCATGGCCTCTACTCCTGCTCCCCTCAAGGCAGGAATTGAAGTCTCCGAGGGGTGGGTAAGATACCTTCGCAATATCCAGTTAATATTATACTCAAACTCTTATCTATCAGACTGATTTATTCAATTTAGTTGCTATCCATAATAATTCTGCATGGCATTGGAAATGTAATTATACATCGGTTATGCTTATGCCCCCAGATAGAGAGCAAAACTGTCTTAACAATGGGCAGAGGAGTTGAGCTCGAGCCCTACACTAGGAAAGATCACGCTTGTGTGGCAACCATTGCATCTTCATGCCTCAGACAAAGGGACACCAGGTAGCATAAGAACAGGATCAACCACCAGTGTTCATAGGAAAGAATACTGAATCTGGCAACAGCATTATTTTACAGAATAAAGGGGAAAAATCAATTACAGAGAAATAAGCTAAGGGAAAAGTAAGGACTACCTATTCCTTTCTGCTTTTTTTTTGTTTTCTCTCAGTACTGTTGCCATTAGACCAAGTGCCCTCCCATATCAGAGCTCTGCTTAGTCATTTAGAAGTGACCTCTCATAGTCTTGATGAAGGGAACTACATGTGTGGCAAACACCAGACATGATGGTTGTGTGGCTGCCATGGGATGATGATCACCTCTCTCTTCTCTTCTCCTCAAACCTCAAAACTCCTCGTACAAGTGAAAATCTCTGCCTTCCTATCCTCTTGCTAAAGGGCTGATCTCCCATTACTTCCCTTTCTTTTAAAGCTAGGAAGAACTACAAATCCCAGGGTCTTGATGGCCAGACAAAGCCTTGCCTGGACTTGTTGCATTTATCAATGCCTTTCCCCAAGCTATATAGACAAGTGATGTGGACATATATAGCCCTTATGTGCAGTACACCCTTAAAAAAAAATAGTTAACATTTATAGCACTAACTGCCAGACACTGTTCTAAGTGCTTTATAATTATTACCTCATTTAGTTCTCACAATAACTCTGTGCTATGGTTAATGCTATTATTATCCACATTTAACATATGAGGAAATTGAACCAAACAGAGGTTATGTGACTTGCCCAGGATTATACAGCCAGTAAGTATCTGAGGTCATATTTGAATTCAGGTCTTCCTCACTTCAGATTGGCTACTCTGTAACACCATCATCATTATCATCTTCATCTTCATGCTTCTCATCATGTTACAAAGGTTTGCCCTAAATGTTATGATACCTCTCAGTGAGAATCAGTGGATAAATTTAGCATTAATTTTTGGTGCTGTCCAATAACCCATTCTGCTTCTTTGGCACCAGCAAACTCATTATATGCAAACCAAATGCCCAACATCCTCAAGAATGAAGAGAAATTGGGGAAACATTTTTTGTTTCAGCACATTTTTGACAGTACATTTGTATACAATGCAACTGTAAAGCTGTATTTTAATAAAGTTAATCTTTGGGAAGAGGGACTGGTACATTTTGACCATATTACATGAACTTGCAGATGAATTAGACTTTTAAAAAAAATAAGTAAAAGTGATTGAGTGAACAGAATTTTGTGGTGCAATGGGAAAAAAAATATATACTCTCATTTTTCAGACCTGGAGGCTTTCTCTGACATTAGTTGTTCTTGTTAGACAAATCATATTAGTTAAGGCTTAACAATGTGATCATAGTGTTTATAATTTATAGCTGCACATTTTTTTTCTCTGAAATTCCTCCATTAGTTTTAAAAGGAAACTGGATAAATACTGATGTAGCAGTGTATATGTTTTTAATAAGATTGTTTTTCCTCTGAATGCTCCATTCTTAACTCTGACCTTTGAAACAGATCTGTACAAATTTAACAGTTTTAAATACAGAGCTCTTATATAAAATTAATTCCTTTCTTATTTCCTCTGAAAGGAAAATTTGAACATGTAATCTAAGGCCTATGAAATAAAAGATGTTTAATTCTCTGGTCATTAGGATGCACATTGTTTCAAAATCATTTCAAATCCCGTGCATAAACTAATGGTTCTCAGTCACTGGACTTCAGAGCTGACTATTGTGTTGACTACTGTCAGTTCATAAAATTGAGTTTATAAGTTCAGCATTCAAGACAATTTCTTCTTAATAACATCACCTTTAATTTTTTTGTTAATCACCAGATGAGGGCCACCAGTGTGTTGCCTGTTTTTGTATGGTCCGTGAGCTAAGTTACAAGCTCTATAAATAAGCAGCTGGATTTGGTCCTTGGACCATAGTTTGCTGACCTCTGAAGTGGGTGAGAGAAAGAAAAAAGAGACAGGAAGAGATACAGAGATATACACAGAGAGATAGAGCAAGAAAGAGGAAAGGAAGAAAGAGAGAGACAGAGGCATAGAGAGACACATAGAGAGAAGAGAGACAAACTGAAAAAGAGAGACAGAGACAGACAGAGAGACAGAGACAGAGAGACAAACAGAGACAGAGAGACAGAGAAAGAGGGAAAATCTGTTATTTACCATGTGTCTAGGCATTGTGCTAGGTGCTAGAGATAGAAATGCAAGAAAGCAAGTAAGTCCCTGCCCTCCTGGAGTTTGCATTCTAACAGGGGAAGGTGACATATAAAGAAGAGTTCAGAAGGGGGTAGAGGAGGCACAGGCATGGCATTGACAAGCAAGATATAGAGGTTTGGACCCTAGCAATACAAAGCAAAAACTGACTAATCAGAGTTAAGGATTCCAAGGAGAACATCCAAATAGTGAAGGGTCAGCAGAGCCAACATAGCTGGACCAGGACATTAAGAGATAAATGGTATCTTATCCATGGACTTTTGAGTCAAATGACCCAGATCCCCTGAAAGTGTGAAATTGACATGCTTTCCTTTCAACTATATTTGATATTACTACTACCACTACCAGTTCTTTTTCTCTCCTCTTCCTCTTTTTTCTCTTCCTCTTCTTTTTCTTCTTCCTCATACTTCTAATAATAAATGTAATTCTATTAAAATAAGGTAAAGATAAGAGCTGGACCTGTGATTTCACTGATGTAAGGAATTTTTATATGCACAAATTCCCTCTGCCCATGAATGTTAGAAACTAGAGGGTTATCCAGAGCATTGAGAGGTTAAGTGATTTGGCCAGAGTCATGTAGCCAGTACCCATTAGTGTCAGGACATGAACTCTGCTCATCCTGGAGCCAAGGCAAGGCTACTCCTATTAAAATAGCCAAGTATAAACATTATATAACAAAGTATATGATCCTAATGAATAAGTTATTAAAGATCTATCAAGAGCTCTAATATGAGACTGATTATTTCTTCCCAAAGTTCCACTCATTTCTCTTTGAGCAATTTGTTCCTCCATATTGGTCAGAATCAGGTCCATGATAGCTACTTCTACTTTTTAAAACTTGAAATGATCAACATGTCAAGACTGATAAGCCATTCTTCTTTTGGCAGAAAGATGCTGTTAGGAGAATGCCTGCTAAGCTTTCCTTGGCAATATTATAACTCCCTTGTAGCTATTTGGAAGCACCATCTTAAATAATTAAGTCTCATAAAAAGAGGGCAACTACAGGTAACATGGAAATTAAGGAGACAGGTTTATGTTTTGATAGGACTGGATCTCCTTGATTCAGAATTGGCTGGTCCCTTATAAATGGGGTAGCACCCTCAACTGTCCTCAAATCCTAGCCACGTAAGTGACTACCTGTATCACTACCTGCATTTGGATAAGTTGCTTGATGTCTCTGGGACCTCAGCTGCCTTATTTGTAAAATGAATGGGTCAAACTAGATGACCCCTATTTTTTTTTTTACTTACCCTAACCTTTATCTTCCCTTATTTTAGAGTTGAGTCTTAAATGGCTATATGTCAAAGTATGTCAAACTGGGCCTAGAAGTAATCAAATTCCATTCCATTTGCAGGAAAGTTTGTATCTTTGATAAAGAATAGTAAACACAATTTGTAAATATTATTTTGATAGATTTGAAAGTCCATATAGTACTAACATCAAAGTCCATATGCTTTCAAGTAAGACCTCAACCGGTATTTCTCTTACTTTCTCAAACAAACCTGTCTTTGTTTATTCAGTGGGGTTCTGGCAGTCTAGCATTCTATATCCCACTTGCTTTGAATGATTTCAAGAATTATTGGCTGGGAAGGGGGAAATCAGTTACATGCCAAATCCTTTCCTTTCTTAACAAGATTTCCAGGATATGTTTAGATAATTGGTGGTCTATAAAAACTATATCCTGCCTCCATTTCAGTTTTGTGATTTCCTTCTACAACTCATTGTCTTTTTCCTCCTTTTGGAAAGAGCAATGGATTTGGAGTTAGGAGAGAACTGGGTTTTAATCCTGGCTCTGTTCTTTATTAGCTATGTGACCATGGTCAAGTCACTTAATCTTTCTCAGTTTCTTTGTATGCAAAATGAGTATGCTTTTAAAATAGTATAGAAATGTATGGCATTATTATTAGCATCATCATTATTTCCATTGATCTTCATTCAATTTCTATACATCATACTTTCTTCCTCATGTTAGTGGATTCCCATTTGATTTCTTTTTCTTCTTGATGATATAAAATGTGACTCCACCTTCCCCTTCATCTGACCTCTTCATTTTGAATGAGACATGTTCTATTATTCTGTTCCAATCATGAGTCATGCCCTTCCAAATTTCAGTGATACTCATAAGATCATATTTACCTTTCTGTGTCAAAGAAGTTAGTTCATTGGGTTAATTAGTATACTTGGTGTATTCTTACACAAACATCTGAGATAAAAAAATTTATTACTAACACTATTCTTGGTTATTATCTTCTGCTCATTTCTGAGCATCTTCATGCTAGTAGTCTTCTGATGTATATATCTATACATATGCAGGTACACATATATATTCCAGATATGTATGTGTATATGTGTGTGTGTGTGTGTGTGTGTATTCCTTTATTTTGTTGGATTAAGCACATATATGGCTCAGTTTCCTCACCACTATCCATCCCCATGGCATTTTATTCTGCTACTCTCTAATGCAATTTTATTATTTAATATCTTGCATTTAAGTTTTCTGTTAGTGACTTATCCCTATAATAGACTAACAGTTTCAAGAGGACTGTAATTGACTCTTAAACTTTGTATTACCTTGGCCTAGCAAAGTGCTTTGCAGGCAACAGGTGTTTACTCATTGTTTGTTAAATGAATGAATCAATTAAATTACCCATATCATCTTCCTAATTTATCTTTTTACTTCTCATATCTTCCTTTATCTTCTAAAGTCCTTGCCTTTTAATAAGAAACAATCGTGGAAATGTGACCAGTGTCTGTAGGATCTTCATTTTCCTTGTCAGTTTCCTTAATTTCATTAATCCCCACATTATCACCAACAGTGGGAATTGATAATTAGTTTTGACAAGTCTCAGTAGTGATCTCCATGTTGTCTCACATATATGCCCCTGAAAGGTAGCATACCCTGTTTTTCCTATCAGGTTGGCATTTGGCAATGCTCAGAAATGAATTTCCAGGGCTAGCAATGTGTGTTATTATTCCTGGTGTCATTATTAGAGCTATACAATCATTCTGTAGAGTACATAAAGCTATTTCCTCCTCAGAGGATATAGTTCAACCCTCTATTGGATAACCCTTAAACCTATTATGGTCATGTTATATTCCAAGGATCTTAGCTTTAGGCTAGAAAGGACCTGAGAAGTCATTGAATCTAACTTTCTCTTTTTATTCTTTCTATAGAAGAAGTAACTAAGATTAGGTGTGTTGCCTTGATCAAATAACCAGTAAGTGTCTGAGGCAGGATTTGAATTGATTCTTCTTGACCCCAGGTCCAGCAATTTATTCATCACATCATAATTCTGATATTACATTATATTATGACATATCATGTCACATGTTGTATGTCACATGTAACCCAGTTGAGGTAGATGGTGGCTGAGGTTGACTCCCAGGTTTGCTCCAACCTTCCTTTTGAAAAGAAGGACTTACGGGAAGAAGAAAATCAAGAAGTGAAGAAGCAGGGAGAAGGGACTAGAGGGCTGAAGGGAATATTGATCCCAGAACTGAAGTAGGCAGCAAACTGAGAGATAAGCCATTCTAGATAAGATCATCAAAAGCTATGGAGTGATCCTGTGTTGTGATACAGGATTGCCCAAGTCAGTGATTCCTTACTCTTGGGCAGTGAGAACCAGTCCAAAGTAAAAATGCCAACACCTTCCCTCTAGCCCTTCTAGCAAAGTTATGTGTCCTACTTTTGTTTGCCACATAGACAAGTTTGTTGGTTCCTCATGTGTTATCTGCATTTCAGACCTCATTTACTTACTATATATAAGCAAAACATAGCTGAAACACAGTTAGCCAATTCTGAATATCAGGGCCCTAACCTATGGCAACATATAGGTTTATATAATCAGTCAAAGAGATCTGAATTTAAATCAATAAATTAGGAAGGAACAAGCTGGATTACCCAACTAACCAAAAGCAGAGAAAAGTAAGTTTGTTAGGAGGAAAATGGTCCACATGTGTCTCTTGAACCAGAAAAATCAAAGTAATGCCAAATTTTTAAATTGTTGTTGATGCAATTTTGTTGTTGGTATTACTTACACAAAAATCAGGAGGAAAAGTAGGTTTAGGGAGAAATAAAATAAGTTCATTTTCCAACATGTTGATTTGAGGTTCCAGGGGGATATTTAAGTGAAGGTATCATGGAGATAGTTGAAGATGAGAGATGTAGTTCTGGAACTAGGGAATAACCTCAGGACTGGAGATGGAGATTGAGGAGATATTTGTGTGATTTCCCAGTTAACAGAATGTAGACAAGTGTTATTATTTATCTTATCTATCTTATTTACTTTTACATTTTAGGAACTTAGAGGGACATTATTATATAATTGATGTTCAGCTAATGCGCTAAGGTTTTGGGAAGCTGAAATTATTTTTCCAGTCTTACAAAGCATGTTTTAGAGCAAGCAATAATAATTTAAAATCAGAATGCCTAATCGTTGATGACTTATAAACATTTGCATACAGAGTCCTGGAAATAAAACAACATATCTCCTAGCTTTAGCAGAGAAAATAAAACATGTAAAAAATGTAAAAAGATGGAACAACATTTCATTCCCATTTTATATTTGACCATTAGAATTTCAGGTCTAATTATCAAGTATTAAAGAGGCAAAACAACAATAACAACAAAAAAAGAAAACATAATAGACATAGGTCTAGGCCTGAAGTCAGAAAGACATGTTTATTTCCAACCTCAGGCACTTACTAGCTATGTGACTCTGGGCAAATCATTTAATGTCTCTGAGCCTCAGTTTCCTCATCTACAAAATGGGGACAATATCAATTACCTCACAAGGGTGTTGTGAGGTTCAAATACAATACTTTATTTAAAGTGTTTCAGTCCCTTAGTCCAACTTTCTAATTTTTCAGATGAGGAAACTGAGATGCAGAAAATGAAAAGGTGTGCCCCAAGTAACACAATCTGTAAGCTGCAAAGCTGAGATTTGAACTTAAGTCTTCCATCTCTGCACCCAACATTCTTTTTACTGTACCACTCTTTAAGGTCAAGTGACAGGAAGGGGCTGTGGTACACAATACCATTTAGGAATGGAAACAAAGAAAACCTAACACTTCTGGAAGAATGTCTACTGCTCTCATTCCTGTAAATGGTGCAGATTTGGGAAGAATGAAAATTGAAATATAACCATTGAATTCTATTCTTCAATACTGTGTTTTCTAGATGGCTAGTTCACCACAGAGGGCAACTTTGTGGCACAGTGGACAGAGTATAGGGCCTGGAGTCAGGAAAACCTGAGTTCAAATTCAGCTTCAGATATTTACTAACTGTGTGACCCTGGGCAAGTTACTTAACCCTCTTTGCCTCAGTTTCTTTGTCTGTAAAAAGATCTGGAGAAGGAAATAGCAAACCAGCATCTTTGCCAAGAAAACCCCAAACGGGCTCACAAAGAGTTGGACATGACTGAAAATGGCTGAAGAACAAGTTCACCATGGATTCACAGGACTCTGAAGGTTTCTTCCTTCTTTCTTGATAAATCAAGCAATGGTATTTCAAATAAAAAATGCAGAAACAGTCATGAGACACTGGAGCTAGAAAGGCCTTATGAAAGAAATCATTAATTAAAAACAAAATGTAATAGCTCACTTGAGAGCTTCTTTGCAAAACCTGAGGAGGGACTGTATGCTTGTTCTAATTAGATTCTTTCTTTTAGCAAAGAGCTAGCTCTTCATTTTTCAGTGGTTAAGCTTGGCATCAAGAATTCACTTTTGGAGGAGGACTCAGATGTCCACACTAAGATAAGAATACTTATTAGTGGGCTGATGTTCTGACTTCCTTGCTCTAGTGCAATTTCTGTATTCAAAAACTCAACTTCCTTTGACATCACAACTCTAATTCTAAGCTTAGAAGAGCTAGTCTAAACTGTAATATTTTCTAGAATCAATCATTTAAAGCTTCAACTTTTCCTTCTATAAATCAATGTCAGAAAAAAATACAAATAGTCTTAAATGTTCCTTTATTCAGTCAAAATTTCCAAGCTACCAGAAAGATTCTCCTTGACATATTCTCTCTATATATTCAAGATGTAACACAGAAGTTATGTGGAAATACTTCTATAAGTTTGATTTCCATGTCCCTTAGGTTTACTTCTTTCAAATCAGCGTGTGTGTGTGTGTGTGTGTGTGTGTGTATGTGTGTGTTGTGGTTAACTCTTAAAGGTAAGGCAAAGAAAAAAACTGATCATGTTGTAAGATTGCCTCTATACTGGACTTTCTCAGGGAATGGAGGACAGGAATTCAAATACACTTAACTCCAAGAAGAAGGACCATGTCCATATCAGTGATCTAATAAATTTTGACATATGAAGGTAACAGGATATTATTGTGCCATAAGAAATGAAGGAAGAGAAAGTGTCAGAGTACCTGGGGAGACTTATATAGCCTGATGCAGAAAAAAGTGAGAAGAATCAGGGAACAATTTATACCATAACATTAAAATTATAAAAATTAGCAATTCTGGGAGACAACTTTGCTGACCAAAATTATCAACCAGAGGACTGATGAAGAAGAATGTTGCCAATGTCATGATCATCATCTCTCTAATATGTAGAATGAAAAATACATTTTAGATGTGCCAAAAATAGAAATTGTTTTGTTCAACTCCTATAAAAGAATTCTGTATTTCTTTCTTTAGGAAAGTTGGAAGGGAAGGAAAAGGAGATTAGAGGCAGAAAAAAGTTAAATAATTTTTAAAATAATATTGAAAAGATAAGAGGAAAGTCACAACATTGATAGGAAAGTAATAGATATTTGTTTTGTTATGTCTACAATAACTATCTAGTCTCTAAGAATGCTTAGGCTCTTCTAAGTTGACTGAACTTGAACTCTAGCCAAGGAAATAATGTCAGAACCTTTCCTCTAAGAAGGTCAGGTTCTTGGCTGTTTGACTCAACCAAGTCACAGAACCTCTTGGTGTCCAAGGCAACTCTCTAAGACTGAAAGGAGTAGAATAGTTTCTTATCTGTATTGGTAGAGAGAGTTTCCTCGTTGGAAGGTCCCTCTAACAAAGTCACAGGTCTGGTCAAAAAAACAACAACAACAACAACAATGACAAAACAAACAAACAAACATTACCACATTAGAACTTGCAGGCTTTTTCTAGGGATTGTAAAGGAGACATTTGTTTCCAGAAGGTCAGACTCTTGCCATCCCAAACAGGTACTGGTTAGGATTTCTTTCAGCACAGCCAAGGTTTGGTGTCTAGCAGAGCAGCTACTTTGCTGAGATCAGTTGAAGGTCAGCTTTTGACACAAATTTTGTCTTCAAGTATTTGAAGGGCTGGCATATATGAGTGATTAAACTTGTTCTCCTGAGCCCCAGGGGTCAGAACTAGGGAGGATTGGTAGAAGTGGAAGAAAAAAAGATACAGACGATAAAAAAAACTTGATGACAATTAGAGATGTGCATAAAAATGCACATTCATTGTTGTTCTTCCAGCAAAAGTTGGATGACCATGGATATGTTGTAGAGCAAATTCTTGCTTAGGTATGTGTTAGACTGGCTTGCCCATGAGTTCCCTTCCAATATTGAAACTGTCATGTATTGCTATGGTTCCATACTCTTAAAATGCCTTTATGTGTGGCCTGAAAGTGATGGAAATGTATGATCTATTCACACACTGCTTAATTTCTTTTTATTCCATTAATTGTATGCCCAAGGACTGGTAGAATATGTGGGCATAACCATCTGTACAAGTGTTATAGGAATGTTGGAGATTGCTCCTCCTGGGGAACAAGTTGTTAAATTTTCAGTATGGGCATTTCTATTTTGAGAATTAGCAAATGCTACAAATCAGGGCTTGATTTATTGTTTTGTTGGTTATCTAAAATTAGGAAAGTGATAGAGAAACATTTAATAATGCAGATTGAACTTGAAAGTGTGTCGTATGTATTTTTTAAGAGAGATGGTTGTTAAGTATTTACTTGCACACCCTTGAAGTGTTACCTTATAGGATCATAGCTCTAAAGCTAAAAGGGACCATGGAGATGACTTGGTCCATCATTTACAAATGAGAAAACCGATTGCCCAGAAAAGCTAAGTGATTTGCCCAAGGCTACATAGGTAGTGACACAGCATGGATTCAAACTTATGACATATCATGCCTAGATTAGCGATCTTCCCACTGTATCTCACTTCTACAAAATAGACATTATGTGCATTTAATTATTTGCTCAAAACCTCATGCCATTGCACACAGTGAAGAACAGAATGCCTGGTTTTGATGAAGAAAATATTTGATAAACAATCAAGGTGGTCTTATTTTTTCTACGTGAGGAAAGAATTATGCATATAGATATACACTAGCCAATGTAATTCACAACAGGATAAAAGGAGAGATGTTTTTCAGCCGGGTGGCATCTCTTGCAACCTCCCCACACATGAAGTTAACTTTATAGAATAATTCACGGTAAGCCTATCTTGATGAAAAGGTCTCAGGCCATCCCTGTGCAGACAGCATTTTCCAAGCCAAAGTCTACATTTACTTTGCAATAACAGAGTGTTTTCGCCATGGGGGCCCACTACAATAAGAAAATTTCCTTTGGAAATAGTCAAATTCCTTAGCATCTCTGGCATGCAGTACTGACAGCTCATGAGACTTTCGCAACACAAAACAATCCTTTTCAAACAGGACCTGAAGAATGGAAGGGCTTGAAGTGCTTTATTGTTTGTAGATGACCTTGAATATGAGCCAGATCCATTCACAAACAGACAAATTAAGTGTGGGGGGTGGGAGAGGAAGGCAGAGAGAAAGGTTATGTGCAGGGAGGGAAGGAGTGTTGCTTTTTGTCTCCTCTGAGGCAAAGCCAAATGTTCTGAAGTCATACTACCATAACCCTCTAAAGGAAGAAAGAGAATACTCAGTCAAACGGAATCTTTTCTTCTTCCCTATCTTGTATGACATTGAAAGATAAGGTTCAGGGAAGTAATCCTCTGAAGCCACACAGGAAGCGTTTATTTTGTCTTATGTGTAAAACCATGTGGGCCTAACTAGTATCCAAGAGAACTTGAGGTCCCAGTTAAGATCGCAAAGGCCATGGTAAACAACTGGAGGTTACTGATAGCATAGCATATTGAGCTGTTTGCATTCTCCCCAAGCTCCTTAAATTGCTCATATCAAAAGGGAGAAAAACATTTCCTGCCTCAGTACATAACAGAGGAGAGCAAATGGTCTAGAATGACCTTAGGAAACTTAAGCATTTTGCTAGGGAATTTGGTCAGATCACTTCAGAAATACATATTCCAAACTATTGATTCATTTTCCAAACAATTGGAAAGCAGCAAGCATTCAGAAAGAAGATGAGAAATGCTACGGATCTATGAGAGGAAAGTGGATTCTTACTAACTGAGCCTTGGCCTTGTCTGAGCCTGTGACTTCATCAATGTAGTTTTATGGTGTGGAATTTCCTCCCACAAATGCAGAGTAGCTTCATTGTTATTTATAATCTTGACAGAGAGAGATTAAGTAATTTGTCTATAGTCAGTGTATGTTAGTGGCAGGACTTCAAGGGAAATCTTCCTGATTCCAAGGCTATCCTTTAATCCATTACACCATGCAGCCTTCACAAAGACCTCTTCAGAATAAACACTAAAAGGTTTAATCACTGAGGTATTGCTGTTGTTATTCAGTTGTTTCAGTTGTGTCTGACTTTTTGTGACCTCATTTGGGATTTTCTTGGCACAGATACTGGAGTAGTTTGCCATTTCTTTCTCCAGCTCATTTTACAGATAAGGAAAATGAGGCAAACAGAGTTAAGTGACTTGCCCAGAATCACACAGCTAGCAAGGAAGTACCTGAGGCCAGATTTGAACTCAATGAGTCTTCCTGATTGCAAACTTAGTACTCTATACGCTACGCCACCTATATACATTTATTGTCAATACCATTGGACTAAACTTTGAATGGCATTTTATAAAAGGCTTTCCAAGTCCTAGAAAGTATAGGTCTGTCAGTCATTCCTCAAATGTTTTTGCTGCCTCTTTGCAGGACAACAGAGTTTTGCAAGTCCTGAAGCAATAGAATTTAGAACCAAAATCCTATTCAACTCCTGTTCCCAGGAGTGAACCAAAATCTTGGTGCTGCATAGAAACTACTGCTATCCCCCTTCCTCCACTAAATGGTTCTAAACCGCTCTTTTGTCTTATTCCTGAGAACATCCCAAATACTGCGTTTCTGCTAATAGACACAAGTAATTGGTCTCAGTTGAAACTTGAAAGTAATGAGGTGTGGAAAATAAAATTTGAGCTTTGTATGTACACTGGTCTCTAGAGGAAAAAGAAATTGAGTACTGTTAATTGTTTCAAAGAATGTTTTCAACTTTCCCACTTCATAAGATAAGAAAGTGGATGGTTCATTTTCCTGGTAAATAAAGGCACTTCAAACCTTTTGGGATTAGCCTATAATTGCCTAAGCTTTTCTGGGTTTCACGAATGCCAAAACATGTTTTTGTTTGGTCACTTTAAAAAAAATTTGGCTAGTCATAAAATGGGGAAAAACATTTCTTAAAAATAAAGGCAAACTCAAGCTTCCAGGCATAGGAGTTGCTTGTGAAGAGTCAATGTTTTCATTTGATTTACAAATCAATCATTTCTTTTGACCAAATGACAGACAAGTAATTCCTATGTACAAAGGACTCTGAAATCCCTGCCTGCCTCCTACATCCCTTCTGGTAACAGGAGATAATGGATGCATTGACAAGAACTATTTCCAGTTCCTGTCAAGGACCATTTCAGAAAACAGAACTGAAGTAAAAACCCCACACTAATATTTTTATCTTAGACCATTTAAAAAAATAACAAATAACTAGTTTCTTGGATTCAAGGGTTTTTTTGTTTCAAAGTATTTTTAAAAAAAAACTTGGTAGAAAGGCATTTTAATGCTTCATAAAAGATATCAAGTCAACAGCCACGATTCATATATTATTGACCTCCAGTTCAAACCAGATAGTGACCTCCCCACATTGAACTACCACTGAATTTCAACCATGCTTCAACAATGACGTTGGGAAGGGTCTGTAGTTTGTGACTTTGTATCCTAAATGACTAACACAGGGCTTAACAACTGATAGGTTGTTGCTCATTGTTGTAATCTAGACAACAGTCTCCATAGGATCAGAGATTGAGTTGGAATGGACATTATTGATCATCTATCAAAATCCCCTTATTTTACAGATGGGGAAACCAAGGCTAAGAGAGGTAATGTTAATGGGCCAAGGTCACACAGTATGTGTCAGGATTTGAATGCAGTTACTGCCTCAGAATCTAGTGTTCCTTCTACTAAACCTTGATTCTATAGCCCCAGAAGAACTAATTTTGTTCATTCTCTTTCTCTGCCTCTGTCTCTGTCTCTGTCTCTCTGTCTCTCTCGGTTTCTCTCTCTCTCTCTCTCTCTCTCTCTCTCTCTCTCTCTCTCTCTCTCTC